>NC_140412.1:189317153-189656563 GCF_965140295.1 Lepidochelys olivacea
TAGCTGTTGTCTAATGTGGATACGTTTAAAAAAAAGTCTGACTTTAAAAAATCTTGAGTTTAATGACATTTCTAAAATATTGTATCCTTTCTTCCAAGCTTTATTGTAGAGCCATCTATTGAGTCCCTAAAATACATTTAAAAAAACAGTACAGTACTTTATGTTTAAAATACTGTTCAAATGGATTGGAATTACAAGAAGTAGTGAATTAACATGTTTATCCAGTATATGAGGAACAAGACTCATAGCTATGGAAAGAGAAAAAATTGTAGTGAATTTTTCTCTTTCCACAGCTATGAGCTATGTATGATAGGTCTGTATGAATTATTCTGTATAGGTTTGTGGAACATATCCCGCTGTGGGAGCCATGTAGGATGGTCCTTATGTTGCCAGAAGTCCTGTTTGCAAGATCACAGCCTTATGTATGCTCTCCCCTTACTGACCATGCTTTCCTCCAGCATTATTAACAATGGAAGGAACTGGCATGTATTAAGGGGAGAATAGTTCCTTTAATCACAAAGAAAGCTAGATCGAGCCATGTATTTTTAATTTCCATATTATGTTGCACAGGTCTAGTGGTTCAAGCAACACATGAGGAGCTAACACTCCCAAGGTATAGTTTCAGCTCTGCCACTGGGTTGTGTGGTCTTGGACAAGTCCCAGACGGCCTGGTTTTCGGAGGCACTGAATGCTCATCAATCCAATTAAAGTCACTGGTAGCTGCTGGTGCTGAATATAAGGTCCATTTTCCATAGGAGAAAAAATCAATTTTCTCCACTAAAATATTAATCATGTGCCTGATACAACTAGTGTTGTCTGCCCTGGTGATTTTTCTTGGAAGTCTTGCAATATTTGATGTTTTTCTTAATGCTCCATATCATGAAACTGTGAGACTCTTGGCTTTCATTTTAAAAAATGAACTATGCTTCTAGCCTGTATGGTTGCAAAGAAAAGCTGAAAAACATGACCTGAATACACCCTCAAGGCTCTGATACCAGAAGGCAAAGAAAAAGAACCAAAATTTATTATTTGGGGGAAAAAAATATCTAATAAACTTTAAGTTAATCTCATGATTGTTTGAAGCCTGACTCATGATTTTTGAATGCTTGAGGCTGGCAATACACTGAAGCGTTTCAGATGTAAAAGTTGTTGCTTGCATTTTGTAGCCTGTCTCAGAGAGAGGTACAGTCAGACTTGGCAGAGGAAGCTTGTGTTCATTTACACCGGGTGACCTTAGGCAGATCACTTGAACTGTCTGTTCTTTGTTTCTCCAACTGTAAAATGGAGAGAATGATTCTTTACATTTTTGTAAAGTACTTTGAAATCTATGGATGAAAGTATTGTTTATTTACATTCAGGAAGGTCCTAGACATAGAAAGTGAATGATTTCCATAAGCACATTATATTGCTTTTCCAGTTCATTCAATTCTGGAATGTTATGACTAGTTTTTGGCTTTCAAATACTACGACAATGGGTGTGAGGAAGAATATATGTATATATGCATGCACATGTATACATAGAATGCAATAAACATGTACTAAAAACCATTTGAAGCTGGTGTAGCTCTCAAATTTGTAGAGCTGGCTGCCTTTGTTGCATTCTCAGATGACAAAGCTGGTAAATATTCTGTGTCACTTTAAAAAGTCCAAAATTCTAGCAGTCTGTTGGCTAGTGAAAAATATACATTCAAAACATTATTGGTTAAAATGACGACCTAATGTTTGTCACAGGACGAACTAATGCCAAGACGCATACCTAAAATGAGATGTTAAACTAAGGTCCATTCAACCTCATTCTGGTATCTGTCCAGATGGAAATTAAAGATCTCGGTGGCATCTGAGGGACTGATCCAATGCCCATTGAACTCCATGGAAAAAACCCATTTTAGAGGATAACCCCCTTGTAACCTGAACAACATTCCCTCTATAAAACTGATTCTAGTGTCTAAGAGAGTTACTGCTGTCTGCAAAATGACTAATACACGTTGTATCCTGTATTTACCTACACAGTCACTGAATTAATTTTCTGTAACTGATTTATGCTTTGTACAGTATTTATGAAACCTCAAAAGAAAGTATATTAAACTAAATTTGACTCTTTCTGTTGGTGGTTCTACACAGTTCTACAGCTGTGGCAGTCACCAGGGATATTAGAGCCTGCCATAGATTTTATTTTTTTTTGAAGGATGATTTACTTTTCTCCTTCCTTTTCTTCTTTCCCCTACGCTTCTCCTAATTTCTTTCTGTTCTAGTATTAACTAGTGTGTCTTCTTCTAATGCACCATATCTGAGGTGGGGGTGAGGTGGGGGACAGAGAGAGAGAGACAGAAAAGAACGGAGTGGTAAAAAGAGTAAGTGAGAAATTTCAATATTAAGCTGTGCAGGGCAGGGATCTTTTCTTCATGACTGTCTTCAAAGCAACTTGCACATTGTTGGTGCTTTGCAAATAATAATTTCTAATGGAAGAGGAGGAGAAGGAGAGAGAAGGGGTACTGAGAGAGTGAGGAGAAAAGATAAGAGACATGGGTAAGGAGGACTATTCATAAATCTGAGACTTGTCACACTCCCTGAACAGAATCTATGGCAACAGGCTATTTAAACACTCATATAATCCCTTTAAAAAACCCTCTGGCTTGGATCTCTTACTCCTTTCCGGTGGGTCTGATCTACAGAGTTCTGATCCCAATTTTTCCAAAGTGTGGGCTGCTGGGATCTACAGCTTTGGTTAGACCCATTTCTACAGTTCATCTTTTAAAATACAGGGTAAAAATGAAAGGTGATGGGAGAAGAACTTGACACCAGTCAGGCAGTGCATCTTTTTGAGTGGCTCCATGAATGTACAGGAAAATGAAATGAACACCAGTAAGTAAGTACCATAGGAAAATAATGTACTGCAATGATTCCATTTAAAAGAAAAGCATAAAAGACCAAGACCAGGAATTTGACTAAAAGCAGTGGGGTGATGCACTTTTGGTGGCCTGTGTTGCTAACAAGCATGCAGCTGCTTTCTGTACCAGTCTGAGCAACTTCATTGCTAGGAATAATGAACGGAGACCAGCAGGACTGGAACTCACAAAAGCATGGATCATAATGACTAACTCTGAGTCCAATTGGATGAGGCATAATCTTCTAGTCAGCCCTTCTAGTCAGACATTTGGGCTTGGGCTGAAGTCCAGGCTCTGGGAGCCCAGGCTCCAGTCCGAGCCTGAACATCTACATCACAATTAACAGCCCCTTAGCCCGAGCCTGAGTCAGCTGACATGGGCCAGCTGTGGGTTTAATTGCAGTATAGACATACCCAGAGAGAAAGAGAGAGTCTGTGAGCAAACTGAGAGAAACAGGGAGAGGGCAGCCAGAGAGACGGAGGGAAACCGGGATGGAGGGAAACCAAGAGCAAGTGGAGAGACTGAGATTGAGTAGGACAGATGTACAGGAGAGGGTTCCTGTAGTTTAAGGCTGTCTGGACAAGTCAGTCTATGTTTGATGGAATGTTCCTGAGCATCCGTTCCTGAGCGTCAGTTCTGGTCACCTCCTATCATTGATTCCTGTTGTTCCAGAGAACTGAAACAGAATAACCTAAGGTCTTTCAGATCCAGTGGGTCTGGTCTAATGTGTATTCCTTACAAGCAAGCATCACTGGAGTTGAGTCCATCTCTTCAGGAAATCATGAGAGGCACCTCAGGCTCAAAGACTGACTTGGTGTTAGACAGTACCCTGTGAGACATTTGGGGAAAGGAGAACCTTAAACTAAAAAAATAATAATCATAATGCATAAGCTAATAGTCTGTGCATACAGAGATAGATATATTTCTTTATTTAGAGAGTTATATATAGTTAAGTACATTTAGTAGTAAGTTAAAATACATATAAATATATATATATTTGAAGCAGTATACTTTTTTATTATATATATTCTTAACCTATTTAATGTTATTATAGGTATTTATTCTGTTTTAAATAAAATCCCTGTTATGTTAATTTTTTTGACAGCCAATTGTATTATCTTGGCTACCATTAAATAACCTTTTATCATGGTTTAATGTCACCCGGAGAGCAATGGAAAGGCAAATGTGTAAGATATTGCTCCGTGATCACATACCGAATGAGGAGATCAGAAGGCATACAGAGGTGAATGATGTAGTGCAGGTGATGTACGATGCAAAGCGGAGATGGGCGGGTCATGTAGTCCGCAGGCAAGACAATAGGTAGACAACCCACATCAGTGACTGGATCCCCAGAGACCACAAGCGACCGCTGGGCAAACCGAAAACACGTTGGGCTGATCCCATGACAAAACTCTTTGGCCAGAAATGGAAAAAATGTGCTTGCAACAGAACAGAATGGTGTGGCGTGGACTTGCATTCGTGGAGGGACAGACAAGGACAAGCTGGACAAAGGTGACATGGTTTAACACCCTCCTCCCCAGCTCTCACCTGCCTACTAAATTCTACCGCCACTGTGATGAGCCATTATTAAATCTTGGTCAGAGGTTTTGGGACTGGGTGACCCTTGAATGTATTTGAAATTATAACACTATAGCTCTACCCTGAGAGGTCTGTTTCCATAGGAAATGCTTAAAAACTTGGGAGGGGCAAGCTACTAACTAGATGTGCAAACAACTGTCTCTAGGACTTTACATTTGACTAAGAAACATATTGTTGCCATGCCTACCGTTGATATGGAAAATGCTCAGCAGAAGAGCCAGGATTGTGCTCTCAACACTCCTATTAGAGATTGTGGTTTAGAATTATGTTGATTGAATTCTTATGTATGCTGTGTAATGTTTCAGTGGGCCTGCCAGGCAGAGGTGGGACCGTAATAGATTTAATGTTGGAGTCATTTTGAGACCCAGAGGTGTACTGTAGAAATTATGTGGGCTTTGGCCAAATTATATATGAGACACTGGGGCATATTTATTACCAGGTTTTCTTGTAACTTGCTATGTCTCATTAAAGTTTCAAAGTCAGAGAAAGACCCACTTGCTCATCTCGTCCATCTCCCTGCTAATGCAGCATTGTTCCCTAGAAAGTATGTTTGCTTTGTCCAGTGTAGTTTAAAATGTACCAGTTCATGAGTTTTCCCTACTTCTGTTGTGCGATTAATCCCCAGGCTAATACATCTGTCAGTGAGTTTTGCATTTTCTTTTTAAAATTTTCCTTTTTAAAATATTATCCCATTGCTAACTATCCCCACTTGGTGTTAATAACTCTTCCAATATACATAGACAGTTATTGGGTCTCCCCATATTAGTTGTTTAGCTGATCTATACATATTTAGGGCCAGACTGTAAACACAGTTACTCACGGTAACCTTACTCCACAAGTAGTCCCACTGAAGTAAATGGCAGTACACGTGGAGTAAGGTACTACTCAATATGAGAAAACATGTCACAATCCAACCCTTAACTATTTTAATCTTTCTTTACAAGTCAATCCACTGAAACCCCTAGACATGTTTTGGTCTTCACTTAACTCCCTCTTTCAGATGGTAATGAGATGCCCAGAAGTGAACTCAATATTATAAGTGTGGTCAAACCAGAGCTGTAGAGAGAGGAGCTATTTCTTCCCTTTTCCATAATTTCAAAGTCCCTGAATATGTAGCCCAAAATTTCCTAGCCTTTTTTTGCTCACTAATGTTTAATTTTCTCTCTTCTATCACCAGATGGCTTCTTTTAGCATTACTTTCCCCATTTCTTCCTTCCATTGAATAACTGTGTTCTGGATTATTTTCCCTAAATGTCTTAGTTTGAATTTCTTCAAGTTAAGTCTTTTTTGTTATTTTCTTCCCACAGGCCATATCATGTTATCAGTTATTAAGTAGAACTCTGTAAATGTGGATCATAAACTATGGAATTAATTTTCTTTGCTTTTTGAGGAGGAAGAAGAAATTGACAGTTACCAAGATTTCTCATTTCAAATCCCACTCTGCTTCTACAAACAGAAAGAAAAGGTGATTTTTTTCCCTAAAATATTTATTTAATATCAGAAATTATATTAGAGTCTTTTAGTTTCAACACCTTGAAATACGTTATTTCAGGTCACATATTTTCACTGATATTTACAAGTTAGAAATTGGCTGTCTACTACTGAAAGCCTTGTCTTCAAATATCCAGAAAGAGATCCATGTCAAACATTTATAAATAGTCATAAAAATACCAAGAAATGTGTATATGTTCTATGGATTATTGTGGGGAAGTTTCATGGCCTGTGTTATGCAGGAAGTCAGGCTAGATGATCAAAATGGTCCAAATAACAATGAATTATTAGAATATACGAGATAATTAATTGGCTAGCAAAAGAGCCAAGGGAGTTCTATTTGGGCACTGCCATAAGAATGGTGACTGGGTGGAAATGTGCTTTAGCAAATACGATTACTGTTCATTCATAGCCTATATGATGATACACTTTGATATGTTCCATGGCCTATATTTTAAACTTTATAGGCTAAATTTACCATATAAATTGATGCATCTTCAGTTAACAAGTGGAATTACAGCTGCTTACATGTGCAAACAATCTGGCCCCACTGCTTTGTAAGTGAAACAAAAACATGTTAATGTGAGTGTTGTTTGTTAGAGATGTACTATAGAAAAATCAGATTTGTCGTGCACAGGCTAATTCTGCAAACACATTTACACCTGTGCTGTACGTTTGCCCAACTTTAACTGAACATAGTTTGGTCCACTGTGCTTGGATGTAATAAGATATTGGAAGAGCATAAAACTCATCAATTCCATATAAAAAAGCGTACTAGCTGGCATCACAGTGTCTCCTACCTGGAATTAATCCAGAGGTTCGGACCACATGCTGTCATATGATCCAATTGATTTGTGTCCCAATTTCTTGTTCAACACTATGTATTATATGCCGATGGAAATCTCCAAATCCACCAATGCTACAAGACTGAATTAACGAGGTCTCAGATTGCAACCAAAATAAGAAATGAGTTTACATTTTCTACCTTCCTCCATGTAGGGACAGCGTCTAGCACATTATGGGCACTCCAGTAACAACAACAATAGTGAAAAAGAAAAAATAGATTATAGCAGTGAAACCTATAGGACAATGAGGGAACCTTAGAATGATCAAATGATGTAACTAATTATCAGTAGCAATTTTCAGGCTGAAATTTTTGCTTTGATGTAGTTAATTGATTTGTATTGCCATGCAGACATAACCGTTAAAATAAATCCAAACTTTACAAGCACATACATGCTATAGAACACTTATTAGCATGAAGTGTAATAATTTCAGCTAGGCTACACCTGTCAAAATAAATGAACAAAGTAAAATTTTTGTGTCATGATTATCAACTGATTTGCTAATTCACAAAATTTGATAATTTACAAAGGGTCTCACAGTCATTAGTGTGAATTAGATATATTCTCGTGTACTTAATATTAGCGACAGAGGAACTGGTACAGTAGGAATAAGAACTCCCAACCCAAATCCTCATCAGTTGCAAGTGCCAAACTCAAACCAAACTATTGATGGGCCTGTGAAGGGGAACTCACTGGTGGAACACCTCCTTGTGGCCTGGTATGGCATAGCAGCTCTCTCCCCATCAGGTGCCCCCCTGCTGACAGCCACTCTGGTCCACCTCTTCCCATGACTTGGCCCTCTGGCCAGGTCATGATTTAAGGCTGCTCTTTCCAGGGTAACAGAAAGTCCAACACACTGAAATCCAAGACCTTGTATCAGGTCTTCGGCCCCAACTCTGAGCCCCATGGTCCTCAGACCCTTCTCCCAGGGCTTTCAGTCATCCTTATCCCCTTCTCACGGGCTTCATTCCACCTTGTCCAATGGCTGGTAGGGGAACCCAGGCCCTCTCACTACACCTGATTCCAGCCCTGAGACCTAATAACCAGCAGCCTATGACTGCACTACCCATGCTGCTGTAGCTACATTGCTATTTATACTCAAGCTAGCTCAGTGAGAGCTAGAGCAAGTACGTGTACATGAGCAGGGGCTTCATACCCCTTGCTCGTAGTGTGGACATAACCTCAGATGACACAGTTCTGAAAATGGCATCAACAGGTACTCTACACAAGAGCTCCCAACAAAGGGAACATTTTTCACAAGTGTCCCAAATATAGACCAGGCCTTACAGAGATAGGTTTGAGCTGCAAACTTATATCTGGGGTGAAGATTTAAACTAACCCAGTTTTCAATTTTTTCAAAGTTTTTTTTTAAACTATTTTATTATTTAAATATTTAACTTCCAACTTCCAAGGATTCCAGAACCAGAATCCTAAAATACTGTTGAAAAGCCATTTCAGAGAATAACCTCTTACCCTTCTCCTCCCAAAATTAGTTCTGGCTTAATTAGCTTATACAGCAGGAGATATATAACATACATCTTTATGGGTATCCTGATAATAAAGGGTGCAGAGGATATGGGATTTCTGTGTGTAGCCAGTGTCAGGAGCTATATATCACTGCGGAGTGCTTCAAAGGGACTCAGGGCTACTGTTAACTTGCAAGGCAAAGTTAGGGATGTGATATCCTAGAGAAGAGTGCCTGAGTGGTTGAAAGGCTGGTAGTGCCCATACCACAAGAGAGACTCCCTCTCACTAGAGGCAGGAGGTAACAGGGTGACTTACAGTCCTGGGTGCCCTGAGAGCCATCACAATGGGTGCATACAAAAAAACCCACCCCAAATCTGAACCTGGGTTGGAGAAATGGAGAGAGATTTCAGAATCCAAATGTCACCTCTTGCCCTAACTTTATAATCCCTTATTAAACATATACCATGGAATTTTACAGTAATGCCCGAGACATTGCAGTAGAACTACTGTAAGATGTCATTTTAGGCCATTACTGTGGAATACTGAGCCTGCTCGTGTAGTCACTGTAGTCAATGGCAAAACTCCCACTAAAGAGCTAGTGGCTTGGAATCCCAGTAATCTCATTAGCAGGGTTGTGCAATTTGTGTGCTAATAAAACTAACTCCTGTGTATTGAAGTTGACCCCATTATTGCTGAGTTGCATTGGCTGGATGTAAAATGCTTTAAATCTATGGACTTACTCCTAATGTATGTTTTGTTGTATTAAAAAGTATGAGGTTTTGTTTTCATAGTGTCTTTTAACTAGTGTCTGGGGATGTATTGTGTTTTCTTGCCGATCCATGCTTGTAATACCTATTATCATTAATGGGAGTATTACCATGTGTGCACTGAGAGGAGAGATTAGAACTCTTTGTTATACTTTTCTTTATGCCCAAATACATAGTTACACATACAAACGACCAAAGGAGGATGGAGGGGAGGAGCACTGGGAACAATTATTTATATCTCATTTAGGTCCTGATATTGAAAGGAATATTTTCATACTGTATGTATATTGAGGCTACTTAATTCATGGTCAGTTCACTAAAAAGTACACAGGGTATGAAGGAGAGGACAGTGGATATATTTAACATCAGTATACCATATACTGATGAGATATTATGTCTCATGCTGAGTTCAGGGGAATGAGGCCTTGATCCTGCATGAAGCTCTGTACATACAGAGCCCTGGCCCTATTGAAATCAACAGGGTTTTGCATGGATTGGAGTCCACCTGCATGGAGCTTCTTGTAGGACCAGGGCCTGGGTTCTCTTGTATTGACTGACTCACTGGGCAAAAATCTCTTAAACTCTTTATTCTTTAGCTTTTATCCATTTGTAAAATGGTCATAATGCTGCCTCACTCACCGGGATGCTGTGAAGCTGGTAATATGCTTTGGGATCAGCTGATATTTTAATTGTAATTTACCAGACACCTTAATTCTGTATCTTTCCCTGACTAGCTAGTTTCTCCATTATTATTTGCCCTAAAGTTTCTTTGCAAAGAAGGGGGCAATAGTGCCACAAAACAGGAAATGGCTTTTTGTCCAGGAGGGGAAAGCTGTTTGAAAACATCCACAAAACTACATATTCTTCCTGGCTCAGACTAAAACCAAAATATTAGGGCTGTCAGTTAATCGCAGTTAACTCACACGATTAACTCAAAAAAATTAATAGCGGTAAAAAAAATTAATCATGATGAATTGCACTTATAACAATTGTGACAGGGTCAGGCCAGATGGCTATAGGAGAGTAAAAGAAGGCAGATATATTAGCCCCAGGCTAAGTAGGTCCCTTTTCCCTGGCTAAGGTAACAGGGAAGGTTTTTTTGAAACAAAAAAGAAGTATATTTGTAACACTTACAAAGAATTACCAAAGGAAACAAAACAAACTATGCAACAAAACAACGCAAACAGAAGGTATAACACAGCAGCTTTCAGGAGGGAGAAGTGTTCAGGTTAGCCTGGGCCCAGAGCAGGGGGGCTTCCTTGACACTCGTGGTCTTCCACCCTCCTGAGTTACCTGGTGGCCTAGAGCGGGGGGCTTCCTCGACACTCGTGGTCTTTCACCCCCTCGAGTTACCTAGTGCCGCGCCCAGTGTCACCGATTATCCCTCTCCTGAGAGTGCCCGGCAAGATGGGCATGGCTGCGGGGTGGGTGGTTTAGGGGTGGGGGGGTAGACACCCATGTATTATAGGACCCCTCCTAGATGACAGTAATGATGGTATCCACAGTGGCAACGGCTGGGGCTGGCTTCTCTCTCTCTTCCCCTCAATCAAAGGGTCAGATGGAGGGAACCGAACGGGGTCACCGAGCAGAGAACCCCGGACAGCGCCCACCGCTCCTCGAAGGCGTCAAGGGAGTTGGTGGACGCCGCCCATAGGAACTCCGCCCGGATACGTGAATGTACTGAGGATCGGGGAAAGGCCCTACAATCGCAGGACGCTTCATGGGCCAACCTCCCCTCTCTGGTTTTATAAATGGCTGTTTTAGCCAAGGCTAGGAGGAGGTTAACCAGGAGGTCTCGCAATTTTGAGGGGCCATGGATGGGGAGTGTATAGATAAAAAGGTGAGGGGAGAAATGAAGCCAAAAGCACAATAGAATATTTGTGAGGAGCCGAAAAAGGGGCTGCAATCTGGCACACTCTAAATATAAGTGCGCCAGGGTTTCCCTCACATTAGAAAAAGGGCAAGTATCCGGGATGGGGGTAAACCATGTCAGAAACACGCCCGTGCTCACAGCTCCATGAAGGAGCCGCCAACTGATGTCCCCAACAGGCCTCGGGACCACGGTGGAATACAGGCTGGCCCACCGAGGTTGCTCACCTCCAAGGGTGGCAGGAGGTCCTGCCACTTTGTATCGGGGTGGGACACCAGGGTGTGGGCATGAAGGGCGTGAAGCGTGAGTGTGTATAAATAATTCCATGGTGCGATTTGAAAACTGACCGGCTGCAGTTCATGCAGCCGGCTTGCAGTGAAAGGGTGAGGGGTTTGTTGGGATCGGCACGGTAGGGGCCCAATGGAAAGGTCTGGCGGGCCTGGGGTAGAGGATGGGCGGGGTGAGCCCTCGCGCAAGGCTCGGTTGACATAAGCCCGAGCAGCGGGGGTCAAGGCGGCCTTCACCTCCTGAAGTACGCGCCGGGGGGTAAGAGGGCTGGAGAGCCCCATGCACCGAGCGAGCGTCAGGGGATCCAGCCAGTCTCTCCGGTCGTAGTCCAGGAGGTCTCCGACCCTCATGACTTCCGCCAGGACCAACCTCTGGCGCACCGAACGGGACTCCGCCACCTGCACACGGAGCTGGGGGTTGTGTAGCAGGGGCTCCGTGAGGAGATCTGCTCCCACGGTGGCCACCACGGACCTGGTCTTTAGAAACAGTTTCCAGGTCCGGAGGAGGTCCTGGTAGAAGACCGGCAGCCTGGAGAGGTCTCGCAGAAAACCTCTCAGACAAAGATAAAAGAGCTGCCGGTTGTAGGTCATGACAGTAGCCCTTGGAAGCGGTACAGGAAGGCGTGCGCCAGTATGCTCCACGCTGAACTACTTGCACTATAAAAGAGCCTCTGCAGGGCCTGGAGGCGGAAAACGTGGACCTGAGTGTACAGACACTTCAGGCCCTGCCCTCCTTCCTTCAGGGGTAAATGAAGAACTCCAACAGGGGCCCAGTGCATTCCTGACCAAAAGAACTCTAGAATCAATCTCCGGAGGTGGGTCAGGAAACCCGGGGCCGGGGCCAGGGTGTTGAGCCGGTACCAGAGCGTGGACAGAACTAGTTGGTTAAGCACCAGTGCTCTCCCTCGGAGGGAGAGACATCGGAGTAGCCTCGTCCATTTCCGGATCCGCTCTATCACCCTGCCCTCTAAATTTTGCCAGTTCTCCGGCGGGGAAGGGTGCGTGGCGGAAAGGTAAACGCCGAGATAGAGCAGTGGAGCAGTGGACCCGCACTCCACCGGATGGTCTGAAGTGCGGGTGGGAGGGAGCTTACCTGTCACCAGTCCCCCACCGCCAAGCCAGAGCTCTTGACCCAGTTGACTCGGGCGGAGGAGGCTGCCGAATAGATGGCCTGGCATGCCTCCACTCGCGCCAAGTCGCCCGGGTCCTGGACCACGAGGAGTATGTCATTGGCATCGCCGACAGGACCAGCCACAGCTCCAGCTCCCGCAGCACCAACCCTGTCATCCTCCTGCGGAGGAGACAGAGGAAAGGCTCGATCGCCAGAGCATACAGCTGGCCCGAGAGGGGGCACCCCTGCCGCACTCCTCGCCCAAAGCTGACCGGTTCAGTCAGGGTCCAGTTGAGCCTAAGCAAACACTCCGCGGAGGCATACAGCACCCGGAGAAAACTCACAAACTGAGGTCCGAATCCAAACGCCTGCAGAGTGCTCAGGAGGTACCCATGGTCTGCTCTATCGAACGCCTTCTCCTGATCAAGAGACAGGAGGGTGAACGACAGACCATCTCTCTGCCCGAGTTCCAAAAGGTCTTGGACTAGAAATAGGTTGTCAAAAATGCTGCGACCCGGGAGAGTATAGGTCTGGTCTGGGTGGATCACATCCGCCATCACGGACCCTAGCCGCAGTGAGATTGCTTTCGCTACGATTGCTTTCGCTACGATTTTGTAATCCGTGCTAAGGAGTGAGACGGGACGCCAGTTTTGTAAATCGCGGAGGTCCCCCTTCTTCGGCAGCAAGGCGAGCACCGAGGACCGAGGGAGGACCCCGCTCTGCAAGGACTCAGCCTAGACAGTGACTAGGTCTGGGCCGAGGATGTCCCAGAACGCGCGGTAAAACTCCACGGTCAGCCCGTCCATGCCCGGAGATTTATTGGTGGGCATGCGACGGAGGGCTTCCGAGAACTCGGCCAGGGTGAGAGGCAGCTCTAGCCGGTCTCGGTCGCCCACGCTGACTGTGGGGAGTTCCTCCCAGAGCACCCCACAAGCGCCAGGATCGGTCGGAGAAAAGGCTTGTGTAGAAGTCACGGGCCCTCCCACACATCTCCTCCGGATCTGTGAGGGGGGTGCTGTCTTCCACAAGAAGGCAGGTGACGTGTTTCTTGGTCCCCCTCGTTTTCTCCAGGGCATAGAAGAAGCGGGAGCCATGGTCCATCTCCCGAAGGAGGCGGATGCGGGACTGAAAGAAGGCACCTCGGGCCCGGTGGTCCTCGAGGGCCCAGAGCTCCTCCCGCTTCTCCCGGCATGCTCCGCAGAGGGACGGGTCCTCGGGGTTGGCGGCCAGGCGCCTCTCCATCTCTAAGAAAGACCTCCCATTCCAACTGCTCTATTGCCGCATTTCTCCGTCGGCTGGTGCCCCGAGTGTAGTCGCGGCAGAAGAGCTTGGCGCGCACCTTCCCAAGATCCCACCATTGCCGCACCGAGGGAAAGGCACGCCACTGCTCTTGCCAGGCCAGCCAAAACTCCCAGAAGGACGTCACAAAGCTCTCGTCCTCCAACAGGCTGTTGTTAAAGTGCCAATAGGCCAGCCCCGGTCTCTCTGCACGGGGGGAGACCGTTGTGGTGACTAAATGATGGTCGGAGAATGGGGCCAGCCGAATGGCGGAGGAGTGGGCCTGTGAAAGATGGAAACAGGATAAGTAAATACGGTCCAACCGAGAGTGGTGTGACCGAAGGGCCTCCACCCGGACAAAGGTGAACGTGGAAGTGTCATCTGGGTGATGGTCTCGCCAGACGTCAACTAGGGAATGATGTTTGACTATTCCTCGAAGAATGTTCGCGGCAGCTGGGCTCGGCTCGGCCCCTGAGCAGTCCCATTCCTCGAGGGTGGTGTTAAAGTCCCCTCCCAGGACCAGGCACTCATGCGAATCTAGGGTGCCGAGAAAGTCGGACACCCGCTGATAGAATTGTGGCCACTTTGGGCTCGTTTGCAGGGCATAGATGTTAACAAGGTTGACCACGAGCCCCTCCATACAGACTCGAAGGTGCAGCAGGTGGCCCGGCACGGCCTCAGTGACCCCTAGCACCTCGGGCCATAGGGTGGGGGAGAACAGGGTCACCACTCCAGCTTGCCAAGTCGTGAAGTGGCTAAAGTATACCCCGTCCCCCCACTCCAGCCGCCACCTGGCCTCGACGGTCGGGTCCGTATGGGTCTCCTGCAGGAAAGCTACGAGTACCCCCCTTCCCGAAGGTAAGAGAGCACCTGGGACCTGCAGAGAGCCATCCTACAGCCCCTGGTGTTCAAGGTTGCAATAATGAAAGGCGTCATGCGGAGGGCTGGGGGGGTGGGGGGTTCTTATTGGTGGGGGTGTTCGTGGCCCCCAGCAGGTTGCACAGCAACCCGTGACCCATCCCGTGGATGAGTAGATCTTTTCGGAAGCCGCGGGCCCGCTCGTAGGCCGCAGCACCGCGCTTTCCTTGCCCTCTGCCCTCCTGTTTAAGGGCCCTTGTGGCCTGGAGAATTTGATCAAAGTCCCCCCATAGCTGAAGAGCCAGCTGTACCCTATTGCGGGTGCCACGGGTGTGTTCTAGGAACTTCCATAGTGCATGCCGCAGCTCATGGGGGGGTGGGGTTGAGATTTCCGGGGTAGTCCCTAGTGGGGCTCTTAATGCAGCCTCGTGGTCCGCTAAGGCGGGTAGACAGGGTGCGGACCACCAACGGGGCATCTGACAGGCTGGGGTTATTAAATCCATTTCACGCCTTGGGGTGGAAGGGGATGGCAGGGAAAAAATTGCAACTCCTAATGGGTCGCAACTAGAAAGTGCAAAGACTGCTCCCTGGGGGGAATCTGCAAAAGGCGGGAAAGAAATAACCCCAGGGGCGGCATTAGCATTTCAGGAGGAGGGGAATTGGGCAGGGACAGGGGTGGGGGCAGGGGCAGAGGTAAGGCTCTGAACTTCATGAGGCAAGCAGCTAAAAGAAGGTGCCTCCTGAGCAGAGTCGAGGGTTAAGGGGTAAGGGAGGGGGCTCCCAGTGACGCTAGGCGCTGGCTCCGTGGTGGTCTTGGCGGCCATGGCATCAGGTGGTGGACCACCTTCTGCGGGGCGCTCTCCCGGGAAGGCAATTAGGGGGAGGGAGCATGGGGAAAGGGGGGCTGGGGTGAGGTTACCCAGATCGAGGCCAGCCGGCAGTAGATCATCCTCTCCCTGGGTGACCGGGGTCAAATCTAGGGCCTCAATCTCCGCATACACGGAGGTCACTTGCTGGAGGATTCTCTGCTCCTTGAGGTCTTCAAACTACAATTTGAGGACTTCAATAGCACAGATATAGGTGTGAGGTCTTTTTTAGGAGTGGTGGGTGAAATTCTGTGGCCTGCATTGTGCAGGAGGTCAGACTAGATGATCATAATGGTCCCTTCTGACCTAAATATCTATGAATCTATGAGAGGCCAACTCCTGCTACCCAGGGGGCCTCTCCTCTAGGGCCCGCCTCAATGGTCGCCTCGGGGTTCGCAGGGGATTCGGGTGGTATCCGGGCAGAAGGAGCTTCCTCAGGGGTCTCGGAGGGGAGGGTCTCTCGTGGAGGGGGGATTCTGCCCTCCAATGCCAGTCCGTCTTCCCCTCCCGACACCAGCGGATGGATCTCACTCGTGGCCGTAGCGGAAGGCTCGATATCAGTGCCTCCCTTCCTGGTCTTCCGGGGGGCTTCCGCATCGGATGGGTGCAGAGGAGCTCGAGCTTTCCGCTTGCCTCGCTTCCCCTGGACTAGGGTCCAGCCCTCCATAGTGTCGTCTGGGGGTTGGTTAGCAGGGGTCGTGTCGGGGGGCGGAGGCGATGGTTCAGGGGTTCGGGGGGGTAACAGTGAGGCAGCATGAGGGGCGGGGGGTTCTCCTTGGGGCGGGCCCTCTCCTATACCCGGTAATATCTTGGCCACACCCTCCTCCATAGGCTCTGCCGGATTGGTAATAGCAAGGGTGGGACTCCCTTGCTCGCCTGGGCGTTGTAGGGGAGGTGTTTCTTGGGCCCGGACGGGAGCAGCGGCAGGTCGAGTAGGAGGAGGGTTGGTTTCAGGTGCCGGGCGGCCAAGGGCGTCGGCAACGATGGGGCCGATGTCCTGCCGGGTCTCGGGGGTCTCGGGTGCCCCTCCTCCCCGGGCCAAAGGGCAGTCTCTGCGGACATGCCCCGCTGAGCGGCAGAGGTAGCACCAGGCCTCTCCGGTGGAGTAAAAGACCCGATAGCGGGCTCCTTGGTAGGGGACTAGGAAGGACCCCTCGAGCGCCTCTCCGTCACGCGCCCCTGCCGGCGGTAGAAGCTGCACTTGCCGGCGGAACGAAAGGACGTGATGGAGGGTGGGGTCCTTGCAGCCCAAAGGGAGAGGGCTGATGACAGAGACACGTTTCCCCAGGGTGGAGAGAGCGGGTAACAGGGCAGCATTGGGTAAAAAGGGAGGAACAGAGGTGAGGACGAGGCGAACGCCCAAGTCTTCTAGCGGCTCTAAGGGGACAAATACCCACCCCCCACCACCAGGCCCTTCTCCACTGCCTCCTGGGCGGCAGCCTCTGAAGCTAAGAAAAAAACGACCTTCCCATACATTTTGGAGGCTGCCACAATAGCCGTGGGTCCTACCACCTTCGCCAATGCCTGTACGTATGTCTCCACATGGGGTGAGGCGGGCATCAGGAGGCAACGGACACCGTGCCTCCTGGTCAAGGTGGGGAAGGGGCCCCGGCCGCTGGTGATGGTAGCGGAGGCAGTGGGTGGGCGAGATAACGAGGCGGCAGGCAGGGGGGAGCCTGCCACCACCCGGGCATACGTCCTGGGGGCCGGAGGAGGGACGTTCGCAAAGCTGGTGGAGGGACCAGCAGGGGGGGACGCCACGGTCGATGACGAGGCCACAGCGGTGGGGGCAGCCCCTGCCATGGAGGGCCTAGTGGTTTTAGCGGGGCCCTTTCCTTTCTTCCCGCCCTGGCCTTTTCGGCCAGCTGGGGGGGGGGGTTCCTAGAATCTGGGGGGGCAGTGGACGTAACAGTGGCAGTAATCGCCCCGGTGCCTCCTGCTGCCGGTGCCCCAGCGGGGGCGGTGGCAGGTGTTTTGACAGTGGTGGTGGTGGGGGGGGCTCGGGGGTTGGGTAGGGGGGGAGCTGGGGGAGGAACAACTGATATTGGTAGAGGGGCCTCGCTCCTCTCATTCCCCGCCATTGTGTTCAGGGAGAGACGGGGAGACACCAGAAGGAGGAGGGGGGAGGGGGAAGCAAATTAACCGCTCCTCCCTGCTGGGCTGCAGGCGGGGAGGGGGTACAAAATGGGTTGGACTGGAAAGGGGGGAAAAACAGGAATCGGGGTCCGGTGATAGGGGCAAGCTGTGGGATAAACAGTCCGGGGGGGGGAGGGGTGTGGACCCATGCACGTTTGTCCAAAGAGTCTCGTTTGGTCGGCTGTTATGTCCGGTCCGAAAGGCAAAGTTCAAAGCAAACAGCTGGATCCGAGGCAGATGGCAGGTTGCCAGCAGGGACGGACAGCGGGGGGCCGTGACAGTTGTAATAATGTGGGGGGGGGCACTGATGGATCGGGGGGCAGCTCCGTGCCACACCCCCTGTGCCGCCGCAAACGCAATTAAGCCACAGTCAAACTCCCCCCCAAGAGAGTATAATTCAAAAAATTACTCAGTCTTACGGCCCCCTCCATGATGATTTGTACCTTCCCTGGGTGATTTCTTCTGTCTGCTATCTTCTTCTTCTCCAGCTCTGCTGGCTTTGTACCAAGGCTTCCGGCATGCTGAGAATGTTGCAGAGATAAGAAGTAAATTCTGAGCTGCCAGCAAAATGGCTGGGTCTGGGGGCTTCCACTCCCCCCTCCGGGTAGCGGGTCAGCAATCTTCCCCCCCTCCTCCGGCTGAGGCAAACAGCCTCATATATAGCTGAGGCAAATAGCTACGCCCGAGAGCAGGCGTGGGGGGGGGGGGTTTGTTGGCGGCAAGCTGGCAGCCGACCAGCACTCAACGGCAGCAAAAAAACGGCAAAAAAACCAAACCAAAACAAAAAAGCGTCTGGCCCGGTCGGGGTGGGGGGACTAAGGCAGGCTCAAAAAGTAAGAAAAATCCAGGCCAGGGGGCTTTAGGAAAGAATAGAAAGCAGATAGCTGAGGAACAAGCGGGGGACGTCGCGTTCCCAATCAGGAACCTTCTGGAGACAATTAAGACAGGCTGATTAGAACATCTACAGCCAATCAAGAAGCTGCTAGAATCAATTAAGACAGGCTAATCAGGGCACTTGGGTTTTAAAAAGGAGCTCACTTCAGTTTGTGGTGCACGTGTGAGGAACTGGGAGCAAGAGGCACTAGGTGCTGAGAGTGAGAACGCGGACTGTTGGAGGACTGAGGAGTACAAGCATTATCAGACACCAGGAGGAAGGTCCCGTGGTGAGGATAAAGAAGGTGTTGGAGGAGGCCATGGGGAAGTAGCCCAGGTAGTTGTTGCTGTCGCACAGCTGTTCCAGGAGGCACTCCAGACAGCTGCATTCCACAGGGCCCTGGGCTGGAACCCGGAGTAGAGGGCGGGCCCGGGTTCCCCCCAAATCCTCCCAACTCCTGGTCAGACACAGGAGGAGTTGACCTGGACTGTGGGTTCAGAAAAACGGCCAAGCTGAGGGCTGCCGTGAAGCTCCAAGGCGAGCAAATCCACCAATAAGCGCAAGATCTACCAAGGTAGAGCAGGAACTTTGTCACACAATAGAATACCAATTGAAAATTTATTAAATATTTTTGGATGTTTTTCTACATTTTTAAAATTGATTTCAATTACAATACAGAATACAAAGTGCACAGTGCTCACTTTATATTATTTTTTATTACAAATATATGTACTGTAAAAATGATAAACAAAAGAAATAGTATTTTTCAATTCACTTCATATAAGTACTGAAGTGCAATCTCTATCACGAAAGTGTAACTTACAAATGCAGATTTTTTTGGTTACATAACTGCACTCAAAAACAAAACAGGGTAAAACTGTAGAGCCTACAAGTCCACTCAGTCCTACTTCTTGTTCAGCCAATCGCTAAGACAAACAAGTTTGTTTACACTGATGGGAGATACTGCTGCCTGTTTCTTATTTACAGTGTCACCTGAAAGTGAGAACAGGCATTCGCATGGCACTTTTGTAGCTGGTGTTGCAAGGTATTTACATGCCAGATATGCTAAACATTCATATGCCCCTTCATACTTTGGCCGCCATTCGAGAGGACATGATTCCACGCTGATGATGCTTGTTAAAAAAATACTGCGTCAATTAAATTTGTGACAGTACTCCTTGGGGGGAGAATAGTATGTCTCCTGCTCTGTTTTACCTGCATTCTGCATATATTTCATGTTCTAGAAGTCTCGGATGATGACCCAGCACATATTTGTTTTAAGAACACTTTCACAGCAGATTTGACAAAACGCAAAGATTTCTAAAGATAGCTACAGCACTCAACCCAAGGTTTAAGAATCTGAAGTGCCGTCCAAAATCTGAGAGGGACGAGGTGTGGAAAATGCTTTCAGAAGTATTAAAAGAGCAACACTCTGATGCAGAAATTACAGAACCCAAACCACCAAAAAAGAAAATCAGCCTTCTGCTGGTGGCATCTGACTCAGATGATGAAAATGAACATGTGTCAGTCTGCACTGTTTTGGATTGTTATCAAGCAGAACCCATCAGCGTGGAAGCTTGTCCTCTGAATGGTGGTTGAAGCATGAAGGGACATATGAATCTTTAGCGCATCTGGCACATAAATATCTTGCCTTGTCAGCTACAACAGTGCCATGCGAACACCTGTTCTCACTTTCAGGTGACATTGTAAACAAAAAGCAGGCAGAATTATCTCCTGCAACCTTGTTTGTCTGAGTTATTGGCTGAACAAGAAGTAGGACTGAGTGGACTTGTAGACTCTAAAGTTTTACATTGTTTTATTTTTGAATGCATTTTTTGTACATAATTCTACATTTGTAAATTCAACTTTCATGATAAAGAGATTGCACTACAGTACTTGTATGAAGTGAACTGAAAAATATAATTTTTGTTTTTTACAGTGCAAATATTTGTAATAAAAAATAAATATAAAGTGAGCACTGGTGCACTTTGTACTTTGTGTTGTAATTGAAATTAATATATTTTAAAACGTAGTAAACATCCAAAAATATTTAAAATAAATGGTATTATATTGTTGTTTAACAGCGTGATTAATCGCGTGATTAATTACTATTAATTTTTTTAATTGCTTGACAGCCCTACAAAATATACATTTGTAAAATTCAAAATCAAGTTTGCCTCTTTAGTTCTGAAATGTCAGAAAAGGTGTGGCAAAAGCAAACATTTAAAAAATATGTATTCCCATACATGAGCATCTGGGGACCCATATGCAGGTCTTGATTCTACAGAGCGCATAAGCATGTGCCCAGCTTTAAGTAGATGCTTAAGTTCTATTGACATCAAAGGGAGTTAAGCATGTTCTTAAATACTCTGCTGAACAGGGATAGACTTAAGTGTTTGATTCAGTGATTTGCTGAATCAACGACACACACAAATGCATGAAAGTTGGAATCACCAGCCCCTATCAAACAGCACTGGTTTTATTTACACAGTATGGTGGGTGGCATTTTCCTAGAATGTTTTGGTCCTTTTGTAGAGTGTGAAAGAAATGAATAATTTTGCAGATATGACTGTTAGCAATCCTGATGATGTCCTAGAAGCACTTGGAGACACATACTTAGAAAGTGAATACATTAAAAAAAATTCTGTTGTAGGCCATGCTGGAGTAGGCATAACTAAGAGAATAAGCCAGAATTGGTCCTGGCAGAATAGCAACACACTAGGTATCAGCTAACCAAGTAAGCATGTTCCTGACCTGAGAGAATGGTACAAAACCACACAGATCGCTCAAGTAACTACATTAATGCATTCCTAAGAGATGGTACAAGAACATGCTGACCCTCTCATAAAGATAAGGAGGGAATGACAGGATGAATGAGGAGTTTTGCTTGAACTAGCAGGTACAAGGTACAGGATAATAACAAAAAGCATATGAAACGTAATACATAACTTGTTTGTATCAATGTATAAAAGGAGAAGTCATAAGAAGGGCACCTTTGTACTAGTCTACCAGATATCATCCTGCTGTGTTGATTGAACTGGTACCTATGTTGTGGGCATACAATGTTAGTGTACTGTAGCTCCTATGTGGCACTAGTACTATGCTTTGTCGACGATAAACCTGGCTGAGTGCTTTCATCACTGAACTGAACCTGCAGGCATTCTTTATGAATAAAATCAACGTCTGCTTAATCAACATGCCACACTTTCTGCCAGTGTCACTAACATAGGTGCTGACTCCGTGGGTGCTCCGGAGCACCCTCGGGGAAAAATTAGTGGGTGCTCTGCACCCACCAGCAGCCAAGCTCCCTGCCCCACCCCACCTCACCTTCTCCTCCGCCTCTGCCTCCTCCCCTGAGCGTGCCGGGTTCCTGCTCCTCTGCCTACCTCCCAGCGCTTGCCTCTGCCAAACAGCTGGAGCAAGTTCTGGGCGGGAGGGGGAGGAGCGGGGACACGGCGTGCTCAGGGGAGGAGGTGGGAAAGAGGAGGGGCTGGGGCAGGGATTTGGGGAAGGAGTCAGAATAGGGTCAGGGCGGGGTCAGAGTTGGGGTAGGGACTTTGGGGAAGGGGTTGGAATGGGGGGAGGAGGGGAGGGAGGGAGGGGTGGAGTCAGGGCAGGGCAGGGGGCAGAGCGGGGTCAAGCACCCCCCGGTGCCAGTATAAGTCGGCGCCTATGGTCACTAACACCAGAACTCCAAGAACAGCAGCATTGGCAACATTAACAATGCTGCAGTAATCCTTAACACCACAAACAACATCTGTGACAGTATCACTTCCAACAGAAAAGACTCAGTTCCTGGTTAAAGGATATGTTAACTACTGGAAACAAAACAGTGCTTATGTAACCTCTGGTTACAGGCCTCAGCTACAAAGTTTGTATCTTTACTGCTCCAATATTTGAGGACATTCAGGTCTGAGGCTTTTGTATGGTTCATCATCTACAGAGGACTTAGCCACAAATGGACTTCCCCAAAATTCTGGAGTGTTTGGATGCAGGGTTTTGGTTTGGGCCCATCTCTAATAGTCATACCTAAGGGTAGGCCAAACTAAGCCAGTTTCTTCCAAAGATGGAGAAGAGACCATGCTATTCTACCTGCACACTCATGGTGGCTTGGTAATTCAAATGACTTTCCATAATTCCCACTCAGATGAATGAGAGAAAGAGAAAGAAACTAACCAGGTGGGCTCTAGAGATTTTTCTGTGCTAACTAAACTGACGACTGTCTGGTTCTATCAACAGCAGCCACACAAGCAGTTACAGAACATTTTGGTACCCCTAATATTTTGCCATCCTAGCCAGCCATTTGTTCTGCTGTAAGTTAAAAGTGAAAAAAATTCCAAGCTACAAAAAGCTTGTGCACCCCCAAATGGGGGCACTCAGAAGTCCGTTGTAGGTCTGCCATTTTGACTGTTCATCACAAATTCAAGGTAGTAGCTACAGACATATTGAAATGTCATTCCTAAGAGAAGCCTTCCCTTAACAAACAAACAAAATAAAGTTAGTATTGGATAACATGATAGAATGTGCCAAGCTTTGCCCAACCATTTGCTGAACATTGTCACTCCAAGAAGAAAACAATGGGAGCGGTAGGTGCTCAGTATGAGCACTGGCAGGAAAACAAGAATTCTGTTTCATGAAAAATGTTGAGGTTTTGACACTTGGTTCTGTTTCGATGCAGAACAAAATGAGGAGGACCTATTGAAATTTTTCACCAAAAATACCAGAGACCCACCTCCAGAATAGCCAATAGCCAGGACACTTATGTGGGAGACCCTGGTTCAAGTCCCTGTTCTGCCTGAAGCTGGGTCTCCCACTTCTCAAGTCAGTGCGCTAACCATCATGCTATTGGCTACTCTTGGAGGGGTCTCTGTTTCTCTCTGTCTTGCTGGTTTTGACCTGAAACTCCATTCTGGACCTGAGAAACCTTCCCAACAAAAGCTTTGTCAGAACCAATACCTTCCCATGAAAAGTTTCAGTTTTGTAGAATCGGTATTTTCTGATGAAAAAATATTTAGACAAAAATGTTCCTAATGAGTTCTACTGATTACTCTGAAAATTGGATCACCCATTTTGGTGTGTCAACATCGACTTTGGCATCTAACTTTAGGTACCCACTTCTGAATTTTTTTACCATGATCTCTACATATACTAAGCTAAATTTAGCCCTGGTAAATCTGGTGCTGTAACCAGGTATGGGAGGGGGGCCGCTGCCGCACCCCCTGGCTTGAAGTGGTTTCCATCATATACAGGGGTTACTGTTTGGTTCTCAGCACCCTCACAATACAAATTGTTCCAGCACTCCTGCCTGATATATCTCAATGGAATTCAGTGGAGTTTCCCCCAGGTTGAAATTGGCCTATGTGCACATCTCTGATTTGCTGACAGAGCTGTGAGAAGCATTCACAATGAAGCTACACAGCACTCTCATTTGACTTTGTATTTTATTACAAACTCAAACTAAGCTTATGGAAAGGAACATTTGAGTGAACCTGAGTCAATTTAAAGATTTTGCACCAAAGAACTATGAAAATCTTAGTTTTACTTAGTTTTGCTGCAAAACCAAGGGAAGTTCAGTGGTTTTCAGAGAGTTTTTTTAGAGAAATTGGGCTTTGGCTGTTTCATATGCCAAAAACTCAAAGTTACAGGCCAGATATTGCAGTTACTGCATGCATGGAGCCCCCAGTGGGAGTCCCACATGTGGAAATAGCTATAGGATCAGGCCCAAAACCCAGGAAGGTGTCATCCCTTATGAAACCAAAGGAAAGATAATTTTCACATAAATCTTTGTGAAGCAAAACCAGAATTTAGGCATGACTGTATCTGCCAATGTAGTTGACTGCCAGAATCCAAGTCTAGATTAAGAATGACTTGTAACTTTGTTTTCTCATGCAGGTAGTGTCTCCAGTTCTTGTGATATTAGAAGCATTTCTGAAACCTCTGGAGGAACAAAGAAATATACACTGCATAATTAAGCACAGTTGTGCCTAATAGGCTATATTTATGAAAGCTCTGTAAGAGTTCTTGAATCAATATCTTTACATATATAATGCTCTAGCCACATATGGAACTAATTTGGGGACCCACATGTGGGACTGCCCAAACCATCATGACAGACATGAAAAATTTTGAAATCTATTGAATAATGTTAATTTTCATATTAGACCAACACATACACTAGAAGTGAAATCCTGGCTCCACTAAAGTCAATGGGAATTTTGTCACTGATTTCATTAAAGTCAGGATTTCACTCCCAGTGTTTAGAACTGGGGATTCCATAATTATGATATATTAGGAAAATCTACAACATGGGTCAGCAACCTTTCAGAAGTGGTGTACCGAGTCTTCATTTATTCACTCTAATTTAAGGTTTCGCGTGCCAGTAATACCTTTTAACATTTTTAGAAGGTCTCTTTTTATAAGTCTATAATATATATCTAAACTATTGTTGTTTGTAAAGTAAATAAGGTTTTAAAAATGTTTAAGAAGCTTCATTTAAAATTAAATTAAAATGCAGAGCCCCCCCCTGGACTGGTGGCCAGGACCTGGGCAGTGTGAGTGCCACTGAAAATCAGCTCGCGTGCCATAGGTTGCCTACCCCTGATCTACAACATTCAGCGTCCCTTAAAACTCTCATTTCCTCCATGCTGTGTAGTGGTCCAGGCTGCAATTTAAAATATGTATATTGTACTTAGCATCCAAGCTGTACTGCCCTCCTTCCCCTTCCCCCCAGGATAGGTTGAGTACTTCAGACCTTTCCCATCTTTAATGACAGTACTATCTACTGTGGATAGATCTGGACTGCCTACACTTTGCTTAATCGAGGGCTACATTTTCAGCTTTCCAGGAGCTGGAGGGATGAAGCTATTTTGTATAAAAGTAAAAGCTGCAGCTGTCCCCATCTGTAAAACAAAGGTGCGGCCTGCAGCTTCAAGCATAAGCTAGCTGTCTGCTTGCGCAAACCAAGACAGCGCATTCCATGCTGGGTCCTATCATTTACCAGTGGACTAAAGATTACCTGCAAAAGAAAAAACAAAGTGGCCTTGTGACCCTTTGGTTTTTTACAGCGTGCAAAGAAAGCCAGAGAGACTGTTGTGGTTTTTCTTAAATTGGTTTAGTTTTATATTAGGAATATCAGTAAAATTAAACTTGCATTCACTGTTTTTCCCCCCTGGAAATCTTGGAGCACCATGGAACTAGATTTGGAGCTCCCTCAGCCTGTAACTGAAAGTGACTTGGTAAGGGTAGGCCTACACTAGGAGTGCTTTTCAGTGTGGGTATATCTACACTGGAAATTAAGGTATAATTTGTAGCTTGGGTAGACATACCTGCACTAGCTCTGATCAAGCTGCAGTACTAAAAATAGCAGTGTAGCTGCAGCTGCATGGGCTGGCCACCCTGAGTTATACAATCACATCTGAAACTCTAGGAATGTATTCGGGTGGCTAGCCCATTCCACCACTCACGCTGCAGTGGCTACCCCATTATTTTTAGCACGGAAGTTCAATCAGAGCTAGTGCAGGTATGTCTACCCAAATGGGAAATTACACCTCCCACCCAGCATAGACATGCTGTGAAGCTCTACTGGTGTACTGTACTGGCAAACCACTCCTAATGCAGATGCAGCTTATACTGTGACAAAGCTGCGCGTTTGCCGATATGGCTTATTCCGGCTTCCTCCAAATGAAACAAACTCTGTCAGCAAAAGCGCAGTCTTGTTTGTGTAACTGCAGCTATACTCGGGGCTTTTGACAGCACAGTTCAGTTGGTCAGAGATCCCAGCTCATCACACCCTGACTGATAGTTACGCCGACAAAAGTCCGCAGTGTAAACCTGATCACAGAGATCTTTTCTCCCTCCTGTTTGTGGGGTGTCCAAGTTAAACAGATGTTAACAAATAAACAAACTAGAGGTTCCTCCTCACAGTTACTCAGGTTTCACTTCCTTTGCCCTTGTGAAGTGATAGTATTTCTTCAGCAGCCCACTGAGTATTCCAACAAACAGAATAGTTAAGACCTGAATTTCTAATGTAAAAAACAAGCAAGAAAGAAAAACAACTTTAAAAAAATAATAATTTCAGGCCTTGTTATGTAGCATACAGAAGCAAAAATGGGCAAAAACCCAACACTTCTTTTCTTCTTTACTGGTCCCCTTTAAAGATGAGAGTGGCCATGATCCACAATGTAGAACTCACTGGGTCACGTTGGCCAGTGATGTGTTTTGTGGCCATCCTTGTAGCTCAAGCTGCCCTTTGAGGTCAGTTTCCTGACTGGCTCACTCATAGGCGCCAACTCCGTGGGTGCTCTGGGGCTGGAGCACCCATGGGAAAAAATAGCGGGTGCTCAGCACCCACCGGCAGCCCCAAGGATCAGCGCCACCCTCTCCCCTCCAGCACCTCCTGCCTCCTGGTGATCAGGTGTTCAGCGGTGTGCAGGAGGCACTGTGTGGGAAGAGCAGGATGAGAAGAGGTGGGGTGGGGGCAGAGCAGGGGTCGGAAGAGGATGGGTGGGCTTGGGGCCTTGGGGGAAGGGGTGGAGAGCAGACTGGACCTGGGACACAGCAGTGGATCGAGCACCCCCCTAGGAACTAAGGAAGTTGGCCCCACCTATGAAAGTAGGAGAAAATGAATTCTGAATGATCAGGTTCTCTGTCTCTTGCCAGAAAGAACCAATTGATATGTATGTAGAGTACTTGGCAAGTTAGAATATTATTAAGGAAATATTCTTCTAAATATTTCTTAGGAAAACATGGCAAAATCAAAGTTCTGTCACCATGCTACCAATGCCTGCCACAGCAGAAAAGGAAAATGAAACATGACACTTGAGTGAATCTTCTTTTGAAAGGAACTACCTTCATCTGTATTGTATCACTACTCTTTGTTATCAGGATTCCCATGGTGATCAGAGTTACATATATCTCTCTGTTGGAGCTAATTAAGGGGAGGGGGGGGGGGAGGAGGAAGCACATTTCCAGGTGGGATTTATTGCCAAAAGATATTTCAGCCAAAAAATGGAAATCTGCATTTGTGTCAAGAGATCTACAGGTATTTCATAACGTTCAGCATTCATTCTGATTTAACTAAATTGAAAGTGTCAAGAAGTGTGAACTTTCTATGAACTTTTGAAGTTTTCCCGCTGTTTTGCTAGATTTACAAGTACAAGAAAGAGAAGGAAGTTATAAAGGGTTTTGAATAGTCACTGAAAAGACATTCTCGATCAAATCAACTTGGTCTGAATACCTGTTCCATTTGTTTGTTAAGTTTTCTGTAGAAAAATGAATCAATAGAGCTGGATTCTTATTTATGCAAAAGGCACTTTACACTGTTCTGGCATTATAAAGGGGCTTTAAAGTGGAAGTAAATTTCATTTAAACCCACTTTAAGACCCCTTTACATTACCAGAACAATGTAAAGTGGCTTTAGGGTAAATGAGAGTCAGGCGAACCGTGATTTAAATATTATCATGACATGTTCTTTGGAAATCAACCCAGACAGAGGCCTGATTTTCCATTGTCTGTCCCTGTGTAGTTATTTACAACAGTGCAAAATGAGTTCAAAATGCTATTAAACCAGAATGTAGCATATCACCCTCACTTTGCTCTGGGAAAAATGATTGCACAAGATGCAAGGTAGAGCTGGGAAAATTTATTTGACTAAATCTTTTGGGGGGGCAAAAAATACAGATTCAACAACACCAATATATTGTGTGAATTAGAGTAGATTTCACAGAATTGTTTCTGTAAAAAAACCCAAAACACTAATAGAAAAATCTGAAAAAAAAAATCTGAAAAAAATAGTTTCATTTTAATATTTTTGAAAAGAAACATCTTGATTTTTTTTATTCAAAATTACTTTGTTTTGAAATACCCTTTAACTTTATTTTAAAAATGAAAAAATACAGTAAAATTCTCTAAATCAGCATTAAACATAGATTATACAAATTAAAACTGTTTTTTCAACTTTTCAATTTGCTGAAAATTAAAAAAAATAGTTTTGGGGTCAATCTGAAATAACTAAGGTTAAGTTTTTGTCACAGTTATTTTTAATAAAAGTCACAGACAGGTCGCAGGTGATAAACAAACATTCATGGAAGCCTGAGACCTGTCTGTGACTTTTACTAAAAATAATTGGGGTGGAGGGAGGCTGATGTGGGATGACTGAAGCTCGAGGGGGGGTGTGGGAATTGGGCTCCTGAGCCCCACTGTGGGGGTGCCCAGTACCTGCTGCCCGTGGAGGCTCAGAGCTCCGGGTCCCACTGCCACCCACGGCAGCTGAAAGCTGTGGGGTCCCCCCCCATCACCTGTGGCAGCTCAGAACTCTGGGGGCCAGCAGCTGAGAAGCCCCTACTGCTTTTAGCGGCCAAGAGCTGCAGGGTCCCCCTCCAACTGCTCACGGTGGCTGAGAGCTGCACCCACTGGTTGACAGCTCACACTCCGCCACCCCGGTAGTGAAATGGAAAGTGTCACAGAGGGAGGGGAGGGGAATGGGAGACTGGGTCTGGCAGCCAGGAAGATAAATCTGGGACCCAGTAAGTGTTTGTGGAGAGACTAAGATCAGTGAGGAGCTGGGGGAGAGACTGGGACTGACTGAACAGAAAGACTGGGACTGAAAACCAGTAGGAAGGAAATGAGGGAACAGGGAGACAGATCTGATGAGGAGCTGGAGGTTCAGGAGATTATTAAGACTGACTAACCAAAGAGACTAGGACTAAGAGCTGGGCAGGAGGCAACTGAGACTGAATCAGGGTCCCAAGGAGTGGGATTGGGACTGGGAGCCAGTGAGGATGGGGAACATGGTAAGGGGTAGTAACTGGAACCAGGTAGGGGAGAGAGACCAACTGGATGAAGAGCTGAGAAAAGGGAACCGAGATTGGCTGAGCAAGAAACTGGGGACAAGGAGCACTAGACCACAACATGCATGGCTCCCATTAATTTCTGAGGGCAGAATTTGACCCAGAGTCAAATGTCTAACGTTTGAACCCAAAGTCCTTCATTACATGATGCAGTGTGGGCTGGAACCTGGAAGCCATTGATTCTGCCTATTGTGGCAGAAGAAACAAGTTTAAAAATTCTATTTAAGCAATCCCAAAGGTGGGATAGGTCATATGGCTCCTGCCTGAGGAAAGAACCTGTAGCCATGCTTGGGGCAGGCAAAAGAGGAAATTCCTTGAGGGCTTCAGGAAGGCACCCCTCTGGGCTCCAGACTTCCTCTCAAGGGAGGAGGCAGGAGAACTTTGTGACAGAATCTCAGACTAGCAGCTGGGAATCTGCTTCCCACACTGCCAGATTCAGCTCACCTGATCATACCCTCCATTACTGCATACAACATACCAGTGAATCTGTGCCTTTTCATTCTACCAAGCCCTGGGTCTCCACAATCCCCTAACTGACTCCTCAGGAGAAGAGGCAGGAGATATCTCTTCTCCCACATCCTGGTGCTACTGAGTGTAAAGTCCAAAGGAGCAGCAGCAGCCCTAGCAGCTTGTGCCTCGGGCCAGGTCTACACTACAGTACTCCTGTGGCAATTCTGTGCCAAAATCAGGATGAACAGGGGCTCGTTGAGGGCGGGGGGCGGCTCTGGGTGCAGAGGCAATGGGACTCTCACGGGGGTCCAGGTGAAGGTGGTTGGGGCTCAACAGGAGGGTGTGGGTATGGAGGGCTCAGTGGCAGGGGGGTCTGGGTGCTGGCTTGGTGAGGCTCAGTGGGGTGAGGGTCTAGGTGCAGGGAGTTAGGCAGGGTGGTCCAGGTACAGGTTGTGTAGGATTTGTTGGGGTGGGAATTCAAGTTGGTGTGGGGCAGTCTGGGTGCAGGGATGGGGTTCAGATGCAAGGAGGTGGGGCTTGGCAGTGGTGTCTGAGTGCAGGGGGCTCCAAAAGCAGAGGGTGAGGCTGTTGGGGTGTGGGTTCGGGTTCAGGGGGCTCAGTGTGTGTGTGGGTTCTGAGTGCAGGGATTGAGGCTTGATGGGGCAATCTGGGTATGAGGTGAATCTGGATGCACGGGGAATGGGGACAGGAAGGAGTGGGGGTGCGGAGCTTCCTGAAGCCAGAGAGGTTTCTGGGGGTGGGTCAGACACAGCCCTGGCCGCTCCTTGCAGGGGAAGAGGAAGTCCCGTCCTCCCCAGCCCTGCTGGGACTAGCAGCTGAGCCTGGCACAGGGTAGGAGCCACCAGCTGGTGCATCCCCAGCCTCCTCCCTCCCCCCCCCCACTGATTTACCTCTCCACTGGCTGCTCTGGATGCCCGAAACAAGGCACCCGTGCTGCTGGGGAGCGGCACATGACCGCTTTTGTGACTTCCCTTTGCTTCCCAATCAGAAAGTCATTTTTCTGTGGGGAAGCAAAGAAATCTGCAGGAGACATGAATTCTGCGCACATGCAGTGGCACAGAACTCCCCCAGGAGTAACTACAGACCTATATAAACCTGTGACTACATCACTCAGGGATTTGAAAAATCCACACCCCTGAGCAATGTAGCTAAACTGACCTAACCCCCGTGTAGACAGCACTATATCTATGGGAGAGCTTCTCCCTCCAATACAGCTACGACCTCTCACAAAGGTGGATTAACTACGCCAACAGGAGAAACAATCCTGTTGGCGTAGGAGCATCTTCACTAAAGTGTATGTGAAGACAAGTCCTCAGACTAAGAAGTGGAGGAAGGGACTGGCGAAAGTTTCAAATGATTTCAAATTTAATATTTTTTTAAAGTTTCAGTTTTAAAATTAAAATACCCAATTGGGAGTTGACAAAAGGTAATGCTTCAGCATTCAAAAAGTTGTTTGGAAAAAGTGACAGCCGCACTTTAACCATGGAGACCACTGCTGTGAATCCATTAGGCAGAAACTCTGGCACTCAGGCTATGTCTGCGCTGCTACTTATGTTGGTATAATTAGGGCCCTACCAAATTCATGGTCCATTTTGATCAATTTCATGGCCAGAGGGTTTTAAAATTGGTCAGTTTCACATGTTCAGACATTTACATCTGAAATTTCATGGTGTGGTAAACTTGGGGGTCCTAACCCAAAAGGTACCCAGAGGTGGGTCTGATCGCTCCCCTCCCCCGAGAGCAGCTGTGCAGGGGAAGGACAAGTCCTGTCCCTCCCCAGCCTGGCTGGGACTCGCAGCTATGAGCCCCAGGCTGGGGAACTCCCAGAAGCATGGGGGGAGATCAGATTTCACGGGAAAGGGCTTATTTCACAGTCCGTGACATGTTTTTCACGGCCATAAAATTAGTAGGACGCTAGGTATAACTTATGTTGCTCAGGTATGTAAATAAGCCACCTGCCTGAACAACATAAGTTACACTGACCTAAGCCCTGGTGTGGACAGCGCTATGTGGGCAGGAGAGCTTCTTCCGCAAACATAGCTACTGCCACTCGTTGGGGTGGATTAATTAAGTCGATAGGAGAGCTCTCTCCCGTCGGCTTAAAGTGGCTACACTAGAGAGCTTACAGCAGTGCAGCTGCCCCATTGTAAGCTCTCTAGTGTAGCCATAGCCTAAGTCAAGGCTAGGTGGTAAGAAGACGCTATGCCAAAGATAACAGGATGCAAAGAAGGAACAGAAGGAGACAGAGGGTCAGATTCTCAGCTGGTCTAAATTAATGTATCTCCACTGACTTCAAAGAGCTAAACCTGAATTTGAATTTATGCAGGATGCCTTTTGTCTGAAAGCCACTTGTGGCAGCAGGCTGTGGTTGGGTATATCACACCCTGTACATTTCCATAAGTCCTGTTTGGCTGTATGGCAAGATCTTGTTGGAAGTAAATTGAACAGAACAAAATGCACAGCAAATCAATACTGAGATTGCATCCAAATAAATATGAGAAGTGTAACAAGTGTTTTGGATATGAAATCTGCTCCCCTGTATGCAATAAATCTTGGCGAGAAATGGGTGCCCACAGATATGGTGTGGTGTTTGCTCTAACACTTCCCTCTCCCCGTTTGCTAGATATCTCATCTTTTGTAAGATCTGGTAGGCTGATAGAAAATAGAACTGCCAAACCATATGAAACTCCCACTAGAGATTTAGAGGAAGATGAATGGTACTTAAGCAGTACAAAGACCGTGAAATCAACCCATTAAAAAACAATCTCTGAGCCACTCAATTTCTCTCACCTCTTTTCCACAATGATAAAGGGAAAAAAGGGCATTGAATATTTCCTTTTATCCTGCACAGGCTGATATGTTGAACTTCTTACAAATTTTATTATGTGCAAAAAGGAGTTGCTAATGTTTTGGGAATACTTCTCTCCTCCTTCCCCAATCCTCACTCCTATTATATTGGAGTACGCTAGAATCCTGACAGTGAGGGTTGGGCTTGGAGGAACTGGAGTTAACAAAGTAACACAGGCTTCTCTCAGCAGGATACAGTGGAGCTGAGACGCAGACAGTGAATAGCATCCTTCCTGTTGCCTAATTTTTAGTAGCACTGAGAGTGACAGGAGCTGAGCAGACTTCTGTGCTGATATCACCATGAAAAGCAGTCACCGTAATGTTTTCCGGAGGAAACATTTTGAGATGATGTTGCTACAGCAGCAATGGGAAACACACTCCAGTACAACATTATTGGTTTGTGTGCTGTTTTGTTTTTAATGCTAGTAATTATGTAATTTCTAGAAGACATCCTTATCATAACCAGGTTGGTAATGTTGACAAAACATGCTTTAAATAAGCACATGTCAAAATAAGAGATATTTTTGTTTGCCCTGTATAACACTGGGTTTAGGGCCTTCAATGTAAATCTCAGATCATTTAAAAATACATGGTGCAGTGACTATCACTATACTAGATGACTTCTAAACACCTTAAGAATGACCTGCAAAGGGAAAAAATGCATTAAGCAGTACCATTTTTGGGTCCTATGTGATGTACAAAGACCTGTGGGGGGGGGGGGCAATTTTTTTATATTAGAAATTCATGGCTTGTCTATTCTGTTTTTCCTGAAAGACTCTATGGATGACATAGTGGGATTATTACACCAAAGACTCCATGCAGTGAAATTTGATTAATTCAGAGAGGAAACGCTTTTTATTCAGAATGAAAAAAAACTTTTGGCTTTTGTTTGTTTTTGTAAACACCTATTTAACTCAAATGCCTAAACCATCTGAGAGAAAATATATTTTTGTGAAAGTTCAATACCTCTACCCTTCAACTAACAACGCACAACCTCACAGTATGCGTCTTTGAGACCTCCAGTGGATTCTCCAGCAGAAAAGCCAACACAAGAATTGACACTCCTGCTATTTCTAAGGTAATGCCCAAACAGAAACCCCCAAAACCCAAAGTCTTCTTTATGCATACATAAAACAGAAAAAAAAGGGCGGGGGGGCAGAAACCATTTTCCCTTCTTTCAGGTCATTTTTTTAAAAGCCAACAGTTCCCAGCCTTTTCAAGCAACTGTACTGTCTTTCAGAGTAGCAGCCGTGTTAGTCTGTATCCGCAAAAAGAACAGGAGGACTTGTGGCACCTTAGAGACTTAGTCCTCCTGTTCTTTTTGCACTGTCTTTGTTTTCCAGTTTAAGGGCTCAGTCCTAAGGGGTGCAGAGCACCCTCAAACTCAGTTGCTGGAGTGTCAACACATTGCACGATCGATCCTTGTAACCTTGGCTGTACCAGCTAGTACCCACCAACTCTTATTCTGCCCCACACTGAGACGATTCCAAATCTCAGCCTTGCAAGTGACAGTTTACTGGGGTACAGCAAAGAGGCTCGCCATTAAGGGACGGAAAAGGCAGTTATTACCAGTCACAGAGGTGCGATGGTGGCTGAAAACGACTGTCTTATGAAATGACATATCCAGCCTGGGCCGACTCTAGGTTTTTTGCTGCCCCAAGCACACACACACACACACACAAAGCCTGAGTGCCACCAAAGCAAAAAAAAGGGCCAGAGTGCCACCCCTTGAAAAGTACCGCCCCAAGCACATGCTTGGTTTGCTGGTGTGCAGCAGTGCATAAAGGGTTGCACACCAATACTTCAGAGCATTTTAATGTTGGTTTGTTTAAGCTATTCCTCTTTCCCTTTTAAGTTTTAGGGCTGCCCAGCTCATCTATTCCTCAGCAGCTTTTGGATGCTTTCTGAAGCTCTGCTAGCACTCATAAATTCACAAAATTGCCCTTTAAATACATGTGGGGAGAAGGATCAGGGTTCAGAAGAGTTCTTGCTCCTTTAATTCTGAGCACAACAGGAGCAACAGCAGTTGGGGGAACCTGTGGTTTCAACAACACACTTGGTTTCCCCTCCCCCTCTCCTCTTCCAGCGGATATTACAGAGACATGATCCAAAGCAAATACAACATATGGGAAATGGCCCGTAAATTCAAAACAAAGGATCATTGCTTTTATCAGCTGTTTCCTGTTGTCAGAGAATAACTTATTGCCTTAAAAAAAAAGTTAAGGGCAGGACCAATATAGAATGGTCGATTATTTAACATTTGAAATATCGCTGAGGGCTTTTTTCTGCATTGTCTTTTAAAATAATGCAATCTGAGGGGTATTCTGTTTGTTTTGGTTTTTTTTTCCCCTTTCATTGCCACTCTTCTCCACTCATGGACCAAAGACGGGATGAGCCAATATATATGTGTGTGTATATATATACACATATACATACATATATGGAAGGGGCCTCAAGAGGTTGAATTTAATCTTGTTGATTTCAGACCATTTCTCCAGTTTGTCAAGGTCACTTTAAATTCTAATCCTGTCCTCCACAGTGCTTGCAACCCCTCCCAGTTTGGTGTCTGCAAATTTTATAAGCATAGTTTCCACTCCATTACAGAATCACAGAGTCATAGGAATGTAGGGCTGGAAGGGAACACCCAGGAGGTCACCTAGTCCAGCTCCCTGCACTGTGGCAGGACTAAGTATACCTAGACCATCCCTGACAGATGTTTGTCTAACCTGTTCTTGAAAGCCTCCAGTGACGGGAATTCTACAACCTTCCCTGGACACCTTTTCCGGTACTTAACTATCCTTATAGTTTGAAAGATTTTCCTATCATCTATCTTAAATATACCTTGCTGCAGATTAAGCCCAGGACTTCCTGTCCTACGTTTAGTGGACATGGAGAACAATGGATCAGCATCCTCTTTATAACAGACCTTAACATAGTTGCAGACTGTTACCATATTTGAAGACTATTATCAGGTGCCCCATCAATCTTCTTTTCTCAAGACTAAACAACGCCCAGTTTTTTTTAATCTTTTCTCATATGTTAGCTTTTCTAAACCTTTTATTGTTTTCGTTGTTTTGCTCGGGACTCACTCCAATTTGTCCATTTCTCTCTCTCAAAGTGTGGCACCCAGAACTGGATACAGTACTCTAGCTGAGGCCTCACCAGCACTGAGTAGAGTTGGGACAATTATCTCACGTCTTACATATGATACTCTTGTAAATGCACCCTAGGATATTACCCTTTTTTGCAACTCCACCACATTGTTGGTTCATATTTAGTTTGTAATCCACTATAACCCCCAAATCTTTTTCAGCAGTACTACTGCCTAGCCACTCATTCCCCATTTTGTATTTGTGGAATTTGATTTTTCCTTCCTAAGTATAGTCCTTTGCACTTGTCTTTACTGAATTTCATCTTGTTGATTTCAAACCAAGGCCCGGTCTACACCTCAGAGTTGGGTCGATTTTAGGCAGCTTACATCAATCTAACCCAGTAAGCATCTACACTAAAATGTCTCAATGTAGTTAGGTCAACTCAGTGTCAGTGTAGACACTGCGTTGCTTCCATTGACTGTTGCTGCCTTTCAGAAGCCATCCCACAAAGCCTCCCACTGACAGTTAAATTGGTACAAGCACTCCTGGTGAGGACACACACCACAGACACAAGGAGTGCAGTGTGGAATGCAAACACAATTTTATTACTGCATCGACGTAACTTAGGCCAACTTAATTTTGTAGTGTAGTCTTGCCCCAATTCTCAAATTTTTCAAGTTCCTTTTGAACTCTCCTTTTGTCTTCCAGATGCCGGCAACCCCTCCCAGCTTGGTGTCATCCTCAGTTTTTATAAGCATACTCAAAAGTCTTACACAAATTAAGAGATACGATTTCTACAGTTTCCCCCAATCCACTAGACCAGTAACCCTGTGAAAGAAGGAAATTAGGTAGGTTTGGCATGATTTGTTCTTCACAGATCCAGATCCTTATAACTGTTATCCTCCAGGTGCTTACAAATTGATTGTTTAATAATTTGTTCCAATATCTTTCCAGGTACTGAAGTTAGACTGACTGGTCTATAATTCCCTGGGTCCTCTTTGTTCCCCTTTTTAAAGATAGATACTAGGTTTGCCCTTCTCCTGTCCTGTGGGATCTCATCCATCCTCTATGCATTCTCAAAGATTATTGGTTCTAAAATTATTTCATCCAGTTCCTTAAGTACCCTAGGATGAATTTCATCAGGTCCTGCTGACTTGAATACATCTAACTTATCCAAATAGTCTTTAACCTGTTCTTTTCCTATTTTGGCTTGCCTTCCTTCTCACTTGTTAATTAACTGTGCTCAGTTTATCTTTTTAGTGAAGACTGAACCAAAATAGGCATTAAATACCTCAGTCTTCTTGATGTCATCAGTTGTTAGCTCTACTTCCCCATTAAGAAGAAGCCCTATGCTTTCCTTTGTCTTTTTCTTACTCTTAATATATTTATAGAACCTCTAATTGTCTTTTATGTCCCTTTCTAGGTGTAACTCATTTTGTGCTTTAACCTGTCTGATTTTGTCCCTACATGCTTTTGCTGTTCTTTTATACCCCTTGTTAAGACTGATTCCCCACTTTGGCACTTCGAGTGCAGAAGGTGGGGGCCCGCAAGGATTTTAAAAATTAATACTGGCCACTCCAGGCTTGTATTAAACTCCCAAGGTTACAGCTTTACTCTGACCTTGGATGGGTAGATGCTGCCACCACCCAAGTGCAAAACCCAGGAAGACGCACTTCGTAATTCCTTCCTGTGGGGTACCCTCAAGCCCTTTCACACACACCCCACCCCTTTTGGGGAATAGCTGAGAAAGAAAACAAAGGAAATCAGCTGTTGCCACCAGCTAATTAAACAACATGTGCACAAACCTCTTAGGACACAAAAATCCAATCCTGGTCTTAAAAAAGGTAAATTTTATTAAAAACCAAAAGAAAGAAAATACATCTGGAAACTTAGGCTATTGCTAGATTTTAAAAAACAAACCCACTTATAAGGATTAAGCATTAAGTATAACATTCTTGAGGTCCAGCTTAAAGGTTACAAGCAAAACAAAAGCATTTGAGGTAAGCACAGAGGAGTTCATAAGCCATAAAGAAATAAAAAGAGATAAACCTAATCACGTCTTCCTAAACGTTTTTAACTCTTTACAGGTAAAGCAAGTACAAAACAGCTAATAAAAGGAATTTAATAGCTAACTGGCTGGGTTCATAAAAGGGAGCTCTCCCTCCCCCCCTTCATTTATCACACGCCCCTCAAATCACAGATGGTGCTGGCCAGCCTGGTTCAGGTCGGGTCCACAAAAGGGAGCTACCCCCCTGCCCTTCATTTATCACACTTCTCCTTAGCAATTTGTATGTTTCCACATTTTGTAGGATTCCTTTTTGATTTTCAGGTCATTAAAGAGCTCCTGATAGAGCCATATTGGCCTCTTTCTATTCGTCCCATCTTTCCTTCTCATCAGGATGGCTTGCAGTTGCACCTTTAATACTGCCTCTTTGAGAAACTGCCAGCTCTCCTCAACCCCTTTTTCCCTTAGATTTTGTTTTCATGGAACCTAAGCTACCAATTCTCTGAGTTTATTAAAGAATGCTTTTTTGAAGTCCATTGTCCATTTCATGATCACTTTCACCCAGATTACCTTCAACCTTCAGATTCACAATCAATTCTTCCCTGTTAGTCAGAATCAAATTCATTTCCAAGTCATTATGTGAGTCATTAATGAAAATATTGAAAAGCACCGGAGCAATGATAGACCCCCTGTGGGACCCCACTAGATCTCACAGTTTGATAGTGAACAGTTGATAACTATTCTTTAAGTATGTTTTTTCAATTAGTTGTGTGCCCACTTCATAGTCATTTAATCTAGACTGCATTTCCCTAATTTCCTTCTTAGAATACATGTGGGACAGTGTCAAAAGCCTTAGTAAAATTGAGATATATCATGTCTACTCTTTCCCCCATCCATGACGCCAGTAACTCTGTCAAAAAAAGAAAGTAGGCTGGTTTGGCAGGATTGGTTCTTGACATTTCCTTGATATTTTTAATTATAGTAAAATAATGACCAATTGCAATTGTATTCCATAAAGCCTCTTCTTCTTTTGCTTTCTCCTTCTGGAAGCAAGCCACAAGCTACTCTGACCTGTATGGTTGGCCCATCTTCTTGGAAATCCCCTCCTACCTCTGCCTTTTTCTCATATATCTCCCTAGTCTTAAAGGTGTTGCTGCTGCAGTTGTCTCCCATAACTGCAACTGTCTAGATAAGAAACTGAAGACGGACATTTTTCTGATAATGAAGGACTTCATTTGTAATGGCCACGTGCTGGTATCACAGATAAGATGTAGTCTCGTCTCGTTACATTTTCATGGTTTGGAACCCTTCTGCATGGTGGAAGGTCCCAACAGCATTTTGCCCTATCTGCACACATTACTGCAAGTGCAGCTCCCAAAATATGTTCTTAGGAATATGTGAGGGAATAAAATGAAGCTAGTAAAGTGCTGCATTACCAGGCCTAGAACTTCTAAAGAGGATGGATATGATTTTCTTCATTTAAAATAGCACTGAAAAGCGTGAGGCCTTGTCTTGACTAGGATTTAAAAGGTGTGTTGTTAGAGTGTGTTAGCACCCCATTAGGCACTCAACCAGGTTAGCCAGTGTTAAAGTCTACACCAGTAGTTCTCAAACTTTTGTACCGGTGACCTCTTTCGCATAGCAAGCCTCTGAGTGTGACCCCCCTTATACATTAAAAACACTTTTAAATATATTTAACAGCATTATAAATGCTGGATGCAAAGCAGGGTTTGGGGTGGAGGCTGACAGGTCGTGACCCCCCATGTAATAACCTTGCGACCCCGGATGGGTCCTGATCCCCAGTTTGAGAACCCCGGGTCTACACGGCCTTGCTACACCACACTTCTAGAATGTAATCGCTAACACATTCTAACAACACACCTTTAAATTCTAGTCAAGATAAGGGCCTAGTGTGCTGAAATAAGGGTTGGGCCAGTTTCTTTATTCTCTATGGCACTGTATATGGATATAATAGCATTACTGTTCTTGCCCCTTTTTCCAACACCAATGCCCTGTTCTGACATCAGTGTTGTCCCTCTGCTGAGAAGTAGAATACACCTGAGACCTTGCAGGTTGCCTTCCCAGCGGAGGAGAAATCAATGATGCAGAGTCTGGGTACGTTCTAAGTGTTACATGTTTTATTTACACGTATATATTAGCTTTTAATGCAAAAGTAGATAAAAATAACAACTGGCAAGGTGTCACTGGGAAAAATGGCATTGGAAAAATGAACGAAAAGGGTCTCCTACTCCTAAACAAGTGTGCAGAACATAGCCTGACAATTACAAATACCATGTTCAGACAGGCAGGCAAATATAAAACGACATGGATACATCCCAGATCCAAACAATGGCATCTAATAGATTACATCATTGTCCAACAATGTGACATAAGGGATGTGAGGATCACCAGAGCCATGTGTGGAGCAAAATGTTGGATGGATCATGAAATGATTAGGTCAATACTGAATCTACATATTGTACTCACGTGCCTGAAACGCCCCAAAACAATCAAGACGTCCCCTGATATTGTTAAACTAAATTATGCATCCTATCGAGACAAGCTACAAAGTGAACTAGAAACCAACCTTGGTAATAACCCTGTCTCATGGGAGGAATTTAGAGAGACAGTACAAAAATTTGCAACTGACGTCTTTGGATGGAAGAAAAGGGCTCACCATGACTGGTTTGAAGAAAATGATGAGGAAATCACAGTACTCTTCAAAGAAAAAAATTAAGCTTTCCAAATCTGGCAAATGATATTCAGTCCTCCTCAAAGAAAGACAGATTTAAACACCTGCAAAGCAAGGCACAAAGGCAACTACGCTTGATACAAGATTAATGGTGGGAGAAGATAACAGAAGACACTCAAATTTATGCAGAAACAAATGAAACAAAGAAGTTCTTTGATTCCTTGAAGCTAGTCTATGGATGTTCGAAGGTGGGCACAGGTTCGCTCATGATGGCTGATGGCAGGACAGTCATCAAAGACAAACATGGCATGGAACAGAGATGGGTTGAACATTTCAGCCAACTACTGAACAGACCATCTTCAACAGAAACAAGTGCTATTAATCTGACACCTCAAAAGCCTATTCAGCACCACCTTCAGTCACAACCCTCACTTGAAGAAATAGAAAAGGCAATCAGTTTGATGAGCTCAGGAAAGTCCTTGGGCAGAGATGGAATACTGGCAGAAATATATAAATCTGTGGGTCCAGAAGTGGTAACAACACTCCAGAAGATCCTTACTGACATCTGGGACAGTGAAGAAATGCCACAAGACTTCAAAGATGCCACAATTATTCCTTTATTTAAAAATAAAGGGCAGTAAAATGGTCTGTGATAACTACCGTGGGATATCTCTCCTATCTGTTGCTGGAAAAAATCTTTGCTCGTGTCCTCCTGAACCAACCGATTGTATCTATCTCAGAAGCCAATCTACCTGAGACTCAGTGCGAATTCAGACCTGATTGTAGCACCACAGACATGATTTTCAGGCAAATACAAGAAAAATGTATCAAACAAAACATAAATCTGTTCAGTGTTTTCATCAATCTGACAAAGGCATTCGATAGAGTCAATAGAAAAGAATTATGGATGATCCTCAAACTTGGTTGCCCACCAAAACTGGTAAAGATCATTCATTTATTTCATGAGGGGATGCAAAGTCAGGTACTTTTTAATGGAGATTTCACTGACTCCTTTCCCATTTCAAATGGAGTCAAACAAAGCTGTGTCTTTGCCCCTGTACTGTTCAAACTCTTCTTCACCCAAGTTCTCAGGCATGCTACAGATGGGCTCAACAGAGGCATATACATCAGACACAGATATGACCGTAGCTCAGACTTCAATTTTACAAGGCTTAATGCAAAAACAGAAGTAACAGAACTACTAATAAGAGAGGCACTCTTTGCGGACGACTCTGCCCTCCCAGAGGGAGATCACCCAGTGCATCGTAGATCGCTTTGCTGAAGCATCAAAATTGTTTGGCCTCACAATCAGCCTGGAGAAACCTGTGGTGGTGCACCAATCATCTTCACCGCTCCGGGCCATATCCCCCAGCATCTCCATTAGTGGAAACCAACTAAAGCAAGTTGACAGTTCTACCTATCTTGGCAGCAACATCTCCCATGATGGATCTCTCGACAGAGATCACAAAAAGGATACAGAAAGCTTCTCAGTCATTAGGAAAGTTACGTAACGAAGTTCTGAAATCCCACAACATAACCCTCTCATCAAAAATAAAACTTTATAATTCTTTTGTGCTCACATCTCTCCTCCAGGGCTGTGAGTCCTGGGCACCATACAAATGGCATATCAAACAGCTAGAGGCCTTCCATATGCGGTTTCTGAGCACCATTATGGGGATCCGCTGGCAGGACTGAATGATCTTGAGAAGGCTGCATTAAATAGATCAGCCTGGCAGCACACAGCACTCAGAGCTTTTCAAGCAGACAGAAATAATCCACTGTTAGCTGCAAGGGAAAAGCATCATTCTACTGCTATAGCTACCAAGACGCTCATCAAGGACTTTGTCTGCCCAATCTGCTCACGAGCATTCGCATCATGCTTTGGACTTCAGAGTCACTCCAGAATCCACGAAAAGAGAGAGCATGAAAATGGCATCATCGAACCAATGGACTACACACACATATATACTAGCTCTGGAAACGAGGTGGTCAAACAGCATGCAGGGCAGCCTCTGCTTTCAGGAATCAGATCAACACCAATGGTTCCCAGGGAGCAACTCTACCTCACGAATTGACTAAATTCAGAAGACAAGGCAGAGAGCAAAGTGTCCTGCTGCTTGCACAAGCTTCTTCTCCAAGAACCACTGCCTCTGAACAAAACCTTGCACACTAAAAACTACCGTCACCTTCCAAAGACTGAACATTTTGCTCACAAACTTAAAATTATTTTTTTTGGAAGACTGTGTGTAACAGTGCTGGCTGGTAACATCTGACATAATAGTATAAAATGACTACACCACTGCTACTTTAGTACTTGGAGAAATTACTGTCACCTGTTTTTATTTTATAAAGGAGTACAGCATTGTGAAGATGTGATAACTCTGCACATTATTTTGGGCATGAATACGATGATATCTTCAGGGTATGTCTGCACTTGAATTTTTAGTCATGTTTTAGCACATTTGTTAAGACAATTGTAAATGCTAGAGTAGGCAAGGCACAAATATTTGTTGCCATCTCTTTTCTTTCTGGTTAAATATGTGTAGCAACAAACTTGTGTGTCCTGGAATTTACACTAATGTTAGCTAACAAGTGTTAATTAGCACGTTACAACATGACTAGAAATTCAATTGTAAAACACCCTTACGCACATTGAGAAGTTGTGATGCTGCACTCCATACTCTTTATGGAACTATGCTTTTAATATGGGTATGACATAACTGAGATATACTTTATGCAAGATGGGTCTTGTAAGGTAAGTTATAACTGACTGAATGTGATTATCCAGTTTGTATGCCTGTTTCATTTCTGAATCAGAAATTAGGAATATTGACTATGTATCTGTATTTCAACTATGCTACTTTGGGTGATGCCCACTGCTAACACTTCAGGTACAACAATGGAAAAGCCAGACAGGACTGATGACCCATCAGTGAGATCGATGGACTGTGAAAAGGCTTGGCCTTCCTGCGGACGTTCCATAGTGCCACTGACCCATGGACGCTGTGATACTACAGAGTCAGGTGGTCTTGTCACCTGATACTAAACATTACCTGGGACTTCTTGTAACTTTCCACTGGAAGGGAGGGGGGACAAGTTTGAGAAACAAAGGATTCCCACTTTATGTAAATCCGATTTAAGGGTGGGGAGGAAGGCAAATGGAACTCTTCCCCTCCATTGCCTGTCTGCCCAAGCAGAAAGACTGCAAAAGCCACCTGAAGTGAAGGCAGGAGAGAGGCCAGACTGAGACAGGGGTCCAGTCTGAAAAGGAATATAACTGGAACTCTGAACCACAGAAACTTTGCAACCTGCCTAAAATAACATTTAGAGTGAGAATTTACATTTTGTAACCTGTTTCTTAAGTACATTGGGCTTAGCTTGCGTATTTTGCTTTATTTGGTCAGTAATCTGCTTTGTTGTCTGTTATCTCTTATATTCACTTAAAATTCACCTTTTGTAGTTAATAAACTTATTTCTTGTTTATAATAAAATCCAGTTTATATAATTTCTAATGGGGGAGGGGGAGCAAGAAACTGTGCATATTTCCCTCCACATTGAGGGAGGGGGCGAATTTCATAAAACCTTTGGGTTTGTACCCCTTAAAGGGAGTGGGCACCAGAGTGTTGGGGCAAGCCCCAAAGGCTGAATCTTTCCAGAGTGGATCTCTGTCTCTCTGTGCAGCTGGGTGAGGCCCTGCCTGTGTGCTTGTCTGGAAGAGGCTTGTGAGTCTAACCCAGCAAGGCCAGGTAAAGGAGACCCAGGCTGGCAGAATAAGTTGACTTAGTGGTATCCCAGCACATTACGTGACACCCCCAAAAGGCTCAAACCCGTCACAGTAGTATCTTACTTTTTGACAGGTTTCAGAGTAACAGCCGTGTTAGTCTGTATTCGCAAAAAGAAAAGGAGTACTTGTGGCACCTTAGGGACTAACCAATTTATTTGAGCATGAGCTTTCGTGAGAGCTTTCACGAAAGCTCATGCTCAAATAAATTGGTTAGTCTCTAAGGTGCCACAAGTACTCCTTTTCTTACTTTTTGAGTATCCCACAGAGGTAATTGGAATTATTCAAGGACTAGGTATTCCTCATCATAAGTAAGGATATCAGAATCTGGCTTTTGGGGATCCTTCCCATCAGTGTAACTCCTAGAAAAATTGGGGCAAGTAGCAACCCTATCTGAAATAGTACTGTCCAGATTTAACTCAGAGATATTTTATGAAAGTCTCACTTCCTAGTGGCTAGAAGCCTACAAAGCCGATGTAAGCAGTACTATGAGAATCTTCTCTAGCTCGAGTTATAGAACTATTTCTTTTGCAACCAAAGGGTTCCAGCAGGGCTGGCTTTCTCACACACACCTAAAAAGCATTCATTAAATGAAAGGGGCCGTTTAACATTGCTAAGTCATTCACTAGAATGCTGCAAAGAGCTCACAATACACTTTCCTTAGGACTGAGGTTTGCTGCTAAGGGACAACCAAGATGCTGCACACTCACTTTTTTTTTTCCCCATGGGGAAGATTCTAGGTGTTCACCTCCAGTGTCATTAACATAACTGGGTGCAGGGGCTTCAGTATTCAATTTTATTGCTTCAGAGATTCCCGCATATGTTTTTTGGGTCCTAGGCAGCCCTCATTTTCTCCTGTCCATCCATCTTTCTAGAATGGGTTCAATGCTTTAGCACGCATTCAATTCTCTCCATGTGACTTCTCACTGGAGGCTACTTCTGCCTTGACAGAAATGTCCTAGGACTGGGGCTAGAGCCTTTAGTTTTAGAGTGATTGGCCAAGGCCTGTTTCATCCCATCTTTTCTGTGCTTGAAATCCGTATTTGGCATTTTCCCTACCAACTTCAGAAATTGCTCTGTTCCTCTGACCTAGCCTGCTGCTAGTGACTATATGAAAAGCCACAGCAACATCCCTGCCTGCTAACACCAGCTGTACTGCCATCAGCATACAAGAACTATTCTTACCCACATCAGTGGTGCTGGATACAATTAAAATAAAGAATATTCTCATTCCCAGACCATCAGTTCACATTCAGTAGCATGGGAGCTTCCAGCAACTAAGGCCCTGATCCTCAAAGGCACTTTGGCTCTTAACTGCCATTGACAGGACATGTCATCAGTTTACCCGAAGGGAGGAGTCTTCCCATGGATTTTCAGTTCACGAGAGATTTCACTGGAATCTTCTCAAATCCTTGATGCTCTGCGCTCTGAAGTACAGGTGCTCATAGACTCATAGACTTTAAGGTCAGAAGGGATCATTATGATCATCTAGTCCAACCTCCTGCACGACCTCCACGTAGGCAGGTGCAGAGGAGCTTAGCGGTTCTCCGCCACTTCCAACTCATTAATTTCACAAGAGAGATGAGCTGGGGCCTCCTCAGCCTAATGAAAACTATAACCCTTGCCCTAAAACGAGTACACTAATATTGTATGACCCCTACAGATTTACACAGTAGACTTCACTGCCCTGCAAGGCGGCTCCCCCAGTGTTTTTTGTAGCTTTATAGTTTAGTAGAATGTCAGCAACAGAGTTCCCACTTATGCTGCAAGGAATTACTGATTTAGAAACACATGCCAGTAAGATAGAAGAAGAGAGTTCTATGGAAGAATCTGAAGAAGAAGAGTAAGGTTGCTAGGCCTCTCTGGCTTCCCGAACTTAGGTGTCACATCACTGATTTCTTCCTCCCCTGCCTATGCCTGAAGTTTCCAGCTCTCATGTTAAAAAAAAAAAAGAAAGAAAGAAAGAAAGAAAAAAGCCTCTTCAAATATTTATAAAACTCACAAAGGTTCTCTCAAGTTTTATCAGGAGACACACATCACTGAACGTATGACCCATCGAAAGGGGAAACAGGGAAGGCTGGTGATGGGGCTGTGTTTTGATTTGAGATAGGGACTGATCGTATTTATCACTTCACAGCACAGTTTAAATGTTAAAGTAGAACTTTCAAAAAAGAGTAGCTCTAGAGTCCATACTTTTTGGCCTTGAAACTAATTCTGTAGCACTGGCTACTTGTTCTTGGCAGTAAAGTCCTACACTGAAACCTCACATTTATAGCCTTGCAATTTTTTATTTAAAAGATGTGGGCCAAGCAAGATATTGACTTGGCTGGAGCTTTGTGGTTTTACCCTGGGACCTCTTCAATTAAATGAGAGTACAGAGGAATATCCAGTTCTCATGCCTGGCTGGTCCTAAGCAAGAGCATCATCACTTTATGGAAAAAATCTAACCAGGAGCTAATCACACAGAGAAGGACGGAGCTTGCAAGAATATAAACAGGAACTCAAATACTTTTTCCCTCTTGAGCCAGATACTCTTGTTTCAAAGGCAACACTATTCTTTCTCAAGCTGTAAGTTTAGATTCTGCTTTGAAACAATTACTATCATTCACATGGAGCAATTTATTTCTCATTTAATACAGTGTAGCGATAGAGATTGAAAATTCATGTATTTGAGGGACAGGGTAAACGATTGCAAATAAAACATCTGTCCACCACCCTTCAAAGATGTGTATTTTATTCATTTTTCACAGACAGGAGTATCTTATTGTTTTTTAGAATGTCTGTATTTTGCAAGACTATTGGGTGTAAAATTCAGGAGGGTTTTGCAGTAGGACTAGATTCAGTCCTTACACATCAGTAAATAGTTGTATCACCTATCACAAAAGGCTTGATTGATGCTTAAGATGAGTACTGTATATATATATTAGGGGAGCTACCCACCCAAGGAATTGGTCTAATGTACCTCTTCTAAATGGGTTCAATTTGAGAAATTAACAGGTTCTGCTAATTGAGTTTATCCTTGTAAAGTAATAACACTCCAGACAAAGGAACAAAAAATTATTTCAATATATTCAGGAATAATATGCACAAGTGATAAAATAAGCAAAACTCTTAAACCCACTTCCTTGGCTGTGGTTGAAAAGTGTTCAGTACCATTCAGCAGGATTAAAGCTGCGTTTACATTCCCCTGATTCTGGGCTGGCTGTGTGCCGAGCCAGTCTCCCAGGATGAGTTAGTGCATCCTGAAAGCTACTCTACGTTATGCCAACTGCCAGTGGCCCAAAGAGCTGATGTAACCTACTCGTCAGTGTGTTACATGTCCCACTGCGTGGGGAACTTACCCTGACATGATAGCTGAAAAACACTGGGGCACAGGGATGCCCTAGCAACATCCTTTCCCATAGTCATAGGCCTATACTGGCCATGGGAAAGAAGGAAGGAAGGGCATAGGAGCTGTTACACTGACTCTGTCTCACCAGAGGATCACACTGGTGATGCAGCACCAAGCTGCCTTCATGCAAATAAGGCAAATCCTACCATCCATACGCAAGCAAAACTGCTTTTGAAGGTCTGAGCATAAGGACTGCAGAATATAGGGTTTGATTGTCTCTAGGACTGCATACTCGCACAGTGGAATAAAGGGAAGTACGGACCTTACACCTCTGCATGGACCACCTGGACGCTGCCTGTCTGGGTATGCAGGAGTGTGTGGGTGCTGTTCTCTCCCTGAACAGATGGAACTGTGGCTCTCCTCCTTGCAGCACACCAGCCAGATCCGAGCTGGCACAGGGGCTGATATAGCCCTCTCCCATACTTTGTGCAGGCAGGAAAGCCACAGTTCCTTCCCCGAGATGTTCCTGGGTGGCACAGCACTGAGCCATCCCTAAGTGTGGGCTGTGTCTTTATGGCACAGTCTAGCCCCTAGAATTTTGCTGATGAAACCAGCAAACAGGTTTACAGACTATTAGCTTATGCAGCAAAAAATAACCTCCTGTAATTTAAATCCAGCATATGGTGTATCATTACTGCTGTGTAGGGCTTCATTCTTGTGGTGTGTGAAGAAGAAATACCAAGATGCAATTATGTGATTTGCTCAAGATGACTCATGATGGAGAAATATTGTAATGAATACAGTAGAATCTCATTTCTCCAAAGAGAATGGAGGACATGGAATACAGAGAAGGGCTCTTTTCAATGTGCATGATGCTTATTAAGCCAGAGCTCAGTCCAGACAAGAGAGGTTTTGATCAACCAGATCCTAATCACCAGCTCTGAATTTGGCCTTATAGCTACCATACCTACACAGTAAAAAAATCAAAATACGTATGGAGAGGTGGGGGCATGGGAATGGGCAGATATTTGTTTGGATAAGTGTTTAGCATGATATGAACATCTTGTCCCCTTTAACTAGGGGCTGATGAATATTTTAAGACATTTCCTAAAGTTCAGTTCTTCTTTTGCACTAAACAGCTGATATAGGGTTGCCAACTTTCTAATTGCACAAAACTGAACAACCTTGCCCCGCCCCTTCCTCATTCCTCAAGCCCCCATCACTTCTCTGAGGCCCCACCCCCACTCACTCCATCGCCCCTTTCTCTCCCAGACCCTCACTCACTTTTACTGGGCTGGGACAGGGGGTTGGGGTGCGGGAGGGGGTGTGGGCTCTGGCTGAAGGTGTGGGCTCTGGTGTGGGGCCACAAATGAGGGGTTCAGGGTGTGGAAGGAGGCTCTGGGCTGGGGCAGAGGATTGTGGTATGGCAGGGGGTGTGGGCTCTGGCTGTGGGGTGCAACCTGTGGGGTGCGACTGGGGATGAGGGGTTTGAGGTGTAGGAGGGGTACCAGGGCTGGGGCAGGGGTGTGGGAGGGGACTCACGGTTGCAGGCTCTGGCCAGGCGATGCCTACCTCAGGCGGCTCCTGGAAGTGGCTGGCATGTCCCTGTGGCTTCTAGGCGGAGGGACCAGGGGGCTCTGTACGCTGCCTGCACTGACAGGCACCGCCCCTGCAGCTCCCATTGGCTGTAGTTCCTGGCCAATAGGAGCTGCAGAGCCGGCACTTGGGGCAAGGGCAGTGCATGAAGCCTCCCTGATCACCCCTTTGCCTAGGGGGCAAACGGACATGCCGGCCACTTTCAGGAGCCGCACAGAGCCAGGGAGCCTGCCTAAGCCTCACTGTGTCGCCGACCGGACTTTTAGCGGTGCTGAACGGAGCCACCAGGGTCCCTTTTCGACTGGGCGTTCCAGTTGAAAACCAGATGCCTGGCAACCCTAGGCTGATAAATGTTGGAATGGCAAGTTCTTATTATCTAACAGACATGAGGGTTGTGCTACATTTCAGGGCCTTTCACTCAAATTAAAACAAGGTGCTTTTAAAAATATGTTTCTTCCAACACAGATTAGATGGGAAAGGAGAGGAGGGGTAGTGCACAGAGCATAGTGTAGCCTTTCATTTTTAGCTTTGATGGTGTAGGTGATTTTTGCTGAAGGACTTGCCCCTCAGGTCCATGCCGTGACATTTTATTGTTAGCGTTCATGTTGGCAATTGTGATTAACATCTTCTGGAGCATCACTTCCAGTGACATATCTGGAGAATGCTGAAACCCCAGGGAAATAATTATAAGCAGCCCCTGCAAGTCAGATTTTACCCCTAAGAACACTTGGGGAAAGCCAGCCAGCTTTGAATGGTGAGATTACAGCGGAGGACATAGACAACCCTTTATCAAGCTAGCGTAAACCTCACAGACAGGTCTATGTGGTGCAACAATCTTTAAATAAATAGAATTGTTCTAATCTGCTGTCTCAGCAGTGGATTTGAAATTGGAATAACTTTCCTCTGACAATAGGTCCGATTCTCTTTTCCTCCTTACTTACACTCACTGTGGGATAGGGATAAGGGGGGAGCAAAGGTCACTTTAAGCCACTTTTGCACGCCCATATTATTAGCCTGGACCACTGTATAAGTTAGAGCAGCCTTACTGCAATAGTCTCCTGGGGCCTTCCACTGCCAAGAATAGCCAGAGCCAAGCATGTTATGGCCCCATCCCCTCTCTCCAATCTGCCCCGACAGTGTTCTCACTATGCTGGTGACTGGAGCAGTGAGTGGGGTATTCTTGGGGTTTTTCTCAGGAGTCTTTCCTGAAGGGTTCATGTCTTTCCCACTCCAGGTACAGGTTGCCAGTAGAATGACAGCTCTCAGGCCAAGAGCTGCATCACTGTCACCTAGTTCCTCTGGACCTGCTCTTGGAGAACACTTGTGAGTTTCAGATATTACAGAACACAGGAATGAGACTATTCCAGGGCCTTTGCCTCAACTTCACATTTCATAATCTGCACTGGCTTCCAGTTATTCACAGAGTGGCCTTCAACGTTTTATTGTTAGCACAATGATTAAAGCTGGGATTAATAGAAGATCAGTTTACCCAAGAGGCTGACTGTGCCTCTGTGTCCCACTGTAGCTATTGAGACCCGCAGATTCAGAGCTACTGGCATTTTCACGTACTGATGAGCAAAGCTTCTGGAGGCTGAGGCTTTTGCAAGTGTCTAAAAATACAATGAAGGATCACAAGCCTAGCCAGTGTTCACAAACCATTTCCCCTGTAATTTAAAACCTTGTTTTTATTAAGGGTGAGTACATTTTAAAACATCCTTGTTTGTCTAGTCCTGTGAAGTCCTGAGTCTTTGGGATAGAGGATTCCCCCAAAAGGTAATCTGACACAAAAAACATGACATATATGGCATGTGCACTCTAGAGATTCATTACAAATCTGCATTAGCTTTTTTTTTTGCTATCCCCTCCACCGCAATTGACGTGAATGGACTGGGGAGCTGTGCCACAGTCCTCCTATGTGGCCTCTGGAAAGTCACTTGAGTCTTTGGTCCTCTTACAAATCATACTTAATGGGCGAGAGGGGAGGGTTTATTAATTAAGATCTGTAAAGCACTTTGGCTCAGATTGAGCGATCTTTGGATCTGGCTCGAGGCAGTGGGAGTCATTCCATGGACTTCAGTGGGTTTTGAATCAGACACACAGCACCATGTTAATGTTAGTGGAAGATGATTATTTTCTAAAATCTGACATTTTACCAAATGGAGCAAGAGGAGATGGTATTGACTGCTTGGACAAACATGCCTCTTCCTCTCAAATGAGTAAGCGTACGGCATGACAAAGACAAATGAGAAGCCTGGAAAGGGAAATACTATCATTGTGGCTAACCTACCATGTCTACGGGATGAAGACACAAGTTTTCAGGAAGCTAAAGCTGCCAACCTATAAGGTAATAGGATTTTAGTTTTCCCAGATGTGGATCCATGCATGTGAGCACAAAAAGAAGACACTAGTTTCAGCTGAACAAGTCTTTCTAAGGAAATAGAGAGATCTTATTATTTCCTTTCAAATGGCAGATCCAGCATTCAGACACTACCTATCCATTCTGGGACCTTAACAGAGAGACTGCCTGACCAGACTAGCAAGGACACCCTTTTGCTTTCAGATTAAGACTACAAAAAGCAGAGTGACTGAAGTTCCTGCTTTGGTTGACTGAACTTTACCTTAGCAGTTATTGTTTTGTAAAGTGAAGCAATGCCTACCACATCTCATAGGAAAGGAAAATGCAGCTTCTTTGTCAGAAATACCCTCAGTATTTAAGCTATGATTGTATCTGGGCATGTTCAGTTAATTCATAGCTGCTTGAATTGCTATTGCAATAATAGCTTTGTAATTAAATCAGTAGAATAGATGGTCTTTGAGCATATGGACATGAGCAACAACGTTATTTAATTATAAAAGCAATGCTATTGATTTATGTAAGATATTAGGTACTATTGTATAGTGGAACGAAATATTTAGATTTAAATAGGGAAAATATATCACATTGTTTTCTACTTTTAGGCACTTTTGGGGACCCATTATCTGCCAATGATAGACCATGTGACTGCTCTGAATTATATAGAGAGCTCCACCAGACTGCTGTTTGGATACAAGTGTAAAAGCTTACCTGAGATAAATCAAGGGAGGTTGGAAAACCTACATGCCTCTTCCTTACGGTCCTTTATTCTTATTTTATGATTTCCCCTCCCAAAATATGGAGGGTCAGTGAGTTCCATATATAGAGATATAGATATAGTGTCTTTATGAAAATTATAATGGTTAGCTAGGCTCTTTGCATAATCCAGATGAAATATGCTCTATGTCATGGAGTAGCAGGGCTGTCATAAGCTCCCTATTTCAGACTCTCTCATTATCTTTGTTGTATTAGAGGATTCGCTTTGAAGAAAAATATCAGTAGGAAAGTTCAGTGAAATGAAAAACCAATAGCCTTTGAATTACGTTACAGGAGGAGGTTTAACTTACTCTAGAGAAGAATCAGGTGGAGCTCTGCTCTGCCAGGCCTCTTCCCCTCCCATCCTGCCCAGGCCCCACCCCCAGAGCATCTCAACACACTTCCTCTCTCCGGGGGTGCTGGAACAATTGGTATAGTGGGGGTTCTGAGAGCCATTGAACTAAACAGTGTAAACCCTGTATATGATGGAAACCACTTCAAGCCAGGGGGTGCAAGAGCACCCCCAGCACCCGTAGTTCCAGCACCTAAGCCTCTCTCCCCTTACACTGGTGGTGTGGGCCTGGCTGGCACAGAAGGCAGCAGAATCACTGCCATCTTATGTGACCCCATAGAAGAGCTATGCATAAAATCCAGGGAGGCCGGACAGCTTGTCTTTGCATTTAGCCACTAGGTCACACTCTCTAACTGCTGGTTCAAGGACCTCAGTAACCTTTCCCTCATGTTCATTCTGCTGCTCCCCTCTGTGTTGTTTATTTGCAGAGTTCCTGGCAACTCTTTTTGTCAGGGATTTACCCCTTAATTTTCTTTTTTAGGTATCCAGGTCTTTTTCAGATCTTTCACAGACCAGTTATGGTGCACCGCAGAGTCTGATTTGTTGGCAATGTTTTGCCACATTGTCTCTCTCTTTTTTGTATTGTTTCAAGAAGTGTTTCTCATCTGTGATCTCCAGTGAGGAGTCAGCAAACACGCATTTGGAAGTGTAACACACCCGCCCATTTTGAAGTATAACAGGTGACATTTCACATTAGTTTCCCCAGATCAGACCTGTTACATCTTACTGGCATTATTGTGCCACCGTTTTTTCCCCTCTGATAGCTTCTTGTCTGATGTAAAGCCTCCTTTAAGGTCTTTTTACTTTTCTATTTGGTCTTCAATGAGGGCTGGTCAAAACTGGTTTTTGACCAAAGTTGAGTTTTCCATTAAAACAAAATATCACAAAAAATGCCTGTTTGGCACAGAAAAAAATTGACTTTTTGTAGAAAAAAATTAAAACTTTGAGGGGGGTAAACTAAACTGAAATAGAACGTCTACACAGGGTTTTGCATCAATTTACCAAAACGGGTTTAAAACTGATTTAAGCCCTGGTTCACACACAAAATTGCATGGGTGCAAAACCCCCGAGCAGACACTCGTCTTTTGGTGTAAGATGGTTTATTTTGGTTTAACTTTAACTAAATGGAAACCGTCCCCCCCCATTCTTTACAGTAGTGTAGTTAAACCAATGCATACCCTGTAGGGGCACTTTTATTTTACTATAAGAGTGGCTTTTTTCCATTTAGAGTATGTCATATGTACAGCACTGCGCCAATACAGCTGTGCTGCTGCAAAGTAGTTGGTGAAGACGCTGTATACTGATGTGAGAGCTCTACCGTTGGCATAAAAAACAAGCTACGTAGGTGGGAGAAGCTCTCCCGCTGATATAGCGCTATTCACAGCCTTGAGCAACGTACGTTTTGTCAACACAGGCTGTAGTGTAGACATAGCCTAAGTTTAAGTTGATTGGGAAGAGGTTCAAGCGAAACCTAAATATGCCTTGTACCCCAAATAAGTGTCTACACAGGGGTGTGCACTGGTTTAACTATAGTGGTGTAAATTTACTGTTGGCAACTTTTTCCTGGAGACAAGTCTTAATGAATTAAGCTAAACAAAAATAGGCCTGATTTAAACTGAAATAAGAGTGTCCACACAGCCTTTTGCACCATTTTAGTTGTGTCAGTTTAAAGTCACCCCTTAAGTTAAACTGGGGCAGTTGTGTGTGTTGACAAAGCCATAAGTACAACTTCTGTGTTTAGACCAGCCTGGGAGAGCAGTAAAAGCAGTGATTCCAGTATAGACCAGACTGACTGATCACCAGCAGCACAGAGAGCAGCGAGAAGGGACAAAAGGTAGAAAGGGATATGTGAGGGTGCTCCCATAGCAGAAAGGTCTCTTGGGTGGAGACATGTCTACAGACATCAACATACAGTTTCTGCAGCACTGCTCCTGTTTAGAGAGGTTAGGTCATCCATGCAGGGAACAGAAATCATACCAAGTAACCAATCACACAAACAGAATCCTAAATTCTCAATTATCAGAAATTTAAAGCAGTATCTGTTGTGCACATCTCATGAAAGCCCACAGTCCCAAAGCCTTTCATAAAAACTATTCATTTAACTATCGCAGATCAACAAATCCAGAGAAAACATGCTTGGTTTATAGGTCATTTGCAAAAAGAACAAAATTATTCATAGTGAAGAGCTCAGCCTGTGCAAGTCCAACCTAAACTTTAGGGACACAAGAATGGCCATGCTGGGTCAGACCAATGATCCATCCAGCCCAGTCTCCTGTCTTCCAGCAGTGGCCAATGCCAGGTGCTCCAGAAGGAATGAACAGAACAGGTCAATCTATCAAGTGATCCATCCCCAGTCACTGAGTGCCAGCTTCTGGCAAACAGAGACAAAGGACACCCACAGCATGGGTTTGTATCCCTGCCCATGCTGGCTAATAGCGATTGGTGGATCTATCCTCCATGAACTAATCTCATTCTTTTTTGTACCCTGTTATAGTTTTGGCCTTCACAACATCCCCTGGCAAGGAGTTCCACAGGGTAACTGTGCATTTTGTGAAGCAGTACTTCATTCTGTTTGTTTTAAAACTGCTGCTTATTAATTTCATTGGATGACCCCTAGTTTGTGTGTTATGTGAAGGGGTAAATAACATTTCCTTATTCACTTTCTCCACAACACTGATGATTTTATAAATCTCTATCATATCCCCTCTTAGTCATCTCTTTTGGAGGGGGTAGATTTTCAGGGCAGTTTCAGAAACAGCAGCTAATACTGTAGAGAGCCTCAGAACTATAGAAAAGAGAGGGCCTATGTACTCTACAGTAAGAGGCCCTGCAAACTTCTGCAACAAATGTCCCTAATTTCTGAAGCACGCTAGTACACCAAACAAAATTCTGCAGCTGATACAGGTAAATTGAAAAAATGGATGTCTTAAGTCAAACATGAAAATATTTCCTAGAAATAGGAAAGTGACTAATGCAATCAGTACACTTTTGCTGGGCAGGTCAGAGATTAGATATTTTAGGGGACTTCATGCATTCACCTCTTTGAGAATCAGCAGCCATATGAGCCTACCTGAATGCTTGCCACTATATCCAGCAGCAATGGCTCAGCATCATAACTGGATTTTTCTGCTAAAATGTTTGTAGAAGGGTGACTGAGCAGGCAGCCCACCCCATCATGGCTGGGTGCAGCACAGCAGGCTCACCTCGCCCTTTATAAACAGCCATTCCAGTTTCTTCTTGTGACTCAGCTCTCTGGCCTGCTCCCTTTAGAGGCTCATCCCTTCCAGGTAGCAAGGTCCCACACAACACTGATATCAACATGGCATCTTCCACCTACACTAGGCTCCTCTGCAGTCCCACACTTCTCTCAGAGTAGCAGGTTCCCAAGCCTTCCTTAGCATCCCCCAACACACCAAAGAAAACACAACTAAAGCAACCTTTACACATCCAGGTTTGAGTGTTCAGTCCTACCACTTCTCCCTAACCCCTGTTCCTGAACACCAACCCCCAGGATTACTTCCTGGAAGTCGTCCCCTTTTTCCAAGGCCCTCTCTTCTCTAACGGCTTTCCACAGTTCTTCATCCACCTGACTCTTATTAAGGACTTCCCCAAGAGGAAGAACTCCCAGCCTTCTCTCTTCTAGGTCCCCTTCTTTCCAAGAGGGGTCTCACTTTCTTATTGTAAGCCTTCCTGACCCTTTCCCAGCTGTTTCCAATAACTTCAATTAAGCCACCTAATCAGGATCAGCTCAGGGAAAGTTGTTGCATCACAGGCAAAGCTGAACCCAACTTCCCTTAAAGGCAGAATATAAGAGTTCCTGACTGCAGAAAAGTTCTCAGTCCAAACAATCTAGGGAAATTATCCAAGATACTGTACTTTCAATCCATGAAAGGGCAAAAATTAGGAAGCAGTAATACTAAAGGAGCTAGAACACAGCAAATTAGACATGAGTTTGCAAAGTGATATGCTCAATCCCTGCTCTCATTTACAGCAGGGGACAGGTCCTGCACCAAGGAAGGACAACTGGGAGAAGGCAAATCTGAGTTTTATTCCTCTTTTGCACTCCCCACCCAATCTGAGCTACATGTCGTTCATCTGGACCAAGAAATTAGAGATGGAAAAGACCTCTTTGATTATCCTTCCCTCTGCTAATGTAGGATAATTTTCTAGCATGTTGTGTAATTTATCTTGGCTGTTACTGGCCCAAAGGGACCAAAACTGTTGCTGGGGATTGGTGAACAAAGAAATGTGCTGACCATTCCTTCTTCCACAGGTCATGTCCTGCTCTCCACACATAGGGAATGGGGTGCCCAGGGCCCTCTATGCCAGCTCTACCTTGCCTGAGCTGAAAAGGGTAATCTTCAGGAGGCCTGATATGCTGAGTGTATGGCCAGAATCTGCTTGCACTGCAATGCAAAGTGGCTGCAATCCATGGTAGGATTGGGCCTTTTGTTTCTGTGTCTACAGATGAACATCTAAGATTCCAGTGCTGAATGGGAAATGTGTCATACTGTATAGACAGCACCATAAGGTGAAACTTAGAAATACTCCCCATTTTTGGAAGCAATAACTGTGAAACTGAACACATGCATTTTTAAAAAAACAATTCTTATGTTTGTTTTCAGAGCAGCAGCCGTGTTAGTCTGTATCCACAAAAAGAAAAGGAGTACTTGTGGCACCTTAGCGACTAACACATTTATTTGAGCATAAGCTTTCATGAGTTACAGCAATCAGCCCCAGGTCAATTTTGAAACATTGTAGGTTAGTCCTATATCTTGTTATGTGAGGTATCAGTCTGTACTAGGAGTGCATGATGTGCCTTGAGTTGGGAAGTGCGAGTCTGTAGGAGTGTGTGGCAACGCCTAGACTGTAAGAGAAGGTGACAAGTTCCTAGCAATTTTAAAGATTAACACTGAATATTCTTTTGGTATTTAACTCCAGGACGTTTCATGTTACCAAGCAGAAACAGAACATCCCCTCTCTCCCACCCTTATTTTGTTCTTAACTCCTCTATTCTGGGCATTCAGAAGCCAAGAATGTCAAATGCAAACTCCTTGAGGGCTGAAATGGCTTTCTATAAACTAACAGAGGGTGAGCTTATAATATATGAAGACAGAATCTAATTCAGTGCTCAGCTGAAAGTATGAACTGAATATAGGGGGATTTTAAATTTATTTGAAAAAGCAGCTTATATGAGGAAAAAATGCCACACATCTAGAAATGGCGGGCCAATAAAGAGCATCTAACAGATAGAAGCTAGCATTTAGCAGTTTAAAAGTATTATTGTTGAAGATATACATTTGAATTGGCGCTGATGAGTTTCTGAATATTATGGACTTCAGGCCAAATTTGAGAGCTGCTGGTTGCTCAGCACCTTTGAAAATCTGACCTTGAAGGTTACATTCATCCCTGGTGCAACGCCATTGAGTTACATGAGGACTAAATGTGGACCTAAACTAGATTGTCAGAACCCTGAGATACTCCAACTTTACACTGAAGTAAATGAGATCAGACTTTGCTCCCTGTGCCTGCATGCAATGCTGCTCACTACACATTAGATGGCCTGTGTTTGTGGTCCTGGAAAAGAGAAATAAAAACTCAAATGGCTTTAAACACCAGTTCAACATGTAATGTAGAGTGACCAATACATTTCAGGAATACACATTGCAAGGGTGTAATTGTAGCTGGGACACAGAGCCAAGTCAGACCACAAAGGGAAGCTGGTTCCTTCAAATGCTGCAGTTGCAGAGAGTTGGTGGATGGGTGTGGTCCGTCAGCAGCATGAATACAGTACATGTGCAGTTTCCTCCCTTCTGCTTCCTTTCTTTCTCTTTGCTCCCCTGAGGTGAAAATCCCATAATATACAGTAACAAAACTTGCTGAAACAGAACGTCAGAGTTAACATTTCCTAATGTAACATTTACTAATACCTCCATCTTGCACTAAAATAAAACAGGACAAAAACCACAACCATACCATACTATTCCTTTGAGAAAAAATAGTGACGGGACACATCTTCTGCTGGTGTGAACTGACATAGTTCTGTTGATTTCAGTGGAGTGCTGCTGATTTACACCAGCCTTGTATTTAGAAGGAGACAGACACAGAGAGACACCTGTCCATGAAAGCATTTCCAAACCACGAATTGAAAATCAGGATTGTTTTGCAAGAGTCCCAGTGATGACTCACAGAAAAGGTCAGATTCTTGGCTGAGCTGAGAATCTTTCCCTGATTCTCAGGTTGATTTGACCCCAGCCAGCAGCCAAAGGCTGCTCTAAAAAACTGTCAGCTAGTCTGTAATAATGTGGCCAAATGGGGATTGCTGGAGAACAGCGCACTCACCATGCTCCCTCAGTGTTTCTGACACACCCTGTGCCAGGGGTTGAGAGTGATGGCAGCTTTTGAGAAGTCTATGGGGCTTTGTGCTAGTTTAGGATTTCCACATGTCAGAGCAATCCTTAGCTTGGAAGTTAAGCCCAGTTTCCATTTCCTTTGCACCACTGGAGTGGCACAAAGGGTGCGAAGTGGGAAGAGAATCTAGACCAAATTCATTTGGCTTCCTTCATCCTACATGACAAGTTGCACCAATTTAACTCAAATCAGGTTATTAAACTGCTTGATGTAAATCCCTGTGTGGCTACTGAATTCAGTTTAAGCCTGGATTGTATCGATTTCATTTAAATTGGTAAGGAATCGATTTAACCTGAATGGATAAAAAACATTATTTTAAAAGTGTCCAAACAGGGATTTGCACCAACTAAACAAAACCCATTTAGAAAAACCACCTAGACAAGGCCTGTTTGTTTCCTTTCCTAAAGGCTAAAGTGTCTTATATCCATACAATATCTCCATATTGGAATTTGTGTATGTTGCCTTTAGGCAAAGGGTAGAACAATGTTCAAGCTTTGCACTTCAGCTCCAGGCAATATGCAAGGGAAATGTTTGTTATGCTCCTCCTGAGTTCTCAGGAGTGATCAACCCCCAGAGGGCAGGATGAATGAGAGGAAAAGGGGTGTGCCAAGTTCTACTGTGTAAAATATGCACACTCATTGAAAACAAAAGGCATCAAAGCACAAGAGGCCGGATTCTAACTTCTGCTGATTTACATCATGGTTAGTGAAATCAGAATCAGGCCCATTGTGTAGGCCCATTGTGTACAAAATAAGGCTGCATAAAAGCATCCTGTTAACTTGTAATTAGTGGGCTTGATTCTCCTCACTTATACTTGTAAATCAGCAGTAACCCCATTAAATCAATGGGGATGCATTAGTGTAAAAGCAGAGTAAGGGGGAGGCAAATCAGACCCTGTCTCTTTATGTGGATTTTATTTTGGTATCAACTATGCTGTTAAGTAACAAGTTTTATTCATAGCAACCTTAATAGTGGTGCAGCTGAGACATAGGGCAATTTACTGTTATTTGTTACTTTACAACATTTTAAGGAAACAATTTTGTTTTTAAGTAAGCAAGTGTTTGTTGTCTCTAAAATACAGAAGATCGTTGTAATACTGTTTTGTTCCTTAGCTTTTATTTCTTTTGCAGTTTCTTTAGAGGAGGCTTTATTTTTACGGCGGGAGTAATTTATGAGAAGAAAACCACAAATGTTTGCATGTGAAGGAGTGATAGCACTGGATGATATTTGTAATGCATATGATGCAGTAGATTCCTTATGTAGCAAACTTTTGCTTTGAACACCTGTCTGATTCTGCAATGGTAGGAGCTATGGCTCTCAACCTGTTAAGTGCGTGACTAGCTCTCAATCTACATGACAAAGACCTAAAGCACCCAATAAAACACAGCAAAAGATTCAGGCTTCCTTCTTTCACAAGTCAGTACAGCTCTATTTCTCAGACACTGCTGCATCCTACACCCAGCAGAGGGAAAATCTTTCCCACCCTTCCTGGCTGTCTGGGAAGAGCGTGTAACCAAGGGAACAAAGGCATGGCTAGGTAGTCCATGTGTCAGGAAGGAGGGCCTATTATAGGTGTGCCTACCCAGCAGTCAGGAAGCCAGTAAGCAGAGCTGGGCCAGAGCAGTCAAGTGATTGGCTAAGGCAGCCGGGTGGCATGTTGTTAAGCGTTGCTGCAGCTGCTAGTAGAGTTCAATGTGTATGCTTATGGATGCTCTGCTTCTCCCATGTCAAGCCCTGCTCTTGCCTCACTATAGACTAGACCCTGGGCTGTGCCCAGCATTGCTTCTGTCCTGTCCCAGCCTCAACCCTGCCCAACACCTAGTCTTGGAAACAGCCCTGCTCCTGCCTTCCCTGGCTGTAGGTAATCTGGTTCTGACCCTCAGCGCTGATTTCTGGCCCTGGCATTTGGACTCTGACCACTAGGTATGACTCTTGCTCTGACCCTCTATGGCACCATGCCACAGTAATCCCCCTCCCCACAAACACACACCCCCTCCACTGCTGGAACTGGCCCCTTACAGCCACTGGAAATCAGCACAGATTACAGCAACGCTGAGACTGCTCTTATCTAGGCTGGAGACCAGCCTGGTGCCCAAGCAGCCTAGGGATTGTGGGCACAAAAGGCTCTGGGTTGTTGTAAAAGCTGGAGTTATTTCTAGGGCAGGTTTCAGAGTAGCAGCTGTGTTAGGATGTATCCGCAAAAAGAAAAGGAGGACTTGGGGCACCTTCGAGGCTAACAAATTTATGTGAGCATGAGCTTTCGTGAGCTACAGCTCACTTCATCGGATGCATTCAGTGGAAAATACAGTGAGAACAGGGCAGTGAGAACTCCCACCCGCGTCTCAATCTACACTGACCACTGGCCCAAACCAATCGCTGAGTGGGGTAGGAGGCGAGGCCAAGCCCAGAAGAAGCTGCCCGTGTGGATGGCTGCTGCAGTGCTGCCTCTACAGATGCAAGTAGTCTCTGTCTTGGAAAGTGTCACCCTCTCAAAAGCCATGGGTCTGCAAACTTCCCTAAGAAGGATGGTTTGCAGGAAACACAGCAAGGTCAGTCTCATTGGATTTTCCTGTCTCTTTGACCCCGTACCACATGTTTCTTTATAGACGGGCTGATCTGTCCATACAGCGAGGAGAACGTGAGACTAAAGAATTGATGGATGTATGACACAGCCCAGTATGAAGAGTTTGTATTTTGAAAATGAGAAGAAAGGCCGTGACACAGCCTGTTGAGTTGCCACTCACTTGCAGCCTCCTCAGACTCGTTGCACGAAACTAACTGGGTCATTTGCTTTAGGTAGCAAAAGGTTCCTGTGGCCCCTGAAGTAAAACAGGCTTTTATGTAAATAATTTTTGGACCAGCTACACTGAACTAATTATCTAGGTCATTCAAATTTCTGCTTCTAGAAGTAATTGTGGCCTTTGGGAATATACTGCATAATACTGGTTTATGTTTGGAGATTAAACAAGGGGGTTTCTTATCTGCATAAATAGTAGAAAGCAAAGTTAGTGAGTCTTCCTTATGTCCTCAGGGCCATATAGTAGTCTGATCCCATGCAGAAAACTCCCATTGGTTGTAACAGACATTCCACACGCACACAATGAGCACTTGTATCCAGAATAAGAGTCATATATATAGCCTTCAAACCTGTCCTGGTGCTTGCCTAGTGGGCCAGTGCTCTGGCTCCTTAACTATCCTGTTATCGCTCACTGGTGCCAACAGTGAAAAATATGGAGAAAAACAGAGAGGAATTGAGTGATGAGAGTAACATAAGGAAGCAGGGACCACTTGACATCCATACAGAAAGGAATGGGTTCTTAGAGCACAGAAATCCATGGGTAATAGATTTTAAGAATGCAAATTTTTTGAAGAACAAAGAAACTTAGGGCTACACCCTATTTTTTCCTGTCTCTGAGAGACAAAGGGGGCAGTAAGGCTGCCCTAACCATATACAGGGCTCCTTGCTATGCTGCCTGATATAGAAGTGTTTGGGGGACTGCTTGAAGAAAGCACAATTCTTCTCTGGTGATCCCTAGCTTGTGTAATGGTCTCTAGGAGGCTGTTAACCATCATAAGTTACAGCAGCCCTGGGACTGCTCTAATTTATGCCACTTAGCAGTCCTGGATATTGGGGGAGCACAAAGGTGATATGCAGCCAACGGATCCCACCCTCCCAGGTCCTGCACTGAGTACAGCTCATCCCAATCTGATGATCAGGCCCTTAGTGGGGCATGTGTGTATTGCAATTCTTTGTGGTTCTTTGAAGCTCCCAAATATCAAGTAAGACCTCCCGAAAACTTTTACCTAATCACTTACAATAGTGTGTACAGAGTAACACATACAGAAGTGAGGCAGTTACAAGCCTCCTGTGGGAAGATAGCTGTAGATATTTATTATTACTGAATGATGAGGAACATAAATGATAGCTGAAAAAAATTGATAAGCCTTTGCCCACACACTTTTCCTTTTCATACACGTCTATTTGCACACTTCAAGCCTGCTGCTTTGCTAGTTTCTGTTTAACTAAATCCTTAGTGTTTTCCTTTTTGAATTAGGTGCAAAGAACCTCCCTGCAACTCTCCTCCCCTGATATTCTCCTGGTTAAAAAGCAACCATCCTAACTAAAGCCCTGGGCTCTCTTCCTGACTGTGTGACCCTGGGTAGCTCTGTCTCTTTTTCTTCATCAGTAAATTGGTGCAATAATAGTAACGCAGGGCATGGTGAGACTCAATACCTAATGCTTGTAAAGGACTTGGAGGAGTGCTATAAAAATGCTTATTGTAAGGATTTACATCTAAAGCTTTATGGGCCAAATCCCAGGCTCAGAAAATGACATGGAGTTCACTGTAACACAGCTGGGCTCCATATTCACAGAGGATTCCTTATATCCATAAGCGGGAACTATCCTGCCCAGAGCCAGTCTCATAGAGTTTGTGGCTGTCCAGCTCCCGCTCCTGTCTGAGGGCCAAAGTCACAAACGACGCACCCTGCTTCTCATATATAGCATGACACAGCTACTGGGGAATGGTATCAAGAGGAGGAACAGATCATGCTCAATGCTTCCTCAACATCCCAGCAGGAGCTGTGTTCTTCCTCAGCTCACTGACAACTAAGGGGGGAGCATTAAAATAGGATGTGTGGCTAAAGCGCAAAACAGAGAGCAAGGGAGAAAAGATGCAATCCATTGGGCAAAAGATACCCCTGGAAACCAGAGAAGAAAAGAGCTTCCTCTTCCCTAACTGATCTGTCTCCTCTCTGCCAAAAACTCTTCTGGAATCTCATTCTCATTCTTTTCCTGAGGAGGTGACCTGAGAGTTGCTGCTCCTCTGCAGATGGTGGCCTTACTTAGGAGAGAGATAGCATCAGGATTCAGGAAGTGCTGCTTGGGCAGGCAGGTGGCAGCCTGAAGCACATGTAAACAGCCCTCAGAAGGACTTGGCCCAAGTTTATTAAAACTAGTTTATTCTTATCAGTGATGAATAAATAGTAATAAATTCCGCAGTGAAGAACAAGACAAATATGTACTAACAATGAAGATTTACTTAGGCCTTGTCTACACACAGTGTTTGTACAGATTTAACTACAGTATTTCAATTTGGGTGGAGGGAAGCCTTTTTCTACCTCTCTAGTTAAATTTGTACAAGCTTAGCATAGGCATAGTTATACCAGCACAAAGGTGCTTGTATGAGTACAGCTTAATATAAACACCTTTGTATGGTACAGCTGCATCTACATTAGAGATTGTACCAATTTAGCTGTACTTTTTCCAAACCAACAGAGTTACAGTTTTTTGTATGACTTTTAACAGGCCCAACTAGCAGCTTTTGGTCAGAGCCAGGTGTAATGAAGAAAGGAGAATGTGTCTTACAGTTCTTAGCGTTAAATCGTCCTCTCTACTCTGCACCTCAGTTTCCTCCTTTTTCACTGCAGATTCTGTTCGTGTTCTGCATCCAGGATGCCTACTGACATGAACTGAGGCTTCCTGCATGGAATGGGCCGGGGCGGGGGGCCGGGCAGGTCTACAACAGAAGAGATACAAACAGAACAAACAGGAGAGGAGATTTTTCCCTTAAATGCTGAATCCTCGTGGTATGTTGACTCCATGGCTTTGCTTTGTCCTATTCGTCAGTAACAGTCACTCTGGACAATTTCCGAATGGGGACAGATCCCAAGTTATCATACTGCTAGCAGTAGGATAGTCATCATCAATTTTTCATAAATCTTAAGCCTGAAATAAATGGCATGACATATCTGAATTTCAGGAATCATTGGCTCTGGTAGTTTTGTGCACAGACAGTGTCGGTGCATTTAAGAATAGCAGTTGGCAAATCTTCTTTTGTACGGCTGCACATTGTTTATACTTTTCTTCCTGTTTTTGAGCTCAGAAATTACTGTCAGGGGCGAGATAAAAATTCTTTCAGAAGTGCTGGTTGAGAACAAACACTTTCCTCATTTGCAGTAACAGCAACATAGAGGAGACATTTCTGGGATATCCCATTAATATTTTATGAATAACCTAAAAAAGGGTTTTTTTAAAAAAAATGCAGTGATGTGGGCCAGTGGACTAAGTAAGGGATTAGGTGCTAAGAACTAGCTAGTTTAAACTTAGTTCTGCCACTGACTCATTACATGATCTTGGGCAAATCATTTAGACCAGATTTTTCTAAAAAGCGGGTGACTCCATTTCTGGCTGGCCAACTTTAGACATCTGCAAATTGAGGCACCCAAGATCAGTAGTCACTCATGAAAAACTGGGCCTAGCTCCGGGACCAGTCTTATACTCCTTCCAAAGCGAGTAGTTATTCCTGCAAATAATCACACTGAAGTCAATACTCTTACTCAAGTGAGTAAGGAGTGATCCTACGAGTCAGAGCTGCAGGATCAGGCCCATATTTTTGAATCAAAAAGTCATCTACATGTCTGAGATTGTCAAACTTCTATGAAGGATTGGGGCCACTCACCACACTTTTCTTCTAACAGTGCCTGCTGCTGCAAAGATATTTGATTGAACTAAAAGCCTGATGGAAGCCCCTGAGAGCAATCTGGAGTGATGAGTCAATCCTAGGAAAGTTTGCTAGTACAATCAAATTCTCAGGATTACCCTTGAGGTCTTGTTGGGGGCTTACTGAGCTGAGCATTGAGTGAGGTACTAAGCAGTGCCCGATAAGGTAAGTGGGGAAGAGTCAGAGAGCAGTACTGCTAGGATAACAACTAGAGCTTAGAGAACAGCCGAATCAGGGGCTCTCTTTGAGGAACTGGACTCCATCATTGTGAATTGACCATCGAGTAAATTGTGTGTGCGCATGTGAGCAGTATCCTGGAAGAAATACATGTTTGGGGTAGCAAACAGAGGAGCAGGAGGCCAAGGCCTACCTGACAGAGCAGCATGATGGTAACACAGCCAAGCTGACAGAACACCAGGTGCCCTCTGCACAAGGTATAGATCTAGCTGGTGAATCTTGCCCACATATTTAGGGTTCAGCTGATCGCTATATTTGGGTTTAGGAAGGAATTTTCCTCCAGGGTAGATTGGAAGAGGCCCTGGATGTTTTTTCCTTTCCTCTGCAGCATGGGGCACAGGTCACTTGCTGGAGAATTCTCTGCTCCTTGACATCTTTAAACCATGATTTGAAGACTTCAATAGCTCAGACATAGGTGAGAGGTTTATTGCAGGAGTGGGTGGGTGAGATTCTGTGGCCTGCGTTGTGCAGGAGGTCAGACTAGATGATCATAATGGTCCCTTCTGACCTTAATATCTACGAATCTATGAATCTGTGTTTTGTTTTGTTGTATAATTTTGCTGATTAAGCATACTCAGCAAAACAGAGGGCAGATTAAATCAAAGCACTTGAGCTGACACTACTTGGCAATTCCATTATTGTCATCACAGTGGCAGATAATTGGAGATGGAAAGTGTTCTGTTCCTAGAGGTAGCCAAAGTGAGTGACTGAATAGGGAACTCCTCGCAGGTTTCTTTTTCTTGTCTGAAATATCTCTGCCTACCACAACTTAATCCCAGGCCCAGTGACTCCAACCTCTGTGGCTGCCATTTAGCTCCAACTTCCTCTGATGGAGTTCTTCCATCAGCATAGATAATCCACCTCCCCTAGAGTGCTGAGGCAATAGCTAAGTTGATGGACGAATTCTTCCATCGACCTAGTACTGTGTACAATTGGCTTAACTACATTGCTCATAGGGGTGGATTTTTGACCCCCTGCCCCCACCCCCCCAGTGACGTAGCTGGATCAATTTAACTTTTTCGTGTAGGCCAGGCCTCAGAGCAGAAGTTGCCAGAATACCCCTCTCCCATAGGTTTTTTTAACCCAGTGTGGTTAGCACAAAAATAGCTACTGAATGCCAGTTTGATGGAGGGCTTTTTTTATTTTTAAAGACAAGTATTTAAAGCTAACCAAAAAAGCCAAGTCTATTGTACTGTGCAAATAATACCAAACACACTAACCAGCATATACATAATCAGTGTAGTAAACCCAAGATAAATATTTAGTGCTGCAGATCAAGGTTTACATCAGCTATGATCTCTCTCTGGTTTCCTGATGTCCAAGAACACTCTCAGCCAGCTGCTTCTCTACCTTGGTGACCAAGTTACAAAGTAAAGTGCCTTTTCCCTGACTTTCTATTAAGAGACATGATGCCCTGCCACTGTGGAAGGGACAGGGTAACAGCCATGATCATCCATTTAAAAATGCATGGCTAGACCCTCACAGCCTTACAAGACCCTCTGTGAGAGAGGTTTGTATCAACAGCTTTGTTTTATTGATAGGGAAACTGAGGCACCGAGCAGGGAAATGCTCCACTAAAGCCTAAGGGTTGTGCTGATTTACAGCAGCTGAGGATGTTGACTGCTGAGTTCAAGTTCGGGAAGGTGACTTCTGACCACAACAAAAGGAAACTCCAGAGCAGCCTGTGGGGCAATGTTCACTGCTATGTCTTCCATTATCCAGTGGGTACCTTCAGTTCTTGCTTGTATGGTCACTGAACCCCATTATCCCCTCCCGCCTCCCCCCCAAGCCTAGATTAAACAAAAAAAGTTGTTTGCCAAAAGTTGTGGGTTTCAACTTCTCAGGTGCTGAAAGCAAGAACGGTCCATTTCACTTGAAAATATTGTCAGAATTGAGGACTATGGGCATAGTGTTTTGTTAGCAATTAAGGCCTGCACCAAACAGTGGGTTCTGGGCAGGTTTATCAGTGTGCAGCACAGCTACACTCCAAACTGGCAACATTCCTGCACTTTGAAGCCATAATGTTTACTCTCATTCTGTACCAAGCTCTCCAGCCACAAATGAAACCCTGGGCACACTGAGACCTCCCTCATTCTGTGCATCATGAGAATGGACCTTCTCAGAGGTGCATCCAGAGGTCAAAAGATGGGAAGCAGAGCGCCTAAGCAACTTGAAGTGATAGAAATTGATATCACGGATTGTCATAAATATAAAGGGAAGGGTAAACACCTTTAAAATCCCTCCTGGCCAAAGGAAAAACCCTTTCACCTGTAAAGGGTTAAGAAGCTAGGATGACCTCGCTGGCACCTGACCAAAATGACCAGTGAGGAGACAAGATACTTTCAAAAGCTGGACGGGGGGCAGAAACAAAAGCTCTCTCTGTCTGTGTGATGCTTTTGCCAGGAACAGAAAGGAATGGAGTCTTAGAACTTAGTAAGTAATCTAGCTAGATATGCGTTAGATTCTGTTTGTTTACATGGCTGAGAAAATAAGCTGTGCTGAATGGAATGGATATTCCTGTTTTTGTGTCTTTTTGTAACTTAAGGTTCTTAAGGTAAGCAATCAGGTTCTTAAAAGAGGAATTTTAATAGAAGAAAAAGTAAAAGAATCACCTCTGTAAAATCAGGATGGTAAATACCTTACAAGGTAATTCTTTTACTTTTTCTTCTATTAAAATTCCTCTTTTAAGAACCTGATTGCTTTTTCATTGTTCTTAAGATCCAAGGGTTTGGGTCTGTGTTCACCTATGCAAATTGGTGAGGATTTTTATCAAGCCTTCCCCAGGGAAGAGGGTGTAGGGTTTCGGGAGGATTTTCGGGGGGAAAGACGTTTCCAAGCGGCCTCTTTCCCTGTTATATATCTGTTAGACGCCTGGTGGTGGCAGCAATAAAGTCCAAGGGCAAAAGGTAAAATAGTTTGTACCTTGGGGAAGTTTTAACCTAAGCTGGTAAAAATAAGCTTAGGAGGTTTTCATGCAGGTCCCCACATCTATACCCTAGAGTTCAGAGTGGGGAAGGAACCTTGACAAGGATAAAGATCCTTCTTAAGCTGCAGTGGGTAGTGAGGAGGGAGACGGGACTTCAGATGGAGAAGAAGAGAATGACATTGCAGAAACAGGTAGCATCTTTGGAAGAGAAGGTGTTGCAGAAAAAGGATGAGACCAAGGATGTGTTGTAAAAGAAGGGCCAAAAACTGAGGCTGCAACAGAGAAGATGGACAAAAAAGTGAGCCTGTGGTAGGAGAAAGAGGACTCCAGACTGAGGCTGCAGATGGAGGAGGACCACCAAAGCTACAGGGAATCAGAGAGGTATAAGACTGCTGTGACTTTGGCTTTCAGTAGGACTTAGGAGCCTAAGTGGTGTCCCACTTCCAAAAGTGTGTATTTTGACAGATAAGCCCCATGTTCGTTTGCCTTTTCTGACTAACGGTATGTGAACTGAATACTGTATGTCTGTAGTGGATTATTGAAATATTTACCAGATGCTTGTGTTAGTTTAATGCAATAGTAGGGGTGGGGGAAACAAGCAGGAAGGCAACACAATGGCTCCAGCCAAGCAGCCTCACAGTAAATTCTTGGGGAGTTAGTAAGAGTCAATACCTGAGCTATTAGCTGTCAGATGCTACTTCCTTGGCTCCAGCCCTGAGGTCAGGAATTTGGGAACTGTTTGTACAGAACAGGTGGATAGACAGGCCCTCCTGGAGGATCTGAAATAGTCAGGTGTTTCTAACCTGGGATGGAAGGCATAGAAGGGCTTTGGGTAAGAGACATACATATAGACCTCTTGTTTTAAATTTCTCTTCTCCTCTCTTAAGCTTAAACAATACTTTGTTCTGAGAAAGCCCTCTGCTTACAGTATTTACCATGGCTCACAAGCTCTCGAAGGCAAGTCTTGCAGATGCCCAACCCAGTTGAATCTGCTGGTCAAGCACAGTTGGTACACGCAGTGCTGTAACCCAGCCCGAGTGGGAGAATTGTGGAACTCCACTCCGGGATAGGTGAAGGCACTAGGTCTGATACCTGTAGGGGATGCACATATAGGCCAGAAGAAGGGTCAGGAGTGCAGCTAGCCCTGTAACTGTGACAAGGCACTTCTGAACATTTTCCTATGGTGCACATCAGGTGGGTGGAGGCTGCAAGCCATGTTCACAGTATCTACCACATGAATGACTGTTTCCATAGAAAAAGCTCACCAAGGACATAAAACAGGCAGGAACAGCAGCCTATGACTGGATCACCTAAGGCACAATAGTGTTCTTATTTACCTCTGACCTGCACAGCTCAAAGTGTGTGTTGAAGACCATTCCGATTTCTCTACCACCCAGAGACCAAATATTGTTATTTTGCTACAATAAGTCACTAAAACCAATCGCTTGGAAAGCTAATATTTTACCTTTTAGAAAACCTGCCTAAAAATGATTCCATCTCTTTTCTGTGGGATTTGCCACCACACTCCTTTTTAAGGTGACATCAGTTAGAAAGATTTGGCCTCCCTCATTAGTTCTTCATTGACTTAACTTAGAACCTAGAATTGACTTCAGTGGACTGTACAGCAGGCCCTACGTATTGGGCAATATACTGGCTGTGTCTGAGGAGCAACAAACACACACTTTTCAAATCTGCAGTTGTGCTGGGACACTGCTGTCATCCAACATGACACATCAGGACAGACATCTAATGCACTTGTGCTCAAATGTCCAAAATGAGGCATCCTTTGTTTGAAATGTGTAGGTTTTACACAACAATTACATACACACTCCTTTCTGAACCTTGTCTACTATGGGTGCATTTCATGAGCACAATATATCATAGGTACTAGCAAACAGCGCTGTCAAACGATTAAAAAATAATCACAATTAATCATGAGATTAAAATATAATCATGATTATTCCCAGTTTTAATCGCACTGTTAAACTATAAGAGAATACTAATTTAAATTCATCATTAAATTTAAATTAAATTACAAATGTCTTCTGGAAGGGTGATCAAAGCATGAAGGGGCCTATAAATGTTTAGCATATCTGGCACGTAGCCAGTGTTGCAAGGTATTTACAACAGTGCCATGCAAACGTCTGTTTTCAGTTTCAGGTGACATTATAAATATGAAGTGGGCAGCATAACTCCTCTAAATGCAAACAAACTTGTTTGTCTGAGCCACTGGCTGAAGAAGTAGGACTGTGCGGACTTGTAGGCTCTAAAGTTTTACACTGTTTTGTTTGAGTGCAGTTATGTAACAAAATAATTTTACATTGGTAAATTGCACTGTCATGATGAAAAGATCACACTACAGTACTTGTGTGAGGTGAATTGAAAAAATACTATTTCTTTTGTTTATCTTATTTACAGTACAAATATTTGTAATAAAAATAACAAAAGTGACCACTATATACTTTGTACTATGTTGTAATTGAAATCAATGTTTGAAAATGTAGAAAAACATCCAAAAATATTTATAATATTAAATATATTTAATTTTAAAGAATAAATTTAAATTGGTATTCTATTATTGTTTAACAGTGCAATTAAAACTGCAATTAATCACCACTATTTTAAAATATAATTTGTTTTGTGTTAATTACTTGCATTAACTGCGATTCACTGACATCTCTACTAGCAACACATGAAAGTCTGCTTAGTGATTTAGACCATAGTGAACTGTCCATCTGCTTATCTGGAGCCAATACAATGTATTGCTTTAAAAAAATAAATAATGAAAAATGGAAAGTTCTGTCAAAGGGTCTGTGAGTATGGAAGATATTTTGGTCACTGGCAAGTCGAAAAAGAAATAAATGCTTAAAAATACACATTTAACGATTGCAAACTAATGTAAATCCTCAGCAATATCAACATGGATGTGTGGTAGACATCCATGCACTGGTCAGCTATATGCAGTATTATTTTCCCCATGGGGAAATAGGAAGTCAGTTTAGGTTTTGTATTATAGTGCAATCATAGGGAATGTGGTGCGTGCATTGCATAACTGCATATTTTGGAGCTATGATACTTATGTAGAGGGAAAGTACGTGATAAGTGGGAAATGAGATGTTAACTTTTTGTATGAAATTTTCTTTGTGGTATATATATCTATTAATATTTCATAGTGTGTGAATGGCACCAAATGGTATAGTTAAAGTTGCAAAAACAGATTTATAGCCTTTTGTTATCAGAGATAAATAAGGCTAAAGGATAAAAAAGCCATAACTTGTCTGTGATTTTTCCTAAAAAGGTCTGACAAAATGGGGATCTGCAGGTCCCCACACCACCTGAAGCGGGGCAGCTGGGCAGAATCTAGGAGCTGTCTGCAGCAGCTGGGGGTACCCGTGGCCCCTGCAGCTCCAGGGATGCCCCCACTCCCTGCAGCAGTTGGGAGCTGTGGGGGGGCCTCCCGCCACGAGCTTGGGGATTCCCTGCTGCCCAGGGCAGATGGGAGCTCAGGTGGCCCACCTGCCACGCGGGAGGCTTCCCTGCCACTGGTAACTTGGGGGTTCTCTGCCCCCCACAGCGGATGGGAGCTCAGGGGTTCCCATGGCAGCTGGGAGCTCGGGAGTTCCCCTGCCACCTCTGGTGGCACCCACAGCTCCCAACCACCGCAGGCTGAGGTCATAGAAATTGCTGGAAGTCATGGATTCGGTGACTTTCATGACCTCCATGACTAAATTGTAGCCTTAGAGATAAATAATCGTCTAGAACTCTATCCGGCTGAGCTGAAATTTTCCATTGTCTTTTTTTTATGAGCAAAATCTCTACAGCCATTTTATAGTGTTTTATATCTAACATTTTTTTTAATTTGGAAGGTGTGTTAAAACTAAGTGGAAAGAACTCTAGGTGCATGTAGTGTTTTCTAGGTGCTCATGGCGTTGGCTGTTAGTGACAAGAAGGCCACGTCTAATATAGGAAAAGAGATCATGTTTTAAAATGTGTTAATCATATTTTAATCAATAGGTTGACCCTTCTAAAGAGGTGTTAGTTGTGGAGTCGAAGAGATAGGTCAGCATGTTTTTAAATATCACATTTTCCTAGCCTACACACACATGGAGAGAAAATGCTATACAATGATTCAAGCACAGGCCTGGAAATCAAGAACTTTGGTTTCTGTTCCCAGAACTGCCAGTGACTGTGTGTGACCTTAAGCAAGATAAGATCTCTTTGTGCTTTCGTTTCTCCATCTGTCAAATATAGTTATTATGTATAGGGCCTCATCCAGAGTCCATAGAAGTCATAGAAAGACAACATATTTACTTCAGTGGGCCAATAACTCAAGGATCCTAGGACTAAAGACTTTAATTCAGGTTTGTAAAGCTCTTTGAGATCCGTAAAGGGAAGGCAATAGGGCCGTGTAAAGTAGACAGTAACAATTACTAATGAATGTGCAGGTATTATTTCTTCTTTACCCCTCAATTTTCATTTCACAGTAGCAATAAAGCAGAGATTGAAAGCATTTATCAAATGGCTGAGTCACCCAGCCTTTGACTCTGCCTTACGGCAGTGCCTGGAGTGTGCAGTAATTGTGTAGAAAGACAATGCTAGCTTAAGACATTTACTCTTGTAGTTTGCTTTGTTCACTGGATTGCTGTACTAAATTGTAGATTCATGAATGTAAATACAATGAGCTATATATAAACATACACGGTACGACTCAGATACAACTGATTCATATTACAGTTAAGCTTCAGTATGAGAAGAAAAACAAAAGAGGCTAATATTTTTACAAATATGGGACCTGATCCTGTAAACACTTACTTTACTCACGAGTAGTCTCATTGAATAATAAAGTTACTAACAGGCACAAGTGTTTGGATCAGGTCTCTGTTCTGCAAACAGGAATATACATATAATCAGGAGGGTTTCATCTCTGCACGTAGTAATTACATCATCATTCAAAACGTAATGGATATTTTAGAAAGGATATTTATGGGAACTTGGTGTATAATTCATGTCAAGTAATTTATTAAAATGAATTTTGCCTCCTTATGTTTGTGAATCACTGATGAGCAACTGCCATTTTAAAAAAAAAATATGGGTGAATTTCACCCATATGTAGAGGGCCAGTGGATGCCCAGGCACCCCCTTCAGCCCTATGTAAATCCTCAGAATATGGTATAACTGGGACTGAAATGGTGCATAGCACTTGTGCTGGGAAGAATTTCACAATAGAGAAAAATAATTAGTTGAATATCATGAAGAATTCTTGTCTGTACCTCATTAGCAAGTTGCTCATTCCGAGTATTGAAAAATCAAAATTCAAGCTGCTTTGATTCTATATACAACTCAGATGATGTTTCTGCTTCCTGCTTTGATGACTAGTTCTTACAGTTAGGGTACGAGTGTGTATGTTTGATTTTGAATTAAGTTTCCATAGACTTTCCAATATGATTAATATCACTTCTACCAACATTTCTACCAGTAAAAGTCCTACACTAGAGTGTCAGTGGGAAATTGACAGAGTTACAAACACTTTCAAAATAAGTTAAAGATGAGTGAATATTTGGAATCTATTTTTTGTACTATTAGCCAGGTCTGGTATTTAAACTGTCATCAAACTGTGATGAGTCATAAGAACTGCCATACTGGGTTAGATCAATGGTCCACCTAGCCCAGTATCCTGTCTTCTGACAGTGGCTGGTGCCAGATGCTTCAGAAGGAATGAACAGAAAAGGGCAATTATCCAATGATCCATCTAGTCCCAGCTTCTAGCAATTTGGCTTTAGGAACATCCAGATCATGGGGTTGTGTCCGTGACCGTTTTGGCTAATGGGTTTGTCAAGGTTCCTTCCCCAGTCTGAACTCTAGGGTACAGATGTGGGGACCTGCATGAAAGACCCCCTAAGCTTATTCTTACCAGCTTAGGTTAAAAACTTCCTCAAGGTACACACTTTGCCTTGTCCTTGAACCCTATGCTGCCACCACAAGCGTTTTAAACAAAGAACAGGGAAAGAACCCTCTTGGAGACGTCTTCCCCGCAAAATATCCCCCCAAGCCCTACACCCCCTTTCCTGGGGAAGGCTTGATAAAAATCCTCACCAATTTGTACAGGTGAACACAGACCCAAACCCTTGGATCTTAAGAATAATGAAAAAACAATCAGGTTCTTAAAAGAAGAATTTTAATAGAAGAAAAAGTAAAAGAATCAGCTCTGTAAAATCAGGATGGTAAATACCTTACAGGGTAATTAGATTCAAAACATAGAGAATCCCTCTAGGCAAAACCTTAAGTTACAAAAAGACACAAAAACAGGAATATACAGTCCATTCAGCACAGCTATTTTACCAGCCATTAAACAAAAGGAAATCTAACGCATTTCTAGCTAGATTACTTACTAATTTAAGGAGTTATGAAGAGCATTCTTGATCTGTTCCCGGCAAAAGCATCACACAGCCAGACAGACCCTTTGTTCCCCCTCCTCCAGCTTTGAAAGTATCTTGTCTCCTCATTGGTCATTTTGGTCAGGTGCCAGCGAGGTTTTCCTAGCTTCTTAACCCTTTACAGGTGAAAGGGTTTTGCCTCTGGCCAGGAGGGATTTTATAGCACTGTTGAGAGAGAGGAGGTTACCTTTCCCTTTATATTTATGACAGGGTTCATGGAGGATGGCCATTGACCTACATCATTCTTTTTTGAACGCAGTTACACTTTTGGCCTTTGCAACATCCCATGGCAACAAGTATCACAGGCTGACTGTGTGCTGTGTGAAGTAGTACTTCCTTATGTTTGTTTTTATACCTGCTGCCTATTAATTTCATTGGTTTGTGCGTTATCTGAACTAACACTTTCTTGTTAACCTTCTCCACACCATTCTTGGTTTTAATAGACCTCTATCCTATCTCCCCTCAGTAGTCTCTTTTCCAAGCTGACCATTGATGGCCAAGACTTGTGTTTCTACATTGCCGTAAGACACTTATGCATACAGAATTTTACAGTTTTCTACACCTACTTACTAGGATTTTTCCCCCCACTGGAATGAGTTTGAGTATAGCTGCTATTTTTGTACCTCAATAAATGGTTTAAGAGGAGCAGAACTTAACATTCATTTCCCTCCTGTTTATAAAGTATCAATACCATCTTTCCAGTTTAAGAATCCTCAGCTACATGCTGTCAATGTAAGTTAAATATAGATGTATCTGAGATTAGGATTTGGCCTTAAAATGCAGTTATAGGTTTCAATTTATCTCAGTTACACCAGTACAAATCAGGACTAACTCCATTGACTACACATGGCACTGGGACATTAAGATCAAAGGATTTACATCAACATTACAGAACAGAATTTGGATCAGCCTGTATGTACTACAAGTCATGCCTGCTTTCTTCAGCAACAAAAAGACTTCCCTTTAAACTGCTGTTTGCATTGCAGAACCCCTATATCTCTGGGAGAATGAGTTGGATTATTTTCTATTGCTTGCATGGATCATCATTGTTGTTGTGATGTTGCACCCCATAATGCTTTATAGAAATATGTGTATGAGTGTAAATATGACGTAACTGAAATATGTTTTATGCTAGATATGCCATGTAACATATCTTTGCAAAGGTTATGTTCTACTGCACGTATTCATCTTATTCGTATGCATGTATCATTTTTATATCTGAAGTTATGAGTTCTGGCTTGTATTTAAAGTGTGCTGTAAGAAGCACCTAAGGCAGATTTGGTCAACATAGTGTGAAGGGGTTATTCAACTAAACGGAAGTACTTGGCTAACAATGGACTTTGATAGATGCCAATCCACATCTGAGCTTTCCTGGGAATGTTCGGGCTAACGTGTGGGCAATGGCTTGGCCTGCAGAGAACTGAGTCATGCATGGACATGTGACTTGCCCATGTGACTCCAAAACTCCATCTTGTAGCTGTGATTCTACACAGGGGGAGAGAGGGGTTTCCACCCACAAGAGAGAGACTACATAAACCCGTGGAAATCCCTCCATTTTGTCTTTAGCTGGCACAAAAAATAGCCTCTCCACCCCAAAGAGATGCCTGAAAGAAACAAACAAAGGACAGTAACTACAGGGGTATGAGTGATTGCTGGACCCAGACTAGGAGGAAGTCTAGTCTGTAAAAGAAGTCTATTGGACCATCTCTGAGGGTGAGATTTACCTGCATTTACTTTCTTACTGTAGTAGGCTTAGACTTGCATGTTTTTGTTTTATTTTGCTTGGTAATTTACTTGGTTCTGTCTGTTATTACTTGGAACCACTTAAAATCTACTTTTTATATTTAAGAAAATCACTTTTTACTTATTAATTAACCCAGAGCAAGTATTAATTCCTGGGGGAGCAAACAGTTGTGCATATCTCTCTGTCAGTGTTATAGAGGGTGAACAATTTATGAGCTTTATACAGAGTAAAACAGATTTATTTAGGGTTTGGATCCCATTGGGCACTGGGTATCTGGGTGTTGGAGACAGGAGCACTTCTTAAGCTGTTTTCAGTTAAGCCTGCAGCTTCTGGGGGATGTGGTTCAGTCCTGGGTCTGTGTTTGTAGCAGGCTAGCATGTCTGGCACAACCAGGCAAGGTACCCAAGCTGCCAGGGAAAATGGGCTCAGAGGTAGTCCCAGCTCATCAGGTGGCAGTCCTAAGGGGGTTTCTGTGACCCAAACCATCACAGTTGTTCACTGTCACATGCTACCTTCCAGTTCTGGGAGCCGAGGCTTGCAGAACCCAGTGGATGTTGTGGGAGGTATGTAAGAGAGTCATACTGTTAAAGAGCAGAGAACGTAGATCAATCTGCTGACAGACCATAAACCTGGGTGTTCATTGTCATCTAGGATATGGAAGACGTTAATGCAGTACTGTTTTTTATACTCCCTGTGAACACATGCATGTTTCTGACAGCCTCAGCAGTGCTGTCATAAATCCTAATTTGCTTGATAACCCCATGGAAGAGATGTAATATATGGTGCAAGTCAAGATAAACCACATTACAACACAGCAAGTAGATTGGTTTTGCTGTTGCAAAGGCCCAGCACTAAGAAATGAAGCAGCTGGAAGACCTGATTGAATCAGTTTGGCTGGTCAGAATGAGCTGTCTGCCAGATATTCTGTCTGTTTTAAGGTCTCAAAGAACAACTCCAAGATGAGTATAGCTTGATTCTGTTTATCCCCCAAGTCACATTGCACAGGAGAGAAAGTTGTGGGTCAGATTTACAGTGAATTGTCCACAGATAGATGTGTTTGTGAATGCCAGTCTGACAGCACCTTGAGAGTGATAGCAAATTTTGTCCCTTTTGTAGGACCTATATTCTAACTAAATTCAGAACCAAACAAAGTAGGATCTACTCTAGTTCTGGGGAAGAACTATGAATTGTATAACTTTGCCTGGGCCTGAAATAAGAGACCCTGTGATCTGATAGGTATTAGAGAAGGTGAATCTTTTTCTATTTCCCATTTTCTCCCCATGTGACAAACACTTGGAGAAAGACTCCATGTTGCTTAGCAACCCCCTACAATGCTGAAGGAAATCAGTCAATACAATTCTGAATGAAATCTGCAACAATACACACACACACACACACACACACACACAGAAAAACCTCACCACTATCTAGAGGACTTAGAGGAAAACCAACACTAGTTATATTTTCCCTAGTTCGTTCCAAAGTCACATTAGCCTTTTGTATGTATCACGCTGTCTAATGTGAATGATTGTGGAAGTGGGGTTTTTTGAGGTGGCAGGGGTGGGTCTGGGATGCATTCTAGGACAGTCAAAATTAATAGCCTACTTTGAATTTAAACAGAGATGGTCATTACAAGTATTCATTATGCATTTAGCCCCCTTTTTTGGTGAGTGAATAATATGCAGGACAGTCTTCATTTATGTTCATGTAGTTATTGGGCCAGCTCCTCACCTGGCATGAATAAGCACAATTTCATGGACTTCAGTCAAGCAACACTGGTAACAACTGAGGAAGTGGCCTATTACTTGTAAGTACTGTACACACCAAGTCTTCATCCTAGGAGTTGCTTTCATTTGCTTTAAATACCTGTTATTTGTTATTCCTGGTGTATGATTGGGTATATAAATCACATGCTATTTCTCATCCCTGATTGGGTGACCGAACACATAAAAAAGGTTTACTTCAGGTTAATGTGACTTTGGGACAAAACAAGTATAATTATTCTTGATTTTCCTATAAATCCTCTTGATAGATTTTTTCTGTGTGGACTGTTGCAGCTTTAATTCAAAAGGGAAGGGTAAAAAGAGGGACAATATGAGCACTCATTCAAAATTAAGATGTTGAAAACAAAATTAATCAAGGAACTAAAGGACATGAAGTGACACAATGAAGGAAAGTGAAGGCAGATGCAGTTGAGGGGTGTGTGTAAAAGAGGGGCAGCTGATAGTAATGAATATTTCAGAAGCTAGGCATTATAGAAAAGGATAAGGGAAGCAAAGGGACACAAGGAGAAATGTATGGCCAGTAGAGTTAAAAAACAATAAGAAGGATTTTTAAAAAAAATTATATTAGGAATAAAATGAATCCTAACAATGGAATTGATCCATTACTAGATGGAAATAGTAAAATCAATAATAATGCAGAAGAGGCAGATGTGTTCAATAAATATTTGTTCTGTATTTGGGGAAAAAACAGATTAGTCATGTCATATAACACTTTCTATTTCACTAGTATCTCAGTAGAATGTTAAAGAGTAGCTACTCAAGTCAGTACTTTTAAAATCAGTGAGTCCAAATAACTTGCAGCCAAGATTTTTAAGAGAACTGGTTGAGGAACTCAATGGACCATTAATGTTGATTTTCAATACCTCTTGGAACACCGGGGAAGTTCCAGAAAACTGGAAGAAACCAAATATTGGCATAACATTTAAAAGGGTACATGGAATGACCCGGCTAATTATAGACTTGTCATTCTGACATTGATCTTGTGTAAAGATAATGGAGTAGCTGATATGGGACTCTATTAATAAACAATTAAAGGCAGGTAATATAATTAAAGCTAATCAACATGGGTTTCTAGAAAACTGATCCTGTCAAACTGATAATTTTTTTAAAATGAGATTACAAATTTGGTTGATAAAGGCAATTGTGTTGATGTAGCATATGTAGATTTCTGTAAGTCATTTAACTTGGTACCTCAGGACATTTTGATTTAAAGGCTAGAAAGATATAAAATGAAAATGGCACATATTATGTAACTGTTAGGTCTCAAAAATGTAATTGTACATGAGGAAATCATCAAATGGGTGTGTTTCCAGTGGGATGCTCCAAGGATCAGTTCTTTGCCCAAGTGATAAAGTTTGAAGATGACACACAAATTTGGGAAGCAGTAAATAATGAAGAGGACCGGTCACTGGGACAGAGCGATCTGGACCTCTTGGTAAGCTGGATGCAAGCAAACAATATGAGTTTTAATATGGCTAAATGTAAGTATTTAGGAACAAAGAATGTAGGCCATACTTACATGAAGGGGCATTCTATCATGGGAAAGTGACTGAGAAAGATCTGGGGGGTCATGGTGGATAATCAGCTGAGCACAAGCTCCCTGAATGATGCTGTGATGAAAAGAGCTAATGTAATCCTTGGATGCATAAATGGACATTTCAAGTAGGAGTAGAGAGGTTATTTTACCTCTGTATCTGGCACTGGTGTGACTGCTGCTGGAATACTGTGTCCAGTTCTGGTGTCCACGCTTCAAGAATAATGTTGATAAATTGGAGAGGATTCAGCCAAGAGACATGAGAATGATAAAAGGATTAGATAATATACCTTTAGTGATTCAACTCCTTGAGTTTATCTATTTAGCTTAACAATAAAGCTTAAAGGGTGACTTGATTACAGTTTATAAGTTACTATATGGGGAACAAACATTTAATAATGGGCTCTTTAAATTTATCAGAGAGAGGTATAACAATGCAATGGCTGGAAGTTGAAGAGGGACAAATTCCCACTGGAAATGAGGTGTTATCAGTGAGGGTAAGTTTTTCCAGTCACTGAATTTTTAAGTCAAGATTGGATGTTTTTCTAAAGATATGGTCTAGAAATTATTTTGGGGATGTTCTATCACGATTGTCCCTTCTGACCTTGGAATCTATGATGAATTCAGAAGGAATTTTTGGACAGTCATTGGTGCAAAAAGTGCATGAAACACTCAGGGGTATTTGTGAAAATGCTCACAAACACCAACTGGTTTTCCAAATGCTCAAGAATAATGATTAATAGGACCTCTTCCAAATCATAGCAAGCTGAAATTGGTGCTTATATTCATAGAATATATTCACATGCCTGTTTGTGTTTTACTGTTAAAACATTTGTTACCATAACTCAGAATTAGAGCTGGTCCGGTTGTATTGGTGAAGTGACAATATGGAAAAAATGGCACTGGTTAGCTGCACCAATAAATCTGATGCATTTATGGCTGTTTTAACATTGCCAAGTACAGTGGAAAGGATGATCAGTCTCAGTCTATTTCTCTTTAGACCACGTTAGCTCCCTGCTTTAAAGGAAAAACAGCAGAAGTGTACTCTTGCTTCTCTCTCGGCAAACTATTCAGTTCAGAATCCAGGCCCAAGTTAGGTCCTGGTTCTGTATGAATGGAACTTCTTGCACAAGCAAAGAACTGCTGAAACAACTGAGGCTTGACACATACACACAGTGGTTTGGCCAGGAGGTTCAGAGTCAGAAGGTTCCCCCAAACTAGTATCTAAAAGCATACTTCCTCCCTCCCAAAATATTCCTTTAGCGCTCCAAGATGTAATATGTAGTTTTAAAAGCTACAATAGATAATGCTAATTCAGTGCGATTTCTAGATCTACACTTTCAGGACTTCACATTTCTGCATTCCTGAATGTTTAGTCTAGTGTTATGAACTGGCCCTCTAAAGATATTCAGTATTTTCTCCCTTCATTGACTGTCCTGTAGCTTTAATTCAGGAGAGACAGGGGTGTTTACACATTAACAACAAGCTGTGTGGGTATACCAGCTTGTTATAATGCATAAACTATCCACACACAAATCACTGTTCCTTGATATTAACACAAATTTAGCTGACTAGAAAAACAAAACAAAACACTGGAGTTTGTGTGTTTTGTTTTGTAAGTCATCTGAATCGCAGCCACACAAAAGAAAGCTTTATAATTGATTCTTGAGATAAAGGTCAGCCAGGGAAAACATTTTATAAAATAATCCCTAGCTTTGATTTTTCAATCTTCTGTTCTGATAAACCATCAGCAACTCCCTCCTACCCTTTTGTTTTTCCATTATATATAATATTTTGTTTTAATTTAAAAAAAAATCATTACCATTAGGAAAAGCTACAAAACCAGAGGTCTTGCCAGCACAACTTTGTTTTTTTCCCTTTAGACTTTAGCAATTTGCTTTCCACAATGATTGTGGTATGTAAACTCCCTTACCATTTGTATTTAATGTAGAGCAGTTCACCATACTGCATGCTAAGGAATTATGCTGGCTAAGTCTCACTCTCAGCACTATGGAAAGATTGAATGTTTCAAAGCTGAACCTATATCTTGTGGGAGCAATGGTCAGCCAGAGGATGAGAGGGTTCAAGATATTTATTAGTGTTTATCTCTTTAGCCCATCAGCAGGGCATGCTCACTACTAGGAGTGTGATACAACATAGTTGGCATCTGATATGAAAAGCATTAAAAAAATAATTAAAAAAAAAGAGGAGGAGGAAGGATTCCTTTGACAGGAACAATTTGTGTTGTTGATATATTTGGTATTACCCATCAGTAGTTTATTTAAGATCCAGCTCAATAACTAAGGGCCCCTCAGAGGTCAGAATTTCAGAAAAATAGATATTTTGAGATAGCAAGTGATGACTCTGGCCCTATAGGACAAGGGGACAGTTGCCCCCTGACCTTGGTTTGCCTCCTCAGACTTTTGATTGGCCTATATGTCTTCCCTGACTTTGCAGGATATGATATAATCACATATAATGTTCTGTATGCTGGCACAACTTTGCCACCTCAGAATTTCAGAAAAACCTGATCACTCTATTTTCATTATTCAAGCTGAGCAGAATGGTGAAAACCAGTGTTCAGAGCACAGTCCAGCTGGGAGAGGAGTTTCCCAGCAAGGGAATATGAAGTCAGTTGGGATTCACTCTAGACAAAGGTTGTGACCTGCATCCTCTCAATTCCATGGGCCAGCAGAAACCCTCCTGCCTCTTGTCACAGCACCCTCTTTCAGCTCTTCCTGTACCCATAGAAGCCAGGAGCTATTGGACTGCATTTCTTCACCCTGTGAGATGGGGGAAGAGGTGCATGTACACAACAGGGTCAGAGAAGACTAATGGCCTGAGATCCATTGGAAATTCTGGGCCCAGCTGCAGAGGTTCTGTCCCTCTGTGGTCTTATGAAAGCCTCCCCTTGCAACACTGTCAGTGTGGTCATGCTGTCTTTGATTCCCACATAGCACCTGCGTTCTGTAACTCCTCCAGTGCGAGCACCCAGAATATACAAGATGAGGGTATCTGCTTCAGGCACCGTTAAGTGATCAGAGGTTTCCTAGTAGGAGGGAACATGCCACATAGAGCAGGGGTTCTCAAACTGGGGGTCAGGACCCCTCAGGGGGTCGCGAGGTTATTACATGGAGGGTTGCAAGCTGTCAGCCTCCACCCCAAACCCTGCTTTGCCTCCAGCATTTATAATCATGTTAAATATATAAAAAAGTGTTTTTAATTTATAAGGTGGGGTTACTCACAGGCTTGCTATGTGAAAGGAGTCACCAGTACAAAAGTTTGAGAACCTCTGACATAGAGGGACTGTTCTACAGCTCCTCCAGGATTGTACAGTTACACACAGGGGATATTGGCAGCTATGTACAGAGCGGTAACATATGAAGCCTTGTTTTACTCTCCCAGTTTCCCACTTTGTATCATGCAATTGCGTCAAGGACTAGAGGAGGAAGTATAGAGGCCGCATGAATTAGACGGTGCCGAAAGGAAAACTGGCAAAGTATCCCTTTAGCATTGGTAAAAATTTAATTATACTCATTTATCTCCTCTTTGACAGACTAGGCCGAATCTGGAGGCCTTAATCCACCTTACAAACAACAGGCCCAAGCCCCCCCCTGCAAAAATCCCAACCCTCAGTCCTTACTTAAGCAAACACCCAAGTTCATTGGGAATTTGCTGAGTCAGGACCTCAGGCTTGGTCCACAGAGAATATGAACTGCAAAGCTCACTGGGAGCCTCATCTCCCTATCAGGAGTATTATGTATTTATTTGGCAGAGAGAATGCTAAACGGGGCCTTAAGACATATCAGTGAATCATAAAAATATGGAACAATAGAGACCAGAGCTCGTTTAGATGCTTTTCAGCCACTTGCTTCTGTAAGATGGCGGGGGGTGGGGTGGGGGAGGGAAGAGGAGGATATCTGTGTCTGGCAAAATGGAATGTTAAGGGTGTCAGCTACAAAATGATGAAAATATCTGTCAAGTGACAAGAAGCCAGTGGCACATCAAATAGCAAAGGAGGACTATGCAGATAACAGCTGTCTGACAAGGGAACAGCTTCCGTTGATTGGATGCCGTCTCCAAGGAACGTGGACTGATTCTTTGCTTCCTGACCTTGAAAATGGAAATAATTTTAGAGGCAGCTTTCTCCCATTTGCAGAAGTGTAAGCACGTTTGTTTCTCTCAAATTCATTTGAATACATATGACAGAGTCCATGAGAGGGGAAGGTTACTCCTCATTTATCAGAGAGTGTTCTACTATCCCCACAGGGGCAAGCTGCAGTTTTTAATATAAGTGGCAGGTTTAAGTTCTGGGGTTGACTTTTGTCTCACATAAAAGATGAGACAAAGGCTGAGGACATGGCTGAGATCCTGGTGATAGGAGGGAGATATGTTCTGAGCAAAATTTCCTCACACATTGGATGTGTGTTTGTGTGGGGAGGGGAGAGGAAGAGTGGCACGTTGTGGGGCTGAAGTCAATGCCGGGGGGAAAATGAAAATAAAACAGCATAATTTCACTGGCACTCTTCCAGTTAGCGTGAGCAGACAAGAGGGAAGTCTGAACATCACAGCATGATTACGGCAGCCATCCTAAATTTCCCCCATTCAGAATTCTTAAAGAAGACTCTATACAAACAAGTATTTTCTTTGCTTATTACCAAAGCAAACAGAATTCTGCCAGGAATTCTGGCTACACTTCTGAGGATTTCTCCTCACTAAGGTCTAGAACTCACAAGGAATTGAACACTTCTTAAACACCGCTGGGCACCCCTATCTCCCACTGAAGTCCCTGAGGATTGATGGTACTCAGTGCCTTCCAGGAGCTGTAGAATCTCTGAATAGGTGGGGCAGGGCTGGGTCCTTTTAATTTGATATCCTACTTGTCCATACTCACCATTTTAATGCCAAATATAGTTGCAAGAGGAAAAGAGGATGATTGAAATGTTCACTGTGGTTTATTAAACTGAACTCTATTTGCAGCAGCCTATATTCTGTCCCTATCTCACTCACCACCCCTTTCAGCCAAAATGAATGTAGGGCTACGTTTATATATAGTCACAATCAGTGCTTCAACTACCTGAGCTCTTCTGCTGATCTGAGCACACTGCAGACCAGCAGGGGAGAGCAAAGTGACTGTCACTTTTGCAGTTCTGGCTCCAACAAGGGGTTCAGCCTTCAGCCTAGCTATGTCCTGTGCATGGGTCTAAATTCCACCCTGTTTGATGCAGTTTCCAAGGGACCAGCTGGCAGCCCACAGTGGGTGGAGAACAGCATGCTCTGGCCTCCCCCACCAGAGCCAGGTTCCCAACATGCACCAGCCCCTAGGGCTGCTAGGAAGTGGGCTGTGTCGGGCTGTTCTGCCAGCTCTAAATCAGATAGATCAGATTATTCTCCAGTGTTGCAATCCAGCTAATTTATGGGTGGAATAAAGGATCTAGGTTTTTAGAGCAGGTGAAATGCTAGGGGTAGAGGTGCAATGAAAGGAACTTGACAGCACCCTGGGTGCGTTCTGGAATGGCCCACTCCTAAGTGCAGAGGCGCACCTGGGACATAGGCCCACAAACATACATGCTGTATGGCAGAAACCACCACCCATGGCCACTATTCCTGCCCCTACCCTGCAGTAGATAAGTCCCAGCTACAGTAAGTTGGAGCTGAAGGGTCTGTTCTTCAGCTACTCCAGTAACGTGTACATGGGGCTGCCTACTCAAACTAGCTGAAATTCACTACTGTGCAGAAGGCCAATACGAGCCCTCAAAGCAAGTGCTGAACAGAGGCAACTTTCACCTGCTAGGTTCTCTTTTCACAGATTCCACCCCAAGTGGGGTATTAGACACATTTTCAAATTTGCTGCCTTTTGACTGTTCTCTCTCAAGCTTTCTGAAATTGGAATGTTATTTAAAACTGGGTGAAGCAGAACCAGGACACATGGCATACATAAAGGGGCATCAGGCACAGACAATCACCTTAGGAGGGCTGTACTAGACTTTAAGAATAACGTGTTCTTTAGTTAGACATGACAAAGCACAGTGAGTGTAAGTCGGACATTTTCCCAGCTTCTCTGTGGGGATGACAGTGTGTTGTCAGGATTGGGCTGGGTCCTAAATAGAACATCTGTGCGTTCATAAGGCTCCCTCGACCTAATTGGAACTGGTGCACCAAGGGGAGAAAAAGCTACAAAATTGTTTTAAAGCTCTGAGCAATTATAACGCCCCTTATAGTGCCAGTATCACTAAGAGGATTTGTGCTGGATTATAGCTAATTTTAACATGATTTAATGCTGTATGAACACTACAGTCCACAGCAGGCCTGATTCTTCAAAAACATCCAAATTTGGGGGAAGAGGGAGAAAAAGAATGAAGGATGGGGCAACTTTAGCTGTAATGTCATTTCTTGATTTTTTTTTAAAAGCAAAGAATAAGTCTTAAAATAATGTTACAATTTACATGTGATGTTTGTAACAAAAGCAAGGAAACTCCAAGCTACCCAGCTGCCACTTCAACCTCAGCTCACCCTGTTGTACAGAGGTATTGTACAGGTCTCAGAAGAGCATGTGATCACATATGACATAACACTAAGGCTCAACAGGTGACTGAAGGATGGAACAAAGAGCCCTAATGCTGAATCTTTGTATCTCTAGGTTTAGATTTTTTTAAATGCCATTTTAAGAAGGCTAAGTATTCCTTTCTTTCAGGCTTATTTTAATTGTAATGTGACGGACTGGGCAGACCCCAACTGGTGTAGGGAGAAAATTAGCCTGTCCCTAAACATGGGACTTATATGGGTCTGCCCTCAGTGTAGGGATTTCAGAGGAGCAGGGCTGTATGCAGCTAATGATCATCTCACCCTCAGAAAGATGGAAGTGACAGTTTATAAGAGTGGGAGGAAGCATGGCCTTGTGATTAAGGTTTTGGACTGGGACTCTGGAGATCTTGCTTCAGTTCTTGTTTTGCTATAGATGGTGTGTGACCTTGGGCTCTGCACTTCATCTCTGTACCTCAGTTCTTCAACTGGTAAAACAGGAATAGCATTTTCCTGCCTTATTGGCCAGGGGGGTTGTGAAAATACCAGGGGTTCTGAGAACCTCATAATTCATGTAATGGGAGCTATATGGAGTCCTTCAGCTACATAGAAGGGAGAGGACTTGGAAATTGTGGAGGTACAGGGAGAAGAGACTGAACTTAGAGCCTCTGTGCCCAACCTTGGAAACCAATAAGGTAGGAAAAGGCTCAGGGGCCCTGAACCACATCCATGGCTGAATAGCACATTGTGCAATTCAGAGGGTGTACAAAGATGTCCTTAACACACCTTCACAGACAGCAAATCCCAGGCCAATTGTGCACGAGGTTGATATTCCCTGGCACAGGTAAGAGTAGCTTGAGATCTGCCTTTTGGCAGCCAGAGAGCACCTGGTCAGAGGGAAGCAGTGACCCTTTTCCTCTAAGACAGCGGCAGGGAGATGGTAGCTAAGTAGCTAAATTGGCCCTATGACTGGCTCTAATGGGGACACTATGGCTCCACTATGGAGGCCTGTTTTGTCTAGTAGTGCAGAGCATCTGCAGTACAAGGTGTGGGAAATGAGGCTAAGAAGTTGTGCTGCATTACACATCACCTCTGAGTTTGGCCCTGACTATGGACTGGCCTGACCATGCTCTTACAAGTATTGTAATTGATTGATGAATAGGATGCTTTCATATTCGCCCCTTGGTAGACTTTATGTCAGTAGTATATTACATTTATTTTGTGGTGCCAAAATAAGTACACCCAACTGAACTCTAATCCATCCTATTGAAACCCACTTAGGAAATAAATTCACTCCCAATATACATCAGGTGAGGCTATAATATCGGAACAACTAGCATCAAGGACTGTGGCCCAGGTTCTCTGTTGCATCCACTTTCAGCTGCATGTGGGGGAGCAGAGAGGTGTCATGCAGCAAGTTACAGCTGCCTGATTCTCTGGCGGCGTCAGCCAAGTATGATGAAACTCAGATACACAGATCAAGGTAAACTGTTAGTTCTTTGGTGCTTGAATCGACTGTACATTGGGTGGAATTTCACTCGATAGGGAATTGACTTACAGTGAAACTCTGCTTACAGTGAAGTGGTATGAAAGTCATAGGAAAATGGAGGTATAAAGCAAATTAACTCCCATGAAGCATTGCAGCAGCATTTCTGAATAGAATTTTTGGGGGCCATTTGATTTTTCAGAAAAAAATAGTTTTCCATGGAAGGCAGGTACTTTATTTATTTTTGCAAAAATAAAATAAATAAATAAAATAAATAAATAAATATTGTTTAATCAAAAACCTGATTTTAAGAAAATTTTCAGATAGCCCTAATTCATAGGATTTGTGTACAGGGGTTAATGACGCACAGTGAAGTTTCAGTCTACTAGTGCTAATATCCTTGGTTGCAATTATCACCTAGGAAATGAGTGTTAATGTAGATTTTTGCATTCAGAGGGCCAGATGTTCAACTGGCGTTAAGTTGGTGCAGCTGCAGTGACTTCCCTAGAGCTATGCCAATACACGCCAGCTGAGGATTCAGCCCAGAATTTACTAGATTCCAGTTTACTTTAAGAGTTAAAATAAAGCAATCCAGCCACTTTGCATCCATGTGCTCACTTTAACACCAGTTTATTTAGCTGGAAGATGTTGTAGGTCAAACTGATGAGTGGTTAAGCAGCAATAACATAGCAGCATGCAGGATCACGTATTGTCCATTTTATAGTTTTGGGTTTTTTTAAGGGAGGCATTTCTGGAAAGGAGCTAGCAAGAAATATGGTGACTTGACTTAATATAGCAACTAGCTTTGGACTGTGGCCCCTTTAGTTTAGCAAAGGGCTGCTTTCCTTTCTTCTGTAAAATACTCAGATTGACACCATTTAAAAAGTTATCCAATCAAAGGGAAGATGGCCTGACACCTAGAAAAAAATATATACAAATTTGTAATTTTAAAATGTCACATTTCTGTGAAGGGAGACACAGGTGCTGTGTCAAAGTGCTCCATTGCTTGAAATGTAGCACAGCATACATTTTCCCAGTTTACTACACTGGCTGTTATGTTGTACCTCATAGCATAGAATCAATAGTGTCAAGGCAATTTCCTTAACATGCCATCTATAAGAGATTATGGAAGGGGGGCGGGGGAAGGGTTTTCCTTAGTGGCTAATGCCTTAAAGTTCAAATGAGGCAATATATAGTAAAATAAATTCAATCTCTATTTTCACTCCTTGCAATTTTAGTGGAGACTAAATGAAATGGAACTGTGTTGATTCTAACCAGTTCAATATCTCTTCACTTTCTAATAATCAAGGTCATTTTTACCTTCATGGAAAGAGAAGCCAAATGTAAAAAACTCATCCAGACTGAACAAAAACATTTTGCACTTTTTCAAAAGCCAGGTAGATGACTGATATATTATGTAATTCATTTCATGGCACACAGCTGAATGTTTTTTATAGATAGTGTTTAACCTTGCCAGGTTTGCACAGAGATAATCACCCCTTTGAGGATAAAAAAAAAATCACATTTAACATTAGAGGAAAAGGGGGCGGGGGGGAATCTGAGGCATGCAACAGATCTATCCAGGGAGATGATGATTAGAACAGTTTTTATTGCGATGTTATTAGCCAGTGGTTGTTATAACATCAGAAATACCATGATAACTGCTTAGACTTAGATTTTGGTACAGCCGCTGAGGGATGACAAAACAGTAATGTAAACTGTATAAGCGTATTTCTGTCCTGACTAATAGGGCTGGCAAATAGATTTATAAAAGTTTGCTCATATTTAGTGTTGGAGATATTCTAAGACTACTGGAGCTTCACTTGGGTTTGAGTTTATGATGTTAATTGATTAGTAGTGCTGGTATCTGGTGGTAAGTGAATAGAGGAAGGGCAAAAGGAACTGTAAGTCCGGAAGGCACCTTTGCCCCATGGGGGAAATACATCAAGGGCAAAATTCACTCTTGTGCAGGGGTCAGCACAAAACTCATGCATCATTTAAGCCCAATGCTGATCTCAAGATCTTCTATGGGAATTAAAGGGCACAGAAAGCCAGCACAAGGGTGAACTTGACCCAGAAAGAGGAAAAATGTTTCCATCTTTTGGTCTTACTATGTAGGGATGGGCAAATCAGTTCTGATTAAAAGCTTCCACACAAAGGGGAACCAAACCTAAAACCAAACTCTTAACCAAATATTTCAGTTTGCAACTTGAGTAACTTTTAAAAAAATATTTTAAATTCCCATGCTACTTATGCACTTTCTGCTTCTGGCCACATGTGGGACTGGCTGATGGTATAGTTGCACTTCCAATGAGAAAATCTGTTCTTATGCTATTTCCAGCCCAAACAGAAGCAGGAAGTGTTGGAACTATCACAAGAGCTTTTTCCTCCATAGATTTTCTACTCAATTTTTACAGACTTTGAGATTTGGATAGTTCAGAAATTCACAAAAGCCATCATGCTAGGTGGGAAGCCCACTAAAATAGCCAATGGGAGATATCAAGGGCAGAGGTATATGCTAAGCTATGCCCCTCTTAGAGATAGGCACCTAAGTCCTGGTTACAGGGAGGAACCAATCTCTGCTTGTGATTCTACGGTGTGAGCTCTCTCCTGGAGTTCGATACCTGGGGGGGCAAGGAATGACAGGGAGAGGAGGATCTCCCATACAACTTAGCCTACAGGTTAGGGCACTGAACTGGAGTCTCCTACTTCCCAGGTGAAGTCCCCTCTTCACCTGATAAGGAAAAGGGATTTGAACAGGGATCTGCTACCTCTCAGGAGAGTTCTCTAACCACTGGGCTGTGGGTTATTTTGATGTGGGGTTTCCCCAATTTCTCCTGGGGAAGCTGTTGCACTTTGGATTAAATAATTAAGGTCATTGGCTGACACACAGAGAGAGAACATGTGTGAGCAAGAAAGCATGAGAATACCCATCGGGTTATAGTCAGAGCATTCACCAGGATGTGCTAGACCCAGGAGCCAGTTCCCCTGCTCCAATTACTTTGATCATGTATCCACAATGGAACAGCTTCAACAAGAGACTGAGGGAGGCCCACATGGGAATATCCCATAGCCCACTGATTAGAGCACTCATCTGAGAAGTGATCTGAGATCCCGGTTTAAGTTTATCCTCATCAGGCAGAAGGGGGACTTGACTCAGGGGTTTCCTACATCACAAGGAAAGGGGCGGGCAAAACTTTTTGGCCTGAGGGCTTCATCGGGTTTCGAAAATTATATGGAGGGCTGGTTAGGGGAGGGGGGCGTGCCCCCACATCTGCCCCTCCCTGTTTTTGCCCCCTGATGCCCTCCCCTGGGACTCCTGCCCCATCCAACTCCCCCTGTTCCCTGATGGGCCCCCCCCAGGACCCATGCCCCATCCACCCCCCCCTGCTTCCTGTCCCTTGATCACACCCAGAACCCCTGCCCCGACTGCCCCCCGCCATCCCATCCAACCCCTCCTCTCATTCCTGACGGCCCCCCCTCCCCCCGGGACCCCTGCCCCATCCAACCACCCCTTCTCCCTGTCCCCTGACCGCCCCCTGCCGCCCCATCCGACCCCCCACTCCTTCCTGACTGCCTCCCAGGGACCCCTGCCCCCATTCAACCCCCCTGTTCCCCGCCCTCTGACTGCCCTGACCCCTATCCACCCCCCGCCCCTTGACCCCCTCCCCCTAAACTTCCCTGCCCTCTATCCAACCCCCCCGCTCCCTGCCCCCTTACCGCGCTGCCTGGAGCACCGGTGGCTGGCGGCGCTATGGCCGTGCCGCCCAGCTGGAGCCAGCCAGGCCACCGCGCAGCACAGAGCACCAGCTCAGTGGCACAGTGAGCTGAGGCTGTGGGGGAGGGGGAACAGCAGGGGAGGGGCCAGGAGCTCAGGGGCCAGGCAGGAAGGTCCTGCGGGCTCGATGTGGCCCGTGGGTCGTAGTTTGCCCATAGGTGATTACCCTAACCACTGAGCTAAAAGTTGAGGGAGCTTTTCCTTCCTACCGTGGCCATGTTGTAAGAGCTTGCCTGCAGGGCCTGATTTGGCAGGCAAATTCAGAGCACACTTATTGGATCAGGGCATGCAGGCAAGTTACAGAGGAGCATCTATCTTCTTCCCCCAGTTTGTGGAAGATTCTGGGGCTTAGGCAAGAGATGGAGTCCAGATGCCTACAGGGAGGCAGCAGCGCACATGCCCAGAGGAAGAAACAGGTGACTAGGGACCTTCTTCTGCAAAATGTAAGTACTTAGGGAACTTCTACAGTGGAAGTTTAGAAACCTTCACTGTTAGGCAGGTGGGTTTGTGTATTGCAGAGGTGCACAAACTGGGACTTAGCTTCTTTTGTGCATCTAGGACTAAATTAGTAAATACAAGGGCCAAATCCTGCAAGTCTTTACTCTTGTGATTAATGCAGTTAAGAGTCTAATTAAGTTCAATAGCACTATTCACTTGAGCAAGGATTATTCGTCAATTCAATTCACCACTTGTGCAGACAACCAACATGTGGCCTTTGACCCAAAACAGAGTTTAAATGGTGCCAATGCCTTTTGCTGTCTCTCTTCAGTGGAAGAAATTTCCCCTTTGAGAAAGGGTTAGCAGGATCAGGCTCAAGGATAGCATATTATTACCAGTAGATGTGTGCTTTTCTTCGTAACAGCCTAATTTACCCTGTTTCTTAAATGCACGACCAGCTAAACTGATACGTGAAATGTTTGTTCCTTACAAAGTCTGAGAGGCCAGATCAAATCTCATGCAGTTTAAACCACTTCATAGACCATAGTGGACATCCTCAAATCTCATTATGACCTTAGGCCTTGTCTACACTGCACTTGCGTCGTTAAAACTTTTGTCGCTTAGGAGTGTGAAACACCCCCTGAATGACAAAAATTTTAATGATGAAAAGCACCAGTATGGACAGCAATTGTCAGCAAGAGGTGCTCTCCTGCCCACGAAGCTACCACCCTTTATTGGGGGTGGTTTTATTTTGTTGTCAGGAGAGCTCTCTCCTGGCAACAAAGAGCAGCTACACTGAGTGTCTTACAACAGCCATGCTGTTGTAAGGTGCACAGTGTAGTCATAGCCTTAAGTGATAGATGTTAGCAAGTAGAAGAACTAGATGTATTCTTTGAACAGATGCTATTGTTACAAGCTAGGTGAAATGTTGTTATGAGTTAAGTTAAAGCCTTGTTCAAATTGATGTGTGAATGCACCCCTCATTTAAGATAGTTAAGAGAGACAGTTAAGTGTTAGACAGATAGTTAAAAGAGACACCTAAAACAAGGCCTAACTGGGTCTGCTCAGAGACTAGTGCCATGTGGATGCAGGGAGTTTCCCCAACAGGGTAGGGAGAGCAGGTGTGTGTGGGTGCGGAATTCATGAAGAATCTGAGAACAGATTGTGACGTTACACTCCATATGCTTTATAAAAATGGGTTTATGGGTAACTGTAATATGCTTTATGCAAAAGGTCTCTTGTAAGGCATCATTACAAAGCGTAGAATCTACTGAGCGTGTTCATTCTATTTGTATGAATGTATCATTCTTGTATCTGAAACTAGAAATATGAAATATTACTCTGAAGTCCTGTGATAATTATGCAAAGTGTGGGCCATTATGGTGGCTTGGAATCTTGATGGCTCCCATTAACTAGGACAATTGGTTGTGAATGGCTCTGTTTACCTGCAAAACTTCCTGGGTACGTGCTGGCCAGCCTTGGAAGAATGGAGACTAGGGGTCTCACAGGATATGTGACCATGTCACATGATACTGGAATCCATCTTAAACCTAGTGCTTTTCCACTTAGAAGGAGGGGTGGGAACTGAGAGAGAGACAAAGGATTCCCACCTTGTGCCAAAGCTATAAAAGGGGGTGGAACAGAAAAGAGGAGTCCTAGTCATGTGGAATTATCTGCTTTTCATCCAAGATGCCGGCTGGAACTAACAAGATCTGTACCAGGGGAAAGGATTGGGCCCAGCCTAGGAAGAAGTCTAGTCTGTGAAAGAAGCCTATTGGAACATCTAAGGATGAGATTTACCTGTATTCAGTTTCTTAATGTATTAGGCTTAGACTTGCGTGTTTTGTTTTATTTTACTTTATTCTGTCTGTTATTACTGGAAACCACTTAAATCCTGCTTTTTATACTTAATACAATCACTTTTGCTTATTAATTGACCCAGAGTAAGTAACTGACACCTGGGGAGCAAACAGCTGTGCATATCTCTCTCTATCAGTGTTATTGAGGGTGGACAGTTTATGAGTTTACCCTGTATAAGCTTTATACAGAGTAAAACAGATTTATTTGGGGTTTGGATCCTATTGGGAACTGGGTGTCTGGATGCTTGAGGTAGGTGACCCGCTGAGCAGTTTTTGGTTAAAATCTGCAGCTTTGGGGGTGTGGTTCAGACCCTGGTTCTGTGTTGCAGCAGGCTAATGTGTCTGGCTCAACAAGCAGGGTTCTGGAGTCCCAAGCTGGCAGGGAAAATGGGCTCAGAGGTAATCTCAGCACATCCAGTGACAGTCCCAAGGGGGTCTCTGTGACCCAACCCATCACACAGATAAGAATGAAAAGGGAGGCAAAAGCAGTAAAGGCAGCCAATAGCCTGTGAGCACAGCATGACAGCTAGAGAGCATGCCTCAGAGTCTGCTGGTTAACGAGGCTTGAGCTTGTAAACTAAGAAACTGCTCCTTTTGGTTTTGGTTCCTCTTGCATTTGGAGAAGATGGACTTTGTCCACTCCTTGTGGATAAATAAGATTGCATCACTGAATACCAGACTCCATCAATTTCTGCTTCCAATTTGCAAAACCCCAGATCCCCAAACTTAGACTGGCCACTAGGATCAAGAAGAGGCAACACTATGATTGTCCTTCTGTCACTGGGCCAGACCCTTCTTGTTCCTCACCAGGAGGACGCATTCTTGAATAAAGTTTACAGTCATTTTAGCCATCACTACTATACATATACATGAGAGAACGGGGCTTAAATAAAACAGGCTTCTGTTCACATAAGAGTAGAAAGGAAAAGAAAAATGTAAAAGAAGTGAGATATGAAGGCTTAGCCATCAACATAGAGCATGCGTATCTGTACATATACGAACAAGATTTGGTGCCATAATAATTCAGCTTTACAGTTCTTGCACCTGAAATGATTATGACAGGACACCACTTTAAAATATGTAGCCTCTATTCTAATGCGTGAATAAGTAATGAAAGATTTTAATACTTCACAGAAAAGTGAGAGTCACTACAGGAGAACCCACTAAAATATAGTAATTGTAGAATAAAGTTGTATTAGAACAAGTCACTCACCATTAGGGGCACTGCTTTGTGACACATCTTGGGATTAGCTCTTGAGCAGTTTGATGCCCCCTCCTTTGGTTGCTCACTCCTGGGTGTGTGTCTCTCTGGACTTGGTTGCTCCCTCTTCATGGTTTAGTTCTCCAGCCAGGTCACTATGAAACCCCAGAATGGAAAAACTAAAGTTAGTCCTGAGAGACTAAGTCAGGCAGTCTTCTGAGCCACAGCACAGTCTGTGCCACTTTCCCAGTGGTTGGTAGGGAAACCCAGGCCCACTCACTACTCCAAGTTCCAGCACAGGGACCCTATGCCCTAACAATAGTCTATCAAACATCAGACCCTGTTGCTGTTTCCTCCCTATCTCCTGGCCCACCTCTGGATTACCACTGGAACTTCCTCTGCTCCTTGTGGCTACTTCACCCCTCTCAGGTTCTTGCCACAGTCAGTATCTGAGGCAGGATCATAGGGCCTACTCACCCCCTAGACTTCCTCCTTATACATAGCCACTTCACTAGGGAGTGACTGTAAAGTTCTTCCCAGTAGCCCCTTCCTGCTGTCACCTTGTTGGCTTTATACTCAGTCTGGCTCTGCCCAGCTAGACTTCATCAATTAGCCTTTATCAGGTCCTGGCTCTCCTCCAGGTGCAACCTGACACAGGGTTAACTGGCCCTTCTTACCTCAGGCCTTGTGTGGGATAGACACCCCATCACAAAGTCCTGGGGTGTATTATTATTGTTCATTATTTCTAGTATGGGGACAGGACTTCACCCCTTCTCTTTGTATGCATGAGGCAGAGGAAAAGAAAGTGGACACTCACACCAATTGTCCCAAGTGCACTATCATATCTACATAACCTGCTGCTCTCTGTCTGCTGAGCTGCTACTACTCATTCACATTCCAACAAATGCTAACATGATACATGAAGAAGAGAACTAGGTATTTGTTGAAGTGACTGTATATTTTCAGACCCACTCCCTTCCTTCTTCTCCTGCCAACTATTGCAGCCAGCACCTCCCTTCCTGACTCTAAATGAAAACTCTTTGACAGCCATGTCTAGCTGGATGTGCAACAAAAATTCCTGGGGATACAAATCTTTTCTTTGGCTGTGCTCTACAAATCTAAAGAGGTCTTACAGTTGTTATTCCTCATTGTTGACCTCATTCAAGCAACAGTCTATCCTCTCTCATACTTTGTCTCCAGCCGATACACCAGTGCTGATTCTCTTTTGCAAACAGTAATCTGCGATATCACATCACAAATTATCTTCTCCACGAGGTAACTTTAGCTAAGCATGTGAGCCTTGCCTTGTGAAACTAGAGGACTTGCTCTTATGATCTTTACTCAGATGAGTAGTCCTTACTATGGGACTATTCACTTGCGTAAGTATGATTCACGTGAGTAGCAACTGCAAGATTAGACCCTAAAAATCAGATTTTTCAGGTGTGCAGCAGCTACAACTTGGGTCAGGTTTTCCAAAGTGCTCTGCACCACCAGCTCCTATTTCAATCCCTACCGCCAAGGGCTTCTTAAAATGTGGCCACCTACTTCGGTGCCTAACTGGGGGGGTCTGAGCCCTTTTGAAAAGGTAGTCCCAACTGCCGGTGCTAAATTGTGTGAAAATCTGGCCCAATATCTGCATGTGTTCGCACATTCCAGGCCAAATCCTGTTTGCCTTACACAAGCAAGAAGCCCCATTAAAATCAAAGGGGATGGTTCTTGATGTGCATATCCTGTCCTTTTTTTGACCAACCATCTCTTGGCAGATACACGTAGCAGAGTACCTGAAAACCCCACAAGTTTTAGATGTCCATGATAAAAGACAATGCCCATGTTTTGGCCCCTGGCTATTTTTCATGTTTATGTCAATAAAGTGCAACACACCAGTTGATGTACAACACCCATGTGCTGCATTATGGCTCTAGGTTGCCTTGGCAACCCATGGAAAGGGTTTTGAAGAGCCAGAGAGGCCCATGCTAATGAAAACAAGCATTCAGGGAGCCTCTTCTCCAGGTGGGTGAGAAGAGGCTCCCTGCAGAGTTCCCTCACCCAGACTGCTTTCAAATAGACAGTTGTTTTGTTTTATTTTTTTCACTCCCCTCTGCTCCTTTCCACAGTAAAATGCAACTCCTGATTAAAAGTTCTGAGACAACTCTTTGAAGCCTCAGATTAATAGGTTTCTTTATGAATCCAAATTAGATGGTCAACATATTTTCCTTCAAAAAAAAAAGTACTATTATGGAAATGTTTGTTGTTGTTGTTGCCATCTTTTACATGTTTAATCTCCCACATGTGCATCTGTGCCAGATGGTGCTGTGAGTAACAGTGAAGATAATCTTTGAACGCTGTCTTCATTAGGTTGAACTTAACCCCCAGGCTGCTGTAGATGCATGCTGCTGCCTCTCCCACTGCTCCCATTTGGCCACCAAACTGAATCATGGCAGCAGTCTAATAGTGAAGGCTTTGTAATCCTGGGCCCTCTTAACAGGCCTGATCCCCCATGTGCTCTGCACATAGAATTCCCATTGAATTCCAGGAGGATTCTATGCACAGAGCTCTTGTAACAGTGATTCTAGGCTGTTGAATTCCATGAGTCCTGCCCAAGCAGCACTGGTAGCTCAGTTTACCCTCCTGCCATTGCACATGTACAGGGGTACCCCCATGTGAGATGTGGGTATTGTTTCTTTATAATGGTAGCATGAAGTGAGATAAGAGGAACTGGGAAAGATTCTTGGCAAAATCTCTAACACACACAGAGGGAAGCTTTAGAGCTTCCTGTCTTATTTAAGTTCCTTTTTCAGTGCAGTACTGCCAACCCCAATTGTTAAAAAATTATAAATCAGGTTGCCAGAATGATGAGATTATCTTGATCATCATGAGATTTTTAAAAATAATAATGTATTGGGGGTGGGGGTTGTTTTTATGTGTCTGCTGGTTTTTAAGTCTTTTGGAGGGAGCTCCCCACTCCCAAAGTGTACATGAGTATTTCAGGGTCAAAATTTAACCTGAAATGCCCTTGCAAAAATATGGAATGCCCCAAAGGGGACACTCCTTGCCCTCTCCTAATCTCTGGAGTGGGGGAGTTGCCATTTTGTCCCTTTCCATTCCCCTCACTTAGCATTATCCTCTTTCCTTCCCCATCCCATTTCCCTCCCCAGCCCATTCGATTTTGTTTCAAGTCATATTCCCACTCCACACTCCTATACAGACTCTTGTCCCTCTCCTCCCCAAGTTACATTCACCTATCCCTATAGGAAGGGGTATGTTATTCCCTTGATGTATCCTGGTGGCATTTGTTTGGTTTGTTTTTGTCTCCTTCCTCTGACGTGTCAGACTTGGCCATGGCTGGAGATGGGACACTGGATAGGGTGGTGCTCTGAGATGGCACTGAGAATTCCCTTTCTCAGGTGCTTGGCTGGTGTGTCTCGTTCCCATGCTCAGGGTCTGATTGCCATATTTGGAGTTGGGAAGGAATTTCCTCCTGGAATTTTTTCACCTTTCTCTGGGGTATGGAGGTCACTTGCTAGCATCAGCTGGCCATATCCCATCTAATCAGTGGCCTGCCATTGCAGGATCCTCAGCCATTGGTGCATCTCAACCCTTCCTGTTCTCTGCCCCACCCCAGCCCACCCATGGCACACAATTGTTGAGTCTACTGCAGGCTGAAATACTTTGGTCCAATTCTGGTTGCTGGGCTTGGTATGGGAGTTGGTTAGTGTCAGTGGCCTGTAATATACAGGATGTCAGACTGGATGATATGCTGGTCCATTCTGGCCTTCATCTCTGTGACTGGCTCTTTCCCTTTACAAAATCCTATCCCTCACATTTTCCCTCTGCTCCTCCCCCTGTCCCCAAAAAGGCTTTGAGCACCCCAAATTCCTGTGCATACTGCTCAGTCTCTCTCTAGCCCTCCCAGAATCTCTCTTGAACCCCCACATTCCTCTGCATGATTCTCAATTTCTCCCTGCATCCACACTTCCCCTTAAACCCTACATACTATGGTCTCATTATAGTTTCCTGGCCAGTCCAGCTCACTAACCACAGACCCTGGGGGAGGGGGATCTTCCCTGAATCTGCCTGGCTTCAGTCTCATTGAAATCAGTGGGAGGTAGCAGTTGTCATTACTAGGGGCAGTCTCACCTCCACGTCCAAAGCCTGTAGGGAAATGATAACCATTTTGGCTGAGCGCAGTTTGGCTTCAGCCCCATTGAAAGTAGTGGGAGATGGCTGCCATTTTGAATTAGGAAAATGTCACAGGTTTTGAAGACTGGAACCTGAGATCACGCGAGGCTTTAAAAAAATTGAAACCCAACTCAAATCTTGCCAGGCTCATGGCCAAATCAGGAGAGTTGGTAGTGCTGCTGGCTACGAGAGCAGAAAATAGCTTTTTCTGGGATTCTTTACCCGTAAGTGACACTGTGCCAGAAACTAGCTTGTGTTGAACCAGCATCAATGAGAGGAAAAGAAATTGCTCAAATTTAATGCTCCACCAGCCTTTCAGTTTGATAATACCTATGTGGAAGGAATGCTTCCCCTGGTCCTAAACCACAGTGAAGCTTATCACACAGAGCAGTGAAGTATCGGTCCACTTGTTAATCTGTGCAAGTAGGAGTGAAACTGAAAATGTTTATAAATCATTCGCCTTTGCAGAAGAAGGAGATAAGAACAACTATGACAACATTCCTAAAACATTTGTTAAGGGTTTCATTCCAAACTGGAATGTAATACGTGAATGGGCTTTACCAAAGTGTGAAGAGGCCTAGAGAAAACACTGAAGCCTTGATAAGGACCTCTATGGGAAAAAAAAATGCACGATGGCCTAAATTTCTTTAAATGACCAGTGATTTTGCGGTGCCCAAGACACCTTTTGAGGGCCCTAGTTTTCGAAGGGCAGGTGCTCACCCCTTTCTGAAAATTAGGCTCCTTTAAGGTGCCACAAGAGCCACGCAAAAACTAAGGCTCGTAAAATCACTCATTATGTTTGAAAATTTAGGTCCCTGTGACTTGAGTGTCCATAAGGAAGAGCACATAAGACATAGTTTTGTAGCTGGGATTTTAAACAAGTAGCTTTCTGAAAACTTTTACAATGAATGCCTGAGGTGACCATGAAGCAGGCTGTGCAATTAATATGGTAGGCTGTCCAAGCTGCCCAGCAAGAAAGTAGTTAAAGCATGGTGGTGCAAGTAGCAGCCAAGGAATAAGCAGCATATTATTCAGTAAAATTTTAAGATCTTACTATTAGCAAGTAATTATTATTGTACCCTTTCATAATTCCTGCGTAACAGGTATAACCCTTACGGCCAGAGGCATGTATATGCTGGATCAACCTTCTGGTTTACATTGCTCCAAGCAAACACAGAGCCCTTCCCTGCCAGGTGGTGAGTTGCCTCTCATCCTGGTCCTGTTGTTGGAGGTTGGACCATCCTGTGATTTGGCAAGTCAGTGCATTGCTTGTGTTCAAGGACACCCCTGCATCTCTACTACGCTGAGCAGGCATATTTCTGGGGGTTAAATGAACACCCAAGATTTGTGATTACTCATTTGGATATGGCAAAGACATCTAATCTCACCCATAATGAATTTCAGTGCAGAAATATTTAACACTTATATTACAGAATTTAAAGCACTTGATCTGTTCCTTGTGGTTTCTAAAGTCTGCAATACTATCCTGCCAATGAAAACAAAGACTGGGCCATGCAAAGAAACAGCTAGTTCAGCAAAAACTGGAGCTTCATATATCTGCAATGGAGAAGAGGAAAAACATCCTCTACCCACAGAAATGCTGCTCTATTTTGCTCCTGAAACTGGCAATTTAGGCGTGTGAATTACACCAGAAGCATGGGAAGAATTTGCTTTATGTTGAAACTGCTAAAAATACAAGATTTTGTTGCAACCATTATAATACTGCATGCAGTTCTGGTTGCCCCATCTCAAAAAAGATATATTAGAAATGGAAAAGGTACAGAGAAGGGCAACAAAAATGATGAGGGGTATGGAATAGCTTCCATATGAGGAGCGATTAAAAAGAATGAGACCATTCAGCTTGGAAAAGAGACAACTAAGGTGTTTATCGAGGGGGCAGGGATAAGATAGCGGTCTATACAATCATGACTGGTATGGGGAAAGTGAATAAGGAACCTTTATTTACCTCTTCACATAACAAACGAACCATGGGTCACCAAATGAAATTAATAGGCATGAGGTTTAAAACAAACAGAAAGAAGTACTTCTTCACACAATGCACAGTTAATCAGTGGAACTCGTTGCCAAGGGATGTTATAAAGACCAAAATTGTAACTGGGTTCAAAGAAGAATTAGATAAATTCATGGAGGATATGTCCATCAATGGCTATTAGCCAAGATGGTCAGGGATACAACCCAACAGAGAGTCCCTAAGCTTCTGACTGCCAGATGCTGGGACTGGATGATAGGGGATGCATCACTTGATAGATTGACCTGTTCTGTTCATTCCCTCTGAAGCACCTGGCACTGGCCACAGTCAGACGACAGGATATTGGGCTAGATGGACCTTTAGTCTGACCCAGCACAACTGCGTTTATGTTCTTAATTCTGTTTTAACTGAAGCAACATCCCTTGGACACCTTGGTCCATCCAGTCATGAAGGGTAATCTGACTTTCTAGTAGCACATTAGCTTTAACTACAGTATTCAACATTACAGCACATAAACCATCCTGTATCATAAAGCAGCTGTTCTAATGCAGTATTACTCATGGCCATCATTCTAGACCGTATCCCTCTGACTTATATGCTAATAAAGATACAATTAAATTAATTCCTAGCTTCAAACACAGACATTCTATCTCCTTCACTGATCCCTTAAAAAAGAACCTAGCTCTCCTACAGCACTTTTTATCAGTAGATCTCAAATCACTTTACAACGAAGGTCAGTATCACCATCACCATTTTACAGATGGGGAAACTGTGGCACAGAGCAGCAAGTGACTTGCCCAAGGTCACCCAGCAGGTGGGAACACAATCCAGGTCTCTCGAGTCTCAGTCCAGTGCTCTAGGCAACACTGTCTCCACACATGCACACACCGCTGGAATTGCTGTTGAAGGACCATGAACTTTCCCATTTATACAGGAATCACCTTCACTGAAAATGGAACCCTAGGTGTAAACTTCATGATGCACAAAGAAATAGCTAAGCAACTTGTATCATCATTAATAGGTATCATATGGCTATATTCACATTCATTGCACTTCATCAACCTCCTGCACTTGTGTTCATTCGCATAATTTTAATCCTGAGAGTTTTGCTGTCAAAAGACTGGATCAGAGCCACTGAATCTAGTGCAAAGTGTAAGTCATCACTAAAGGCTTTCCCCTGGAGAGGGTGTATGCACGTGCATGTGTGTATACTGAGCATAGGGCTAGGAGCTAGGTATCCCAAGTTCTTTTCCCATCTTTGCCAGTGATTTACCTTAATACATTGTGCTTATAGTATACACAGCAGCACTTTAAAAACATTATTTAGCTACCTCTCACAAACCTATATATGTTAGGTACTGCCTCTTCATTCCTTATGGCAACTTGGTCTCCCGGGACACAAGGAGGGAGCAGTTCCTGTGCTTAGGAAGTATTGGGACTGCAACTGCGCACAGCCACTGCATGAGGCAGATTGGGTGAAAAGAAGGGATGCTTGCTCTGTTTCTTCTCTCCTGCAGCAGCCAGATATAGACTTGTCCTAAATTTTCAGGGGTAACAGTGTTGTCAACCCAAAGGGTTCAAAAATCATGTGTCAGGCCCCCAAAGTCATGAGATTTCTTTTTTTAAGGCTCCTTTTAAAGCCAAACAATAATTTGCCTCCTGGACTTTGAGCCTTTATAAGTCACATTTACAAGCTTTTTTCTGCAATCATATGATCTAGAAGCTTAATTTTCTTTCTAAATGAAAGCTGAATTTCTTACATAATCCTCCTTTATTTTTTGGAAGTAGTTGTACTGTTGAACATGTAGGTTACCCAAGCATGAATCATTTCCAAAGTACAGACAGGAGCTATTTTGTGCATATAAAGATTTCATACAAAACTATGATTAAACATGTTGTGACAGGTTCGGTCACAGAGACCCCTTTGGGACTGTCACCTGACATACTGAAATTACCTCTGAGTCCGTTTTTCCTGCCAGCTTGGGCATTCAGAACCTGCCTTGTTGAGCCAGACACACTAGCCTGCTGTAACACAGACCCAGGTCTGGTCCACGCCCCCAAAGCTGCAGACTTTAACCAAAAACTGCTCAGCAGCACTCAGACACCCAGCTTCCAGTGGGATCCAAACCCCAAATAAATCTGTTTTACTCTGTATAAAGCTTATACAGGGTAAACTCATAAATTGTCCACCCTCTATAACACTGATAGAGAGATATGCACAGCTGTTTGCTCTCCCAGGTATTAATCACTTACTCTGTGTTAATTAATAAACAAAAGTGATTTTATTAAGTATAAAAAGTAGGATTTAAGTGGTTTCAAGTAATAGACAGAACAAAGTAAGTTACCAAGCAAAATAAAACAAAACATGCAAGTCTAAGCCTAATACATTAAGAAACTTTACAGGTAAATCTCACCCTCAGAGAAGTTCCAATAAGCTTCTTTCACAGACTAGACTTCTTCCTAGTCTGGGCCCAATCCTTTTCCCTGGTACAATTCTTGTTAGTTCCAGCTCAGGTGGCAACTAGGGGATTTCTCATAATTGGCAGCCCCCTTTGTTCTGTTCCACCCCCTTTTATAGCTTTGGCACAAAGCGAGACTCTTTTGTCTCTCTGGGTTCTCACTTCTCCTTCTAAATAGAAAAGCACCAGGTTTAAGATGGATTCCCGTACCCTGTGAAATGGTCACATGTCCTGTGAGACTTCATTCGTCCAGGGCTGGCCTGCATGTATCCAGGGAAGTTTGCAAGTAAATAGAGCCATTTACAACCAATTACTGTAGTCAATGGGAGCCATCAAGCCTCCAAACCACCATTAATGGCCCACACTTTGCATAATTACAATAGGTCTTCAGACTTATACTTCATATTTCTAGCTTCAGATACAAGAATGATACATACGTACAAATAGGATGAATACACTCAGTAGATTATAAGCTTTGTAGTGATACCTTACAAGAGACCTAAATTTGCATAAAGCATATTCCAGTTACATTATATTCATACTCATAAGCATATTTCCATAAAACATATGGAGTGCGATGTCACACATGTTTAATATGATTTCAATACCAATAACGGTTATCTGCCCATTCAGAAGCAGCAGTGATACGTAAAATCCTCCTGCCATTCTGAGAAGCAGCTCCTATAGGTACTGGCCTAGGAGCAAGAAGGAGAGATAAGTGACAAAGTGTTGCCCTCACAACTTTGAACAGGGAGACTATCAGGAGCCTCCAGAAAGGGGAAGAGCCCCCAGGACCTGAGAGGTTTCCTAACCTAGAAGCTTGAGACATGGTCAGCCTGTGGGACTGGGCCAGGGAGGAGGAGATGGACACATGCCATCCATCCTGTGTGCTACATGGTCCACGTAATTAAGGATAGTATCATAATGCATATGCACAAAGGGTCTGAATTAAGGTTGAAATAGGCATCCTTAAATATGGCATTTCATGTGCTTGACTTTGCAATCTAAACAACACTCTTTTAATGTTTTTTCATGTGTTATATGTACACACATCCCTTTCTCTCTCTCACACACACATATTCAAAAGGGACTAGTGATTTTGGTTGTATCAAGAAGAACTGATGGCCATCAGTTACAAGGAGCGTGCTGAGACCTCTTTCTGTCACCGTGGCCAGTATTGTCTCACTGCTTCCTTATGCTTCCCTGTGTGGAAGTATAACATTGTATAAGTATAACGTTGTATAAGGGGTCATGCTGGATACACTGTATATGAGAGGGCATGCCAAAACATGTTACAAAGTATCTGAGGGAGCACACGTAGGGACAGTTAGCTTTTGAATGGAGAAGCAATTAAGATAGAGCCAGCACGTCTAAGAAGCAGGCATGAGAATGGAAGGTGTGAAGGGCAATTAGTTAAGTTAACTGGAAGCTCTTAAAGGAGATTGTTAAGGGTGGCAGGTAATTGAAGATACGTGACTGGTCTCAGGGATCTCGAAGGGTGGTGACTAAAATCTTTTTCTTCTTTTGTCTGTAACTTCTCTGTAACTTGTTCTCCAAAAAACTGTATAAATTAAGAGACACAAGCCCCACTCGGGGGGCTCACTTCTAAATGTATTAGCAGAGCAGCTTTGCTAATAAAACAGAGTGGTCTGATAAATTGTGAGTCTGAGTCAAACTTTGACAATTTGGAGGTTCCACCGAGATGGCAAGTGGCTTCACTGAGGCTGTGTGATCCCTGACTGCCTTGCAGGACGATCGTGGCAGCCGGCGCCTGGACGCTTAGTCCAAGCAATCCTCCACAAGACAGAAAGGTACACAGCAGCCGCGCAGTCTACGCCATTGAACTTGTTGGTTCCCACTCTGTTCGGGTAGGGGTCTTTGGATCCAGCTTCTGGAATCAGACGTCTCAGGTAATTATTATTTTTGTGTTTTAACCGGTTTGAGGATTGTCTTGTCTTTGTGTCTATCCGTCTTCCCCGTGGTGTGTGTGTGAATCTGGGAGCCATCTCTGTCCAGAGACTGGCTGACCAAGGGGTCCCCGTCCCCACGGTCTGAATAAGTGGAATCTGCACAGCTGCAGCCGCACCACGCCTTGGGTATAACCCCTGGTGTGAAAGCAAGGGCAGTTGAGGCAGTAGCCTGTGGGCTCCTTTCTGTGTGCTGCACCGGGTACCGCTCTGCTGAGCCCGAATTTCCTTCTTGTGTGAGTGCTGTATGAAGTCCTCCTGGATGGGTAATCAGAAGTCTAAGGTAGAACAGTTCCCTAAGGGAACTCCAGCTTATTTTATGTATTTTAGGAGGGGTCCGGACTCTTGTAGGTTTCTTGAAAATTGGTCCAAATTAGCTCTAGAGAACCCCAAATTACAGTGGCCACTGTTAGGTTCTTGGGACAAGGATCGAGTGGACTCTTTAAAAAGCAAACTCATCCTCCCAAAAACCAAACTGGAGAGAGGAGAAGTAGACTGCTTCATGCAGTGGTGGGAAGAGGCAAATCGTAGATGGACTGAGTCAAAACTCACCTCTCTTAAAAATTCTATCAAAAAACTAACAGTTCAATTGGACGCAATCTCTCCCACCACTAGTCCGAGCGCTCCCCTTTGCCCAGTCCTGTGCAATGATCTGGATTAAACCCGACCCCCACCATACTCCTGCGCAAATAAGAAATCAGAAAAGGAAAAATCTTCAGTGACTACAGATAATGAAAGTGAAGAAGATACCCTCATTGGCCTCGCAGCTCTGCAAAATATTATGAAGAAGAAATCCAAAGCAGACTGCAAAGATTCTCTTGACATCTCTTCTTGGAAAAGAGAACCTGATGGGAGGTTAATGAGAGACTCTGATCAAACTGTTGTGGCACCCTTACGAGTCCTTAAGATGGGAGAAAGTGAGTCCATATAGGATTATAAACCCTGGACTCATACGGAACTTTTATCTATAGTTAAAAGTTTTCCCAAACCACAGGAAAACTCTGTCAAATTTCCTGAGGAGTTTCTGTTAATCTGTGAAACCTATGAACCCTCTGAGACAGATCTCCTCCAACTGTGTAAATTGTTAGCTCCTGCCAGTTATTATGAAAAATGGTTGGCTGCCGCAGACTGGCCAGCTGAGGCACGCCACTCAACCATAAAAAGTACTGGCCCAGATTCGGCATACAGAGACCGGTATATGGCTCTTTGGAAGCACCTGCATCAAGCCATTCCCAAAGTGTGGTCTCCTAAAACAAACTGAACAGCAATACGTTGCTGTAAGCAAGGGCAAGGAGAAAGCCCAGGCGACTATAGGTCCTGGCTAACTGATATTTTCCTACAACATTCAGGAATACAAGAGCCCGATGTAAATGGGCAGGGGGCCTTGGCACATGCATTTGTGGATGGTCTTCTCCCTGCCACAGGCAGCATGTTAAAACGAATAAAGTGTGGGATGGGAAACTGAAACCATGGACAAATTGCTGGCAGTAGCAGAGCATTGCCACCACACTTTAAAAGGAAAGGAGGAACAGTCCTCCCAAAAGTTAATGGCTCTGCAGATACAGCATTATTCAGGACTAAGCAGACCACACCGGGGACAGGGACGGGGTTGCGGAAGGGGGCGGGGGGCTGGATTAACTGGGGTTTGTAACTACTGTAAACAGCCTGGACACTGGAAAAAAGAGTGTCCAAGATGACCTAATAATTGTATGGGAAATCAAGTGAACCCCCCGCTGGTTCCTCCAGCTGATCCCCAACCCTATTTTTCACCCCAACAATGACGGGATGCTGGGGAACCTCACAAAGTTTTAGCTCCCTTATTACCTCTGTCCCCTACTGGAGAATGTGTCCTGACTGTAAATGATCTCTCTCTCCCTTTCCTTGTTGATACTGGAGCTTCTCTTTCTAGAATCCGCACCACTGACTTGCCTGAGGTTCCCCGATCTGGAAAATCTGTGTCTGCTGTTGGCATTACAGGGATCCCTACCTCTTTTCCCCTCTCAAAACCTTTGTCTGTTCAGGTCGGTCCCCTCTCTGAGGAGCATGCATTCCTCCTCTCTGATTCCACCCCTGCAAACCTTCTGGGACGGGACTTGCTATGCAAACCTGGCTGTTCTATTTACTGCTCCCCAGATGGTGTCTATCTGCAAATCCCTCAGTCTTCCTTATGTGATTCTGTAGCCTCCCTGCTGTCTGAAACTTCCCTCTCCACTCCGGTCTCTTGCTGTCCCTTAACTCTGTCCCTAGAGCACCTATTCTCTCAGGTTCCTTCCTCCCTATGGCCATCTCACGCATCTGAAGTGGGCCGATTAACTACTGACCCAGTTTGGATTACTGTAGACAATTCCAAACCTCTGCCTCGCCTGTCTCAGTATCCTTTGAATCCTGAGGCAGAGGCTGGGATTTCTCCAGTTATATCTGCATTAAAAGAACAAGGAATTATTGTCCCTTGTTCCAGCCCCTGTAACACCCCTATCCTCCCAGTTCAAAAGGCTGATGGCAAATCGTGGCGATTTGTTCAAGACCTTCGAGCTATTAACCGTATTGTCATACCTTTTTTTCCAGTGGTTCCTAACCCTGCTACAATAATAGCGTCTATTCCTCCAAATGCAACCCACTTTACTGTTGTAGATTTGTGCTCCGCTTTCTTCTCTGTACCAGTGCACTCTGAATCCCAGTATCTCTTTGCCTTCTCCTACAAGGGTCAGCAATCATAGAATCATAGAATATCAGGGTTGGAAGGGACCCCAGAAGGTCATCTAGTCCAACCCCCTGCTCAAAGCAGGACCAATTCCCAGTTAAATCATCCCAGCCAGGGCTTTGTCAAGCCTGACCTTAAAAACCTCTAAGGAAGGAGATTCTACCACCTCCCTAGGTAACTCATTCCAGTGTTTCACCACCCTCTTAGTGAAAAAGTTTTTCCTAATATCCAATCTAAACCTCCCCCACTGCAACTTGAGACCATTACTCCTCGTTCTGTCATCTGCTACCATTGAGAACAGTCTAGAGCCATCCTCTTTGGAACCCCCTTTCAGGTAGTTGAAAGCAGCTATCAAATCCCCCCTCATTCTTCTCTTCTGCAGGCTAAACTATCCCAGCTCCCTCAGCCTCTCCTCATAAGTCATGTGTTCCAGTCCCCTAATCATTTTTGTTGCCCTTCGCTGGACTCTCTCCAATTTATCCACATCCTTCTTGAAGTGTGGGGCCCAAAACTGGACACAGTACTCCAGATGAGGCCTCACCAATGTCGAATAGAGGGGAACGATCACGTCCCTCGATCTGCTCGCTATGCCCCTACTTATACATCCCAAAATGCCATTGGCCTTCTTGGCAACAAGGGCACACTGCTGACTCATATCCAGCTTCTCGTCCACTGTCACCCCAGGTCCTTTTCCGCAGAACTGCTGCCTAGCCATTCGGTCCCTAGTCTGTAGCTGTGCATTGGGTTCTTCCGTCCTAAGTGCAGGACCCTGCACTTATCCTTATTGAACCTCATCAGATTCCTTTTGGCCCAATCTTCCAATTGGTCTAGGTCCTTCTGTATCCTATCCCTCCCCTCCAGCGTATCTACCACTCCTCCCAGTTTAGTATCATCCGCAAATTTGCTGAGAGTGCAATCCACACCATCCTCCAGATCATTTATGAAGATATTGAATAAAACCGGCCCCAGGACCGACCCTTGGGGCACTCCACTTGATACCGGCTGCCAACTAGACATGGAGCCATTGATCACTACCCGTTGAGCCCGACAATCTAGCCAGCTTTCTACCCACCTTATAGTGCATTCATCCAGCCCATACTTCCTTAACTTGGTGACAAGAATACTATGGGAGACCGTGTCAAAAGCTTTGCTAAAGTCAAGAAACAATACATCCACTGCTTTCCCTTCATCCACAGAACCAGTAATCTCATCATAAAAGGCGATTAGATTAGTCAGGCATGACCTTCCCTTGGTGAATCCATGCTGGCTGTTCCTGATCACTTTCCTCTCATGCAAGTGCTTCAGGATTGATTCTTTGAGGACCTGCTCCATGATTTTTCCAGGGACTACAATATACATGGACTACCCTTCCCCAGGGGTATACAGAGATTTTTCCAGGGACTACAATATACATGGACTACCCTTCCCCAGGGGTATACAGAGAGTCCATCCTATTTTTCTCAAGCCCTAGCCAGGGATCTTGCTGATCTGGTTTTCCCATCAGGATCCACACTGATCCAATATGTGGATGACTTACTCCTGTGCTCCCCCTCTCTGTCTGCCTCAGAAACTGATTCACTAACACTTCTCACAGCTTTAGCAAACAAGGGTCATAAGGCTTCTCGCACAAAATTGCAGCTCTGCCAAACCTCTGTCACATACCTAGGCTTCCTTCTCTCTCAGGGCTCCCATACACTCTATCCAGCCTGGGTACAAGCCATCCTTAGCTTTCCCCAGCCTTGCTCTCCACGCCAGGTCAGAAAATTCTTAGGCATGACAGGGTTCTGTAGGCAATGGATTCCCCAATATGCTTCTCTGGCTAAACCACTCCAAGAACTCACTCGATCCTCTGTACCTAACCCCATGCCATGGCCACTTGAAGCAAATGCTGCTTTCATCTCCCTTAAGCAGAATTTAGCCTCTGCCCCTGCCTTAGGGTTACCTAACTATGACAAGCCTTTTACCCTTTTCTGTCACGAACAATCTGCTTGTGCCCTCAGGGTTCTTACTCAGGAGCACGGTGACAGAAATCGCCCAGTGGCTTATTTTTCTGCAACCTTGGACCCTGTAGCGCAGGGTTTACCCCCTTGCCTACGCGCTGTAGCTGCTGCAGTGCGCCTGGTCGAGATGTCTGAGTCCCTTGTCCTCCGCTCTCCTCTCACTCTCATGGTTCCCCATTCTGTGGAAACTCTCCTTCTGCAACGCAACACTGCTCACCTCTCCTCTGCTCGCCTCACTAGGTATGAACTTTTGCTGCTTTCAGCCTCACATATCACGATTAAGCGCTGCTCCCGGTTAAACCCCGCTACCCTCCTTCCTTTACCTAGTGATGACTGACTACCTTGCAACTGTCTCCGCTATCACTGTCCCGCGCCCCGACCTTTCAGATGTACCTCTCCCTAACTCTGACCTGGTATTATTCACTGATGGGTCCTGTTATAGAAATGACCAAGGCCACCTTCTTGCAGGGTACGCTGTGGTCTCTCTCTCTGAGACCATAGAAGCTGCGCCCTTACCCTCTGTGACCTCTGCCCAGGTGGCTGAACTGATTGCTCTAACCCGTGCCTGCTTTCTAGCCGAGGGGCTCTCTGCCACTATTTTTACTGATTCTCGGTATGCCTTTGGGGTTGTGCATGACTTTGGCACCCTCTGGCAGGCTCAAGGTTTTCTTACCTCTACTGGTACCCCTATCAAGAATGTCCCCTACATTGCCGCCCTCTTGTATGCCGTTTTACTACCGTCTGCCTTGGCAATTGTTAAGTGTACTGGCCACTCAGCGGCAGACACCGAGGTGGCAAAAGGTAATGCACTTGCTGATGCTGCTGCAAAACATGCCGCCACTATAAAACCTTCACCAGACGCATTTCTTGGTCCCCTCTCTGTCTCTGTAACACCACCATCCCTGTCTCATCTCGCTCAGCTCCAGGATTCTGCCCCAGAAACAGAGAAAGACTCCTGGAGTGCTTTGGGTTGCTCTTTGCATTCTGATTCCCTTTGGCGATCGCCCACCGGTACCTTTGTAGCCCCCCTCTCACTCTACCCGTCTCTAGCCGCCCTGGTGGTGGGCTCCCCATTTCAGCTCCTTTGCAACCTGCCACTGTGCCACTTGTGTTACTTGTCAAAGCCACAATGTAGGCAAATCTGTAAAAGTAACACAAGGGTTCCGGGGTTTGCCTCAAGCACCTTTCCTACACTGGCAACTTGATTTTGTACAAATGCCAAAGTGTCAGAAATATGAATTCATTTTAGTTATAATATGTCTGTTTTCGGGTTGGATTGAAGCCTTTCCCTGTCGCAAAGCTGATTCATTGTCCGTTGCAAAAGGTCTGTTAAACCACATTATCCCTACCAAGGGAATTCCTGCCACTTTGTCTAGTGACCGGGGAACACATTTTACTGGAAAAATTGTTCAACATGTAAACCAGGTATTACATGTCACCCACCTGTTGCACTGCCCTTACCATCCACAGAGTGCAGGGGCAGTTGAAAGGCGAAATGGTGTGCTTAAAAATAAGCTGGCAAAAATCTGTAGTTCCACAGGGTTAAACTGGCCAGCTGCTTTACCACTGGCCCTTATGGAAATTCAGTCATCCCCATCCCAGAGACACAAATTGAGTCCATTTGAAATCATCATGGGACGCCCTATGCGAACAATGGCCACTATTACCCCAGCCTCAGACCTAAACCTAACTCACAGCACGCTCCTCCAGTACTGCAAAGGGTTAATGCAAGCTGTGAGCTCCTTCCATTCGCAGGTGCGAGCAGCTTGGCTGACGGAACCCACCTCTGCTGCCTGTCACACTCTTGAGCCTGGTGATTGGGTCTACCTGCGGCATCACCTTCGGAAGCACGCCTTGGAACCCCGGTGGAAGGGTCCATACCAGGTACTGCTCACCACCCAGACAGCAGTGAAATTATCTGGCATCGCTGCATGGATCCACGCCTCACAGTGTAAGCCAGCACCACCTCAAGGGGACCAAGCACCTCTGCAAGACCACGCAGAACCAGCTTCAACCCCAGAAGACAAAGAGGAACAGCCTGCAATACCTTACAATCTGCGCTCTCGTAAGGGTTGCCAGAAGCAGAGGGTAAGCAGACAGCAGGACCCAATAAACAAGAAGCAGAAGTGAGCCTAGTGCCTGCTGCCTGGTGGACGTAAAACCGTGACTGCGGTTCCCTCGAAAGGGGTTGTCGGAACCAGAAAGGGTCCTGCTTCCAACATGTGTCCTTTGAGAAGCTTAATCCTCAGCTACTGTGTCCTGAGGGTCTGGGGAATCCAGAGTGACAGTGACAATTCTTTCATCCAACAACAGGTGCAGATAGCCCAGATCCTGAATATTTCTAATTGCTGGGTCTGCAGCCACATCCCAGCTCACTCACAAGCTAGTATCCCCACCATGGCAATCCCTTTGAATTCCTCAGAACTTGCTGGAGAACCCTATCCACTTAAAAGGACATGGAAGGAAAATGACACTTGGGGGCTGGGAAAAACATATGTTCCTAAACTTATAAGTGTGGTGAAAGGAAAGGGCCACTGGTGCTGGGTGTGTAATGGGACAGGGCTGAATCTAGGGAGGAGCAGCTGTCTCCAATACATCCAATACTATTGAAACAAGGTTGGAGAATGGCGAACCGGGTATGGAAAGATAAACTTCCTCTCAACCTGGGACCAAACCAAAGATTCAATCTCTTGCTCCCCCTATAGCCTCCCTGAGAAAAACAGCACCATCTACAAATGTCATGTGAATGCTACCTCTTCTCCCAGTGAAAATCATCCTGTGCCCTTTGGGGGATACTATTCCTCCTTCATAAATTCTTACATGTCAAAGGGTTGCAGTCAACCCTTCCCAGCTTTAATGGGACATCATTGGGTTTGTGGGGAAAACGCTTACACTGTGTTACCAGCAAATTGGTCAGGTATCTGTTATCCTGCTCAGCTTTTCCCACAATTCCGGGTGCTTCAATCCCTCCCACGAAATCGCCTCCGTAATTTCAGGCGAAAAAGGAGGGACTTGCCAGATGCTAAATGGTATGTGGATAACATAAGCCCCCTAACTTGGGAAGAAGCTGTTGGTATTTCTTTAGTCCCAGTAGGGTGGGTAATCCACCATGCAAAAAGGCTTTTAAGGTTACAAGCGGTGGTTGAGATCATGGCCAATGAAACAGGAGAGAGCTTAAAAGCTCTAGCCAAAGAAGCAGGAGCGGTCCGACAAGTGGCCCTCCAAAACCGTCGGGCATTAGATATAATACTGGCAGCCAAAGGAGGGACCTGTGCTCTAATTGGAACAGAATGCTGTGTATACATACCTGATAATACTAATGAGGTAATAAATCATGCTAGCCATCTGGAGCAAATTGCATACCTTCCCCACGAAGAACCAAGTTCCTTGTGGAAATGGGTAAGTAACTTATTCAATTTCTCTAGTCTGGGAAACTGGTTGTTTCAAGGAATCCTGACTATCCTATTTGGAATTCTAATAATCTTTGTGTGTTTTCAATTGATTTCTTGTTGTATCCAAAACTGCACAAGACGCACCATCCATCAGGTTATCCCAACCAGAGTGCTAATCTAATGTTGTTAAATGTCACCAGTGAAAGTAATGAAAAAGAACGATTGATGTATGGAATCCAGTAAGTCATTGGTCATGGGCGTAGCCTTGACCAAAAGGGGGGATTGTGGAAGTATAACATTGTATAACATTGTATAAGGGGACATGCTGGATACATTGTATATGAGAGGGCATGCCAAAACATGTTACAAAATATCTGAGGGAGCACATGTAGGGACAGTTAGCTTTTGAATGGAGAAGCAATTAAGATAGAGCCAGCACGTCTAAGAAGCAGGCATGAGAATGGAAGGTGTGAAGGGCAATTAGTTAAGTTAACTGGAAGCTCTTAAAGGAGATTGTTAAGGGTGGCAGGTAATTGAAGATACGTGACTGGTCTCAGGGATCTCGAAGGGTGGTGACTAAAATCTTTTTCTTCTTTTGTCTGTAACTTCTCTGTAACTTGTTCTCCAAAAAACTGTATAAATTAAGAGACACAAGCCCCACTCGGGGGGCTCACTTCTAAATGTATTAGCAGAGCAGCTTTGCTAATAAAACAGAGTGGTCTGATAAATTGTGAGTCTGAGTCAAACTTTGACACCTGTCAGTCTGTTTCATCCACCAGTTGTCTCGTTTTATACTTAACTTTTGGACAGGGACCATCTTTTGTTTTGTGTTTGCACAGCACCTAGTAAAATGGGATCTTAATCCATGGCTGGGGCTCCCAGGCCCTACCACAATACAAATAAATAATAATAATAAAAGGGGCAACAGGGATTAAAATTGAAAGCACCTCTGACAACACCACGGGTCAGATTCACTGGTACACTTTAGCTGCTCTATGGCACCCTGACAATGCAAATCAGCAGTAAACCCTGTTTAATTTAAAATTAAACCAAGTTTATGGGGCAGTGCAAAGCAACCAGAGCAAACCAGTGGATGTGGTCCAGAGTTTTCATATTCCTTTAAAAAAGGGAGAGAGGAATAAAGTGGGTCAGGTGTTCAAAGAAAGAAGTGAGATCCACACCTAAAACCCTTCATAGTAAAAAGTGCAACCAGCAGTACCACCCAAAGCACAATGGAGGAATGGTCAGATGGTGGCTGGTGCTGGACTGCAGATATCCATTAGACTGAGACTTGAGGATTAACCAGGATCTGAACAAATTCATGTGTCAGCAGAAAATAAAGCAGGACAGTCTGGCTTCATTCCACCTTCTGGGGAACACTTCAGCTTGCTCAGAGAGTGTATGAATGCTGATATTTCCCTTGCTAAAATGCTGTGTGATATGTCATGGTTGTCTGTAAGCCAATTACACATGATAGCTCGTACAGTGGTATGAAAAGCTTAATATTAGTGCAAAGTATCTTAAATTAAAATATAAGTAATAATAATGTGAGGTTTACATGATTGTTAATAACTGTGGGCCAAACTCTAAAGTTGCTATTCTAAGCTATATTGCCCCATCTCAGGGCAGGGAATGTTATTCTCATTATTCTTGAGGCTTCACCTGTGGAGTTTCCTATGAAACATCACTTCCCTTACTTGTGGGGCTCACGAGGAAGGAGGGTCCCAGAACCCAGGCTCCAGACTGAGCCTGAATGTCTGCATTGCAATTTTATAGCCATGGAGCCCGAGTTAGCTGACATGGGCTAGCCGCAGGTGTGTTATTGCAGCATATACATACCCTTGATATCAGGGGAGTTGCCCCAGCTAGGAAGGGCTGGGAGTAGATTACCAAAGGAGGGAAGCCCTGAGACAGCAGGTGAGTTTGGGGCTTTGTACAGTTTAAGGCTCATAGGAAGATTTTTGTGTTTAATTTTGATCTTTAAGTTAACAAACCAGACCCTAAGGAGGGCTGTGGTTATTAGACTTATAAAAGTCTCTCTCTTTTAGTTTATTGAGGAATCATGGGAAACGGAGACAGGGGCCGCTTGCAAGGTAGCTCTGAGTCCACACACTGTTGTTCTAGCTAGTCACATGACCTTGTTCTAACTCTCTGATAGCTATTTAGTTCACTACTAAGTGTGTGATTAGCCACTGTTAACATGCAGCTCAGATGCACCTCAGAATTGGGGCTAATGTCTGGTAGTACTTAATGCGAAAGAAATACTGGTTATTGTATATACAGCAGCGTGAAATATATTCCTCTTATTAATTTCTGATCACTAGGCTATAGGGAAATTATTGTAGCGCTCAGAAGATTCAGAGAATAATTCAAAAGGTTACTTCCAAAACTTAGACATGGAATTTATGAGAACTGGCTAAAAAAGAAAACTGGTTTGAACAGATGAGGGAGAGAGAGAGAGATTGTCTTAAAAGGATATTAACTAAAGTATATAGCAATCCTAATAACTAATTTCTGCCTAAGTTACTATTTTCATTCCATCATAGATAAGCATTAGTGGAAATAAAGCAAAAAGAAATCCAGGACAGTGTCAAGAAGCACTTTCTAACACAAGCTGTACCTGAAGTGTGAAATGACCTAAGAGTCAAAGCCACCGAAGACAAAAACCTTAATGTAATTAAAAAAACACTTAGATACTATATGCCAGGAGAAATGATGAACGAACTTGGGCACAAAATGCCATTGATCGATCCCCTCAGCCAGCCCACCACAATATGTATTTACGCTGTTATCATAACTCTAGATGTAACCACTCTAAGCTCTACCACAAAAGGAAGGGAGGTGGAACTGACTCTTATAGACTGCAGCTTCCCATTATATTCAAAATGATAAAATCCATATTCTGAGATCTGGGTCATTCATTTCTCATCCCTAATAGATATGGTGAGACTGTCTTGCACGACATACCCATACAAGGAGGTAAAGTGAAGTATGAAATGACCCTTTCACTCTTGCATGGGCTACCTGGACCTTACAAGTCTCCACTATTCTCCCCCACACTGTGTGTGCCCCAAAACCAATGGGCAGGGTGGGGCAGGAAATCCACCTCCCCAAGACACACTAGGAGTGTCCACATGGGAAGCTAGTGCACTTTAAATTCACACCCTAGCTCATTGCGCTCTAACTTCCTCATGTAGATGTCAAAGGATCACATCCCTAACTGACATTAGTATACTGGTAAAAGTTTCAAGCATGTACCAGGGTTAGCACCCTTTTGATGAACATCACCTGAGCCTTGAGTTTGTAATGAAATCTGCAGCCACGTAAACTTGACATAGTTTCGGGTCCTGTTGCAACACTTCCACACAGCCCTAACAGCCCCTTTTAAAATGGGAAAACAGATTAGAGGGAAAGAATACATTTTTATTGTACCAAATACAGGCTAAAGTTGACCAGAGAGTTGGTACTTTACTGGGAAGTTTCTTACCTCAAGACATTGTGACTGAGGTACATAACTGAGCATTATTCCTTATGCCTGCACTGTAAGAATATTAACACAGCACTGAACTACACTCCCGAAGTCTTGTCCCAGCATAGGGACACCAGTGCTTGGTGTAAAAGATAGAATCTCTGGAGGAAGTCTCTTCCTGGGTTGTTCCAAAGTCCTGGTCAGAAATCTGGAGAGGATATCCCTGGGATATTATAATAGATTTGGAAAACAGTGTACTTCCTGTGCTCTGAACTAAACATTTAACAGAGACCTCTTAAATAAGTACTTAGTAAGGGTGACACAGGCTCACTCACCAATTATCTATCTAATGGTATGTCTATACTCAAACCACTACAGTAGCACAACTGCAGCGCTGCAGATGTGTCACTGTGGCACTTCAGTGTAGACACTACTTACACCAACAGGAAAGGTTCAGGAGTGGCAGAAACTCCCTTTAAGTTGGGGGCCACGAGCACCTGAACTGTGGCCCTACCCCTGTGCTGGCTCTTCCCCCAAGGCTCCATCCCCATGCTACCCCTTCCCCCCTAAGACCCCACCCCCACACCACCCCTTCCCCCTGAGACCCCGCCCCCACACCGGCCCTTCCCCCTGAGACCCCGCCCCCACACCGGCCCTTCCCCTCAAGACCCCACCCTTAAGGGCTGAGCGACTAGGAGGGGGAGCAGGCTGAGAGGAGCAAGCAGGGGGCAGGGTCCCAAAAAGGATGAGTACTCAGGAGGATTCTCCAAAAGAGAAGCATCTGGAATCATGAATTATTTATTTTTATTTGTGTTGTGGTAGCACCTAAAGGCCCCAGTCAGGGATCTGGCCCCCACTGTGCTAGGCATTGAACAAACATGTCAAAAAGTTTGTCTCTGTATCAAAGAGCTTAATATAGACTTGATTGGTGAACAGCAAGTTAAATACTGAACTGTATGTAATATAAAAAGTTAAGTGCCCCCTTAAAATGCACTTCTTCTAGGTACCCTACAGACTTTATTTCCTCCTTCAAAGATGCCTTAACAAAATAAAAATCAATTTTTTTATTCAAACCCAAATCATGAAACTAAACATACTAAAATTCATCACACAATCATTTTGCTGTGTGTTGCAGCCCATTCCCATACCTTCATCATCACATTATCTGTTATTGCCCCCAAAATGCCAAGTGGCAGCTGGACCCCTGTGCCATTCCCTTCAGGAAGAAAAAGTGACAACTCACTTTTATTTCCCATCCTATTACTCCCCAAATGAAAGACGGTAAACATGCCCTATTTCAATATTCTCTAATAGTATACAAATAATTACCCAGTAACTTCTTGGTTTGCAGAAAGGCCATATTAGTTTTTAATAATACTTAGCCTACTGGCCACATCAGATCTAATGGTTCTAAAGAATGTGATGCAGCTCTCACTGGAGGAAATAAAAAGACCTTTAATCCCAAACTGCAGTAAATAGAGCACTGGACTGGCACTCAGGAATCCTGGGCTCTATTCTAGGCTCTGCCACAGGCTTGCTGGGTGACCTTGGGCAATTCACTTCACCACTCTGTGCCTCAGTTTCTCCACCTGTAAAATGGGGATAATGATACTAACTCCCTTTATAAAGCACTTTGAGCTCTATGGATGAAAAGCACTATATGAGAGCTATGTATTACTTATTCTATTAGCATTGTATTTATGGTTGCCTCTGCAGCAAGGTCTATTGATCAGGTGTTTACCAAACAGTGCCAATTGCACTGGTGAGATCTGTGATGTGGACTATATCCACAAGGAACTGTTCTGGGACCACCAGTGCATTTCATATGTTATATGGCTCCAGACACCTGTCAGATGATAAATATATTTGGTTACTAGCATCTTGGGGTGGATTTAAGCTGATAAGATTTCAGGTGAAAGACTTTTTAAAAATTATTTTGCTAGTAACATAAGGGTTAAGTATCAAGGATCATTCAACAGTAGTTTAGCCAAAGACTGGGGGAGGTGCATGGCTTTGCTCACATGAGCAATTTCATTGGCCCAACCCTATTCCCTATGAAGTTACTGGATCTGATTTTGCAACCCTTACTCCAGCAAGTAGTTCTTAACCACATCAGTAGTCTTTACTCAGTAAGCAGATGCACTGATTTCAATTGAACTACTGTCCAAAGGAAGGAATACTCTTGTGAGTAAGGGTTGCTGGATCAGTCCAATGGGAGTTCCATTGACTGTAGTGAGACTAAAAGAAGCAAAATTGATCCTAAAATGTTGCAAGAGACCCAACAAATCAGTTCTTAATATATGGCTAAGTCAAACTTGCTAAAAGGTTTTGCTTTGACTGTCTTTTTTTTAAGTTTTTAGCCAAGATTAAAGAGCGTGGACAAGACTAAACTGTGTAAATGGATTTAAAAGTGCCTTGAGGGAAAACAACCCTAATTGCTAAAAGGCTAAGAAAGGTCTCCATAGCTTGTGTATTTTGTCTGTTTATTTATTTTTTGTGTAAGAGTTCAAACATTAACTATCAGGATTAAATGATTTTAATTGCAGAGGCTATCTACAGAAGCAGTTTCTCATGAGAAATATTTCACAGTAGGCACTTGTTAATTGTTCTATCTTATCTTACGCAATAAGTTGCCATTGTAAGAGATCAAATAGTTCATTTTTCTCAGGAAAGACTGTAGATTCCAACACAAACTGAAAACCTAATTGTAAACTGGAGATTTGGCAATAGTAAAAGGACTATTATATTAAAAAAGAACCAAATATCATTGAAATATCCTAGATAAAAAAACATTCTGTTCTGCCGTGGTTGACACTAGCCAAGAAGTTTATTTCCCCTCCCCCTTTTACTGATATTTCTCATAAACAGAAGAAAATTTCACAAAACTAAATCAGGTCTCTACTCTTGTCTAACTGCTATATTTTCCCTCTGAGCAAATTGTTCACATGCCCAGAAGGAATCTAGATTCCAGCACCTGGGAGTGTTTTAGAGACGTTCATTATTTATATGCCACGATAATATCTACCACCCATGAATGTGCTACTGTTCCTCTTGATTAGCCATGTGCCAATTAGTGCCAACTGCAAGGGTGTTTGTGATGTGGACACTATTTTCTTGGAGCTGCACTAAGACCATCAATTTATTTCATATACTGTAGGCTTTCAACTACCCATCAGATGTAAATGAATTAATTTCAGTTACTAAGGCCTTGGGATTATTTTGAACTGAGGAAATATATTTTTTTTTAAAAATATTTAAGATACATTGAAATAAAATTAAATACACAGCCAAAAACCCTGCTAGGGTAGCACATGCTGCTTTAAAAATATAGAGAAAGAGACACTCTAGAATCGGAGGATTTAAAAAGGGACATTTTCTTTAACCCTTGACAATCAGAATTAGATACACTGCAGTGAGTGAACTTCTTGTGGCGGCAGCTCTTATGTGGGAATAATGCAGCTTCTTTTGTTTGTGGAGATAAGTTTTCGGTTGGGCTTAGGAAAGCAACAGAGAAGACCCTATCTACCAGCCCTGGTGAAGTAGAAGGCCTTTAGCTCCATCTTTCCTGAAATACTGTGGTAGCAAACTGGTAGCACAGTCAGAGCCAGTGGTGTATAACATGCATTCCGATTAGTTTGTATGTGAAATAGTAACCAGGAGATGCCATAATGGCTGTCACGGCTATAGATTTCAAGAGATGTGATGAACAAAGAGCTCACACATTTTCCTCCTGAAGACATGCATCCACACTACTTCAGCACTCAAGAGGTGCCAGAGAGCAGTTGTCACAGGATTTGCTACTCAACTGCTCTGGCACCTCCTTGTGGCTGCATCTGGGGATTAGCTCTCAACCAGCCTGATGCCCCCTCCTTCAGTTGCTCACCCCACACTCACTCTCTCCAGGTTCACCTGCTTCCTCTTTGTGGCTTGGCCCTCTGGCCAGGTCACTCTGATTTTCCCCTTCCAGGATATCAAAGGCTCTCAGGACTAACTGTCTCAGGCACTCTTCAGCTCCACTGCCCAGACTGTGCCACTTTCCCAGTGGCTGGTAGGGGAACCCAGCCCCATCCACTATTCCAGGTTCCAGCCCAGGGACCCCATACCCCAGCAAGCAGAGTCTATCCAATGTCAGACCCTCTCACTGTTTCCCTGGGCTCTTTTCTACCTTCCTGTCTCTGTCCTGTGGTCCATCCCCAGGTTACCACTGGAGCCTCCTCTGTTCCCTGTAACTACTTTGCCCTCTCTGTATTCTCAGGCAGGATCACAGAGCTTACCCCCCTGCCCCTATCCTTGTCGGTCTTCCTAGCTCACTTCCCTGCTCTCTTGGGAGTGACTGTAGAATTCCTCCCTACAACTCTCTCTCACCCACAACTTCCTCTCTTTATACCTAGCCCAGCTCCTCCCTCAGCTGGGCTTCATTGGCCATTAGGCCTTATTGGCACTGACTCTCCTCCAGGTGCAGCCTGTCACAGGATTCATTGGCCATTTGTACCTAGTCAGGCCATGTGTGGGGTAAACACCTTATCACAGCAGCGTACTCCAGCCTTGCCCCCTACTTTCTGCCCAACCTCTGGTGTGCTTTCATAGGAATGATTCCAAAGGGAGGGAATTGCAGACCCTGTCCACCACCTCGATAACAAGGGAACTCACCTACACCAGGTGTTTTTCCTGAGGCTATTACTCCCCTTTACATCATGGGAGCAGTATAAAGTGGCTGCAGCAGGGTGGAAATGAGGTCCTCATTCTTTGCACACCGGGCCCCATGGATAAGGGGACATAAACTAGAGCCTCGTCCACTGAATTAGGGTGTGTTTACACTGGAGCTGGAGGTGTAATTTTCAGCTTGGGTAGATATACCCATGGTAGCTGTGATTGAGCTAGCATGCTAAAAATAGCCCTGTAGCCATGGCTGCACAGGGGGTGGGATAGGCTAGCCACTGTGAGTACAATTCCTTCTGAAACCCTAAGAACATACTTGGGGTGTCTAGCTTGTCCCACCGCCAGTGTGAGCATGGCTACACGGCTATTTTTAGCACCCTAGATCGATCAGAAGTAGTCAGAGTATGTCTGCCTGAGCTAGAAATTATACCTCTAGCTCCAGGGTAGACATACCCTAAAACTCAGACCCCTGTAGACTCACTTATACCAAAGGGTGAGTGAGTGAGTGAGTGTAAAACAGTCTAAGCTGGTGTAGAGGGAGCTGGAGGAAAGCGCCAGTTAGGGCTTGCCTTCACTCGCGCTGCTGCGATCAATGCAGTGGGCAATGATTTAGCGGGTCTAGTGAAGACGGGATAAGTCAGTGGCAGAGCACTCTCCCATCGACATCTGTACTCCACCTCCCCGAGAGGCGGAAGGTAAGTTGGTGGGAGAGTGTCTCTCGTCAACATAGCACAGTGTAGACACCGCTGTAAGCTACCTCGATTTCAGTTACATAACTTGCGTAACTTAAACTGACTTACCTCATTAGTGTAGACCAGGCCTCAAAGTAGGGGGCAGAAAGGTGGTGGGGAAAGAGGGATTGACTGAAGGAGAAAAAAATGACAGTTTTAAACTATCCCTCTTACAGAAGTGCCAGGTTGCACATCGGCAGCAGTTTGTGCTCACTCAACACACACTTTTAATCCGCTTTTCAGTGTACAAATCAAAGCCCTGATTGTGCTATCTGAGTTGCATGAATGGGCCCTTACACTTACATAAAGTCCTCTTGAAGTCAGAGGGTGCTCCACACAGCCACAGGGGTAAACCCACACAGATCATATTGCAAAATCAGGGCATGAACTGGAAAGTACTCAATGATATCATATTTTAACTTTACAAAGAGAGAGAGAGGTGTGAAGTGGTTGTTGAAAGAGCAGCCGGGAGAAGAAGTAAAAGGACTTTACAACGAAACAGAAAAGGTTAAAACTAAAAATAAAAAAATATATTCAAGAACAATAGAGAAACGGCTGCTTGTTACTATTTCCCTATTCCTTTCTCATCATCTTTTATTGGGAACGGTTTCTTTAATAGTACAAGAATTAAGTTACATAAATCCACATACAATTGTTTTTTAAAAAGGTAATTAAAATATTAAAATTGAATAAGACTAAGCCACTTCAGGGTGTATATTAGTAAGCCATAGATATACGTCTTGGGTTACCAGTAGGGTGACCAGGCATGCCGATATTAAAGGGGCTTTGTCTTATAAAGGCAACTATTACCCTCCTCATCCTGATTTTTCACACTTGTTATCTGGTCACCCTAGTTCCGGAAAGCACCTAGCCTGTTGTCTTGTGTCTCATAATTAATGCTAAGAGTACGTCACGGAGATCTCAGAAGTCATGGAATCTGTGACTTCCAGAGAGCTCTGTGACACTGGGAGCCCCGCAGCACCCCAGCCTCCGGGGGTAGTCGGGCACCTTCCCGCAGCTGCCCAGTACTATTCTTGGCAGGACCCTCCTGCAACTGACTGGCTGCCGTCCGCAACCCCTGAGCTGCCCAGCACCGCCACTGGCAGGGGTCCCCACAGCAGCAGCTCAGCTGCCACGAGCAGCCGGGCCTCCCCCCCCGCCACAGCTCCCAGCCTCCACCGGAAGCAGCAGAGGAACCCGGAGGTGCTCAGCAGCCAGGCCTGCAGCTCCTCGGCCTCCGCTGCTGGCAAGGACCCCCCACAGCTCCCAGCCCTGAGAGGCAGTAAGGGGGCCGAGCAATGGGATCCCCACAGCTCCCAGCCCTGAGAGGCAGTAAGGGGGCCGAGCAATGGGATCCCCACAGCTCCCAGCCCTGAGAGGCAGTACGGGGGCCGAGCAATGGGATCCCCACAGCTCCCAGCCCTGAGAGGCAGTAAGGGGGCCGAGCAATGGGATTCCCACAGCTCCCAGCTGCTGCGGGGTGGGAGGCAGGGTGCTGGACCCTCATCCTTCCCCATTTTATCAGGGATGTTTTTAGTAAAAGTCAGGGATAGGTCACGGCTTCTGTGATTTTTTGTTTATTGCCTGTAGGGGCAAGGTTGCGGAAGATTGGCGAGGAGCTAAGTGGTGGACTGAGTATGTGACTGGAGGTAAGCGGAGGATGCAGGCAGTTTCAATGAACTTTGTCCGACAGACCCTGCCAAAAGACATTGTAGCACAGCTCGGCATATTTTTGCCTGTAAACGAGTCAATTTATGTAATAAGCATAAATCGTACATATAAGAATGTAGCCAGCTGTTGACCCCATGTAACCCTGAGATAAGCGCGGAGAATATAGTGCCGCAGAGGACTCCCCCGCATCATAGTCCTGCCTGATCAGCTGTCCCGAACGGCCAGAGTCCCCTGCAGCCCCTCCGCGCGTCCTAGCGGCTCCCCGCGCAGATTGGAGCGTAAGTTCTTCCTTCCTTCAATAAAGCATAGTTTACTATTCTGAGGCCTGAGTGTCCACCTTTCGCTCGTGTCTTCCCCCCCAGCCCTTGCGGGCACATTGCCCATGACCTGTCCCTGACTTTTACTAAAAATATCCACGACAAAATCATAGCCTTACTCATAATATACTTCAGGTGAGTGCCAGTAGCCTACCATTGCATAATCTGTGTGCCCCATACCACAATGCACTCCTTATGAGTGGACCCCTACTTCCACATGGAGTCTTATTGAAGAATTGGCCTGTGCAGACCTCATTGCAAGATCAGGTCCCTAGTCTCCAGACAAAGTGGATGAATATGTACGTTTTAACACTTGGGCAATGGATGATCGTATTATTTTTCTGGTGCAGTCAGCAGTGATATACAATACATGGTTGTAACTGCAGAGAGGCTGTCCAGATTTATTCAGATTAGTCTCCTCGGTGTTTACTTCAGAGTGAATTATGATGCTTGACTGAATTTTTGGTGACTTGCATATTTAAGAGCAGTATTGATGTTTCATAAATATTTCCAAGGCTGAATCTCAGCATAGATATTGCATCATTTTCCCTTGAAGCTATTCACATGATCTCTCAGGGTTTTTTTGTTTTGTTGTTAGTTTGTTTTTACTACTGGTAACGTTTATTTGAACCCATGGCCTCTTTTATTCTTTTGGTCTAATGCACACTGGGACCGATCTGGTCTAACTCACATTAGAGTTCATCTGATTTAACATTTCCAGGCACTTAGAGACTGTTTTGTTTCAGGCGCTGATATTTTTTATTTTTTGCATATACAGATGACCTGCTCTAACCATAGTGAGCTAAATCTCAGCCAGTGTAAATCAGCTTCGCTCTATTTAGGTCCATAGAATAATGTTGATTTACACCAATTAAGGATCTGGCCTGTTTTCAGAGATTTAAGTTTGTTACTACCCTTAACTCTTTATTTCCTGTTTTTCAGATGTTTAAGCAGAGGTGCATTTGACATTCTGGCAGAGTACCAGGACCTGCTAGTCAACCTTACCGCTGTCCTACTGAAGCTTTTGGGCAGCGAACAATAATAAATAATATGTAGCTCAGAAATAAAAGTCCTGATTTTATTTGCATGTTTACATAGGTTATCAATTTAATCTCAGGTGTTTTAGTAGCCATAGAACAGGGGATGTGGCAGAGCTTGAATTAAGCAATAAGAAGTGGTGTTAGGGATAATAATACAAAAGCACAGGGTATTAGTTATGCCATTCCCAGGTCAATAATGTCCTAAGTGAATGGGTTGCTTTTCTTATTTTTATTTACATTTCATATATTTGAATCTCAATAAGACTATATACCGGCAATGACTTTCTAGGGGATATTATTCTTCTTGGGTGGTTAGTTGCTTGGCTTTCAGCCTTATAAAACCACCTAAAGTGTGCTATAAACTATAAAATTGCCATAAACCCCATACAATTACATCTACATATCTTTAGAGTAAACTTTAAGGGTTATGAATAAGAAAGCTTCTTAGAAATGGATGTAAACCCCTGTTTTAGCAGATTTAGAGGTCTGGGGGCCAGATTTTCAGGTGGTATAAGTTGGCGTAGCTCCACTGACTTTGGATCTATGCTGATTTAAACCACCTGAGGATCTGGCCCACATATTACAGTTTCCATGAGGTGTTGCTTGTAACTTCTACATGGATTAATATCCCGATGTATCAGGTTTGCAATATCTAGACTCCATGGAACCACAAGGTTCAAATCCTCACAGTGTCAGTAAACTCTTTCATCCTTATGAGGTTGATAAACTGAGTATCATATAATTCATGCATCTGTGCATGTGTGTGTAGAGGGGGTGAGACTTTAAAAATCAAAAGTCTGTCTCTTTGGTATAGGTATTAAAAGTTCTGCATAGCATGGTTGGTAAAAGTAGAGGGGTTTGCCTTGATGCCCTTGTGCAAAATTCTCTATACACACTGGGTGCTAGCTGCTACTCTTCAGCAAAGAGCTGGCTACAGTTAAATGTTACTGTACATATTATGTGAAGAGTTTGGGGATGAAAGATGTTATAGCAGTGCAAAATGTCATTATTAATGGGCGCTTTGGACATGGATCTAACAGAGAATATACTCCTAAGTATTTGTTCTCTGTATCTTTTTAGATTTGCCAGCATACAGTTCTGGATTAATGAAAAACAACTTGCATTTCACTATTTGATTTCTGAGTCTCTTTTCTGACATTACTAATTCTGCCACTGATGGGTGTGTACTCTCCTCACTTTATCATGATAATATTGTTCTAGCTCATTCCCTATTGAAGCAGTAGTGGTACCTGTTCAAGCAGGCTCCACTGGCAGATAAGGAACAGCAATGTGATTTATGCATTGTGACTAAAAACAAGGACAACTATTGGCATCATGGTGACTTTCTATTTGACTGTAGAACCTACGGTGAAGAGACCTGTAGCTGTGAGCAGCAGGTGAGCTGTGGGTGTTATGATATGCCATAAACCATGAGCAAAACATTTACTTTCCAATCTAGGTAACTTTTATTTCTGATTAAAGGAAACAAAAAAAAAAGAACGAACAATGACAAAGTCTCTATGATTGAGTCACTGCGTTCTCCCTATCTACAACATTCTGCATGTGAGCCAAAACACAAAATGGCAGCTGCCCATACAACAGGCAGGAATACTCCTCTCTTTCTCATTTATCCCATCATGCACTATGGTATCTCAGGGCCTAAATCCCTATAACAGCTGGCATTCCCAAGTGGTTTCCATTCCAAGTACTAACAAGGCTCAATCCTGTTTATTTCCAAGAATAGATGAGATCAGGTATGTTCAGTGTGGCTTGGCTATAGAGTTAAAGATCTAGTACATAGAAAAGTGAATGGCACATCATTCAGTTACATATCTACATACAATACAGTTGGCAGGCTATACAGAGCCATAATAATTATAGAAGTTAGGCACCTAACCTGTATAGGTACTTTTGAAAATTGCACTAAGCACCTATCTTCAGCTTTCGATTCCTAAATACCTTTGAAAATCTGGCCCTTAGGCAAAAATGTTTTCATGTGGCCTCTGATTTGTGCCTCTTCAACTTCTGTATGTTGAATTTGAGACATCTGGGCCTGATTTTCAAAGATTCTGAGCACCCACAACTCCAGCTGAAATAAATGGGAGTTAGAGATACTCAGCTCCTCTAAAAATCAAGTCCAAGGGGTCTCAAGTTGGGCACCAAAAATGAAGGAACCCAAAAATAATAAATACTTTTAAGGAAAATATCTCCTTTCCCTCTTGTTTCAGTGTTCTCATCTCTAAAATGGGGCTAATACTTTCCATAGGTATCTCATAAGAAGTTATGACGTTTAATCAATTAATGCTTGTGAAGTCCTAGGATATCCCTTTATGGAAGGCACAACATAAGTACTGAATGTTATTATTATGAGGTAGAGCCATGTTGCAACAAAATGGATTTGTAGCACGTGTTTTAAGAGATTATGTTCCCAATGAAAGTAATTTCATTTACAGCAGTGATTCATTAGCTGTCTTTCTTGCTTATTTATTTATTCTTCCTTCTTTAACAAATCTTCAAATCTGCAGGTTTGAATCATGTATTTTGGAAAAATTGTAGTATTATCAATCCATGTTTAGCAATATCCTGAATTAAATATAATCCTAACTAGAATTATATGAAATATTTGCAGTAAAATTTGACTCTTTTTGAGGTCACTCAGCTGCCCTGAAAAAGCACTATTCCTTGCAAAACATTTTGCTTTCATCAAGCATGTGACAAATTAAATGCAAATTTTTTGTCTGTGGACCTGATCCTGCAAGATGACAAGCACTCGAGTTGTTGTGGGCTACTGCTCTCTGAGCTGTAAGGAGCCTGCATTTTGTTTGTGTAGCATAGATGATCACGTTAGACAATATTTCATATTTTATATTTTTCCATTGCATTGAGGCAGGGGGGCTGGCATAGAGTCAGGAGACCTGGGTGATATTCCTAACTCTGCCACTGACTTGTTATGTGACCTTGGACAAGTCACTCATACCACTCTCTGCTTCAGCATCCTGTCTGTAAATCACAGATCAGGATACTTACCCACCAGTGCAAAACATTTTAAGTGCTGAGTATCCACTGCTCCTATTGGTTTCAGTGGGAACACAAAGTGCTCAGCACCTCTCAGCGTCCGGGCACATAATGAAGAGGGTTAGGAGCAGAGGTGGATCCACTGTAACAGAAGAGAATGGTGCCTCTTTTGGAGAAAGATCTTTCTTTCTGACACATTGCACCACGGCCTCCTGCTGACCTCGTCACAACCAGACCATAGTGTCTGTATCAGTCAGAGAGCTGGTACCCCAGTTTTGGTTTATTATGATGATGTGAATTCCAGTAGTGCTTGCAACATGCTGGGTGGTGTCCAAATGCGATGGCTACTATCATGGGATGCCATGGGGATTGCACCCAGGACTGCCAAGGCTAAAAGCACACACCTCTATCAACTGAGCTAAAAGAGTAATTGCTCTAGAGGGTAGCTCCAGAAGATTCATCTCCTTTGTGTACCAGGAATTAGAGGGTGATGCACAACACACACTGAAGAAAGGGTTACTCAAACCTATGGGAAGACAGCCTCTGCTCCAAAGAACCTACAGGTGACATTGAAAGGAATGGGGGAGGGGGAGAAACAATATAAATATAAACAATAAATGCCATCTCTCCCTATCTGTCTACCAAGCCATAATGACTTAGCTAATAATTTCACATAGGCTCCATGGTAAAAGTGAGTCTTGAGAAGGGACTAGAAAGAAGGGAGTGGAGTAGCCTTATGGAGCACCTTGGGGAGGGCATTTTATGGGTGAACAGCAGCACAGAAGCAGCGTTCAATTTATAAACAAGCCATTGAAGCATTGAGGGAGTGGGGAGGCGGGTACATGCCATGAGGGGGTGTGCAGTATGTGATGCTGGATTTGTCCATTGCGCACATCATTAACTCATTTTTTCCCCTCACTAGATTTACACAGATGCTCAGAAAATGGATCATTTGTTTTTGCTCAGAAATTTGTAAGCCTGAAATTTCAAGTGAAAGTGGCTGTTCCCAGGCTTTGATGAAAAAAAAGTCAATCTTCTGACGTTTTAGGAAAAAGTGAAATCGTCTATGCAAAATCACCTGAAACAGAATGGCCGACACTTTTACAAACATTTGCTCACAGCTCTCATGATCATATTTTAGGTTTCAGAGTAGCAGCCGTGTTAGTCTGTATTTGCAAAAAGAAAAGGAGTACTTGTGGTACCTTAGACACTAACAAATTTATTTGAGCATGAGCTTTTGTGAGCTACAGCATCCAATGAAGTGAGCTGTAGCTCATGAAAGCTTATGCTCAAATAAATATTTAGTCTCTAAGGTGCCACAAGTACTCCTTGATCATATTTTAGTTGCTCTTTTACAGTAGCATAGCATCAGTTCTTATCAATATCAGTTAGAGAGACCACTACTGCCATTTTGTTAAATAACTAGTGCTATGAAGCAGATCCTCAACTTGTGTAAGTTGTCCTAGCTCGTTTGAAGCCAATGGATACCCTTTCTTACACTCAGTAGTACCTTACACCACAGGTAATACATTGATTTCAACTGAACTTATTATAGATAAGATACTTTTCAGTCTCAGTCAGGGTACCACAATCTGGCCCTAAATAGGCCCTATGCCTGGAAAGTTATTGTGCTTTATTAGACTTGGAAAAGGAATTTCCGGGAGCTTTACTAGTCCCGAAGTCAGTCTGAGCTGCCCCAGTGAACTATGACAGTTTACATGGGACACTCATTATAAACAGCATTGCACGAATGGCTGACTCTTAAGAGAATAACTATCAAGAAGATTAGATCCAAAGTTTGACCTCTGTGGTAAATCACAGGGAGCGAGCTTTATTTCTTTTGGAGGTGACTTGAGAACTAAACTGCATTTTCTATAGAGGTTGTGGTGAGCGGGTGAGGGATGAAAGCAGAGGGGGGGAGAACCTTTACTGGTGAGGGGGAGTGGAGAGGTACATTGGCAGAAGGGAGGGGACCACATGCTTACTGAAGGTCTTGGTTAGGGAATGATCCCAGGTGCCTGTTATAGGGAGGGAGGGAATCAGGGACAGGTATGTTAGGAAGAAGATGGGTCTGCTGAGAGCTACTCATCTGAACCTCTAGATAGCTTCGACTGAGTTCAGTGAAATATAGGCGAATTCTCAGCTAATTCAACCATCCCTAATTAAAAACAATAAATCTGTGCTCGGCAAATGGAAGAGACAAAATGAGATGAGAAAGAAAAATTATTTTTAAGTTTCTAAGAGACATTTATAAAAGAGAGAAAGTGTTCTTGTAACTATCACAACAGTTTCTGTTGGTCTGTTACACATACACCCAGGTTTCCACAATAAGATATGGAAAGACAAACACCTACAACCATTAGCATTTTATTTAATGTTTATTTTTGCAAAGTTTGCCAAGAATACATCAATGTTTTTACCAAAATAACAGTGATAAGCCACTTCAAGTGTTGCACAGAGACTGATTTTAAAACTTTCATTATATCTTCAGATCATCCTTTTTTTCTTCTGCTTCAATGAAAAACTCAGATGCAGGATCGTTTGAGGAGCAATGGGAAGAGATCCTTCATTTGGCCATTGACTTCTTTGGTGAAGAGCCAGTAAAAAGTGCATTGTTTGTTTACAGGACTCCCTGCACACTTGGACATATATTAAAATACTAGTATATTCTTTACCAATCTACATTGCATATCTCTTCAGAGTGATCAATGGGAGCTTCATATATGTAGTTAAAGCAGATCGATTATCACTGGCTAGACTTAAGCAGTTTCAAACAACTGCCATTTAAAAACAAACTCAGGTTAGCTCCCAGATTTTTCTCCCTTCACTTGTAGAATTTCTCCAAGGAGGAATTTGAATTCTACAGATGCATTCCTCCTCCTCATGCCTGAGGTGTAGGATAGGCAGCATTCAATTCTGAACCAGAGCTGGGTTGAAAGTAGGGTGCATGGAAAATTTTCAATCTAAACTATACTATTTTCCTGTGGAAAAAATCAGCTTTTTGATATGACAAAATTTTTCACAGTGTCTGCTTTCCACAGAAATTTTTGACTTGTCATAGAAAAACTGAAGACCTGAAAATGGAATAACTTTGTTTTGGAAACACTGCTGCCATGCCTCATGGGAGTTGCAGTTCAGATAGCTCATGTCCCCATTTTCTTTTATGGGCCAGGTTTCCCAGCTGGACAACATCTCTCATGTTGATCTCATGATCACTGGGGTTGCATAGCAATGAAGCACTGGGGTTGAGTAGCATAATGCACTGGGGGTTGCGTAGCAATGAATGCAGACCATGGTGATTCATGGTGGGAGAGTCAGTCTAGCCAGGAAGCCTAATCCATGTTAGTAATAAGGCACCAAGCCAAAATTTTCACAGAAAATAATTAAACATATAGCATATACTTATAGCCCTGGAGGGACCCTCTGTAGGATCTTACCAACATGATCTAGAGCAACATGAAGTGCATACTCCAGCTGAGGTTGAGATCAACATGTATGAGATCAACATACTCAGAAAGCAGTCCCATATTCAGTCTCAAAGGTGCCCTGGTGGTTCTGTTGACTGTCCAGCACCACCAAACCTGAATCTTTTGCCAATAAACTTCCCAAGCCATCCAATAGTTTGCCTTCAGGTATCAGAAAAGACATCTCTTTCCGTAAAAATGGGAACATTCACTTAAACATAGGGAAGTATTTCTTCACACAACACACAGTGAACCTGTGGAACTCATTGACAAGGGATGTTGTGAAGGCCAAAAGTATAACTGAGTTCAAAAAAGAATTAAATAGGTTCATGGAGGATAGGTCCATCAATGGCTATTAGCCAAGATGGTCAGGGATGCAACCCCATGCTCCAGGTGTTCCTAAACCACTGGATGACTGGGGATGGATCACTTGATAATTGTCCTGTTCTGTTTATTCCCTCTGAAGCATCTGGCACTGGCCACTGTTGGAAGACTTGGAGACTGGGCTAGATGGACCATTGGTCTGACCCAATATGGCCCTTCTTATATTCTTATGTAAAAGATGGACCATTGGTCTGACCCAATATGGCCCTTCTTATATTCTTATGTAAATTTACCGATGAGAAAGAATACCCTTCCCCAATTAACCTCTGTGCTTCTTTAGTGGCATGTAAACTTCTTGTTCATAAAGGAACTAAACTGATTATTCCCCCATTCATGTTGTGGCAAATGTGGAGCTGCTGTGGCATCTAAGAGTTACTGATATGTACAGTAGAACCTCAGAGTTATGAACTCCAGAGTTATGAATCGACCAGTCAACCACACACCTCATTTGGATCCGGAAGTATGCAATCAGGCGGCAGCAGAGACAAAATTAAAAAAAAGGAAAAAAAAGGCAAATACAGTACAGTACTGTGTTAAACATAAACTACTAAAAAATAAAGGGAACTGTCAAGGTTCCTTCCCCACTCTGAACTCGAGGGTACAGATGTGGGGACCTGCATGAAAGCTTATTCTTACCAGCTAAGGTTAAAAACTTCCCCAAGGTACAAACTTTGCCTTGTCCTTGAACTTTAAACAAAGAACAGGGAAAGAGCCCACTTGGAGACGTCTTCCCCCAAAATATCCCCCCAAGCCCTACACTCCCTTTCCTGGGGAAGGCTTGATAATAATCCTCACCAATTGGTACAGGTGAACACAGACCCAAACCCTTGGATCTTAGGAACAATGAAAAATCAATCCGGTTCTTAAAAGAAGAATTTTAATTAAAGAAAAGGTAAAAGAATCACCTCTGTAAAATCAGGATGGTAAATACCTTACAGGGTAATCAGATTCAAAACATAGAGAATCCCTCTAGGCAAAAACCTTAAGTTACAAAAAGACACAAAAACAGGAATATACATTCCATTCAGCACAGCTTATTTTACCAGCCATTAAACAAAAGGAAATCGAACACATTTCTAGCTAGATTACTTACTAACTTAACTAACTAACTTAGGAGTTGTCAGGCTGCATTCCTGATCTGTTCCTGGCAAAAGCATCACACAGACAGACCCTTTGTCCCCCACCACCCACTCCAGATTTGAAAGTATCTTGTCCCCTCATTGGTCATTTTGGGTCAGGTTCAGCGGTGACTGGAGCTGGTTTGCATCGGTTCATGCAAACCGGTTGTTAAATTTTGAAGCAGTTTTAGAACCAGTTGTTAACCCGCTTCCCTGCAGGGGGTGCTGAGGCTTTGATGGGCTCCAGCTGGAAAGTGATGTAATTCCTCCTCCGGCCTCCGGGGGCGCTGCGCTGCAGGAGCCATGTGGGCTGCCGCCGGGCCCTGGGAACGAGCCCTGTTGCTGCTGCTGCTCCCCTGGCCCTGGGGCTCCCGATCCTGCCTGGTGGGTCCCCAGCTGCTCTGCTGGGCCTGGGCTGTGTCCTGCTGCTCCAAGCCGCTCTCCCCGTGAGCACCCACCACCCTGCCCACAGCCAGCCCCTGCCTCCAGCCACCCCCGCACCCCCTGCCTCCAGCCACCCCGTACCCCCTGCCTGCAGCCAGCCCCTGCCGCACCCCCTGCCCGCAGCCAGCCCCTGTCTCCAACCACCCTCTGCCCTGCCCGCAGCCAGCCCCTGCCTCCAGCCACCCCCGCACCCCCTGCCTCCAGCCGCCCCGTACCCCCTGCCCGCAGCCAGCCCTGCCGCACCCCCTGCCCGCAGCCAGCCCATCTCCAGCCACCCCCTGCCCTACCTGCAGCCAGCCCCTGTCTCCAGCCACCCTCTGCCCTGCCCGCAGCCAGCCCAAGTCTCCAGCCACACCTGCACCCCCTGCCCGCAGCCAGCCTCTGTCTCCAGCCACCCCCTGCCCTGCCCGCAGCCAGCCCGTCTCCAGCCACCCCCTGCCCTGCCCGCAGCCAGCCCGTCTCCAGCCACCTCCGCACCCCCTGCCCGCACCCAGCCCTTGCCGCACCCCCCTGCCCTGCCTCCAGCCACCCCCACATCCCCTGCCTGCAGCCAGCCCCTGCTGCACGCACCCTCTGCCCTGCCCGCAGCCAGCTCCTGTCTCCAGCCACCCCCTGACCTGCCCACAGCCAGCCCCTGCCGCACGCACTCCCTGCCCTGCCCGCAGCCAGCCCATCTCCAGCCACCGCCGCACTTCCTGCCCACAGCCAACCCTTGCCGCACCCCCTGCCCTGCCTCCAACCACCCCCAAACCCCCTGCCCGCAGCCAGCCCCTGCCGCATGCACCCCCTGCCCTGCCCGCAGCCAGCTCCTGCCACACGCACCCCCTGCCCTGCCCACAGCCAGCCCCTGCCGCACACACCCCCTGCCCTGCCTGCAGCCAGCCCCTGCCACACGCACCCCCTGACCTGCCCGCAGCCAGCCCCTGCCGCATGCACCCCCTGCCCTGCCCGCAGCCAGCCCGTCTCCAGCCACCCCCACACCCCCTGTCGCACACAGCCCCTGCCCTGCCCGCACCAGCCCCCAACCCCTGCCCTGCCCGCAGCCAGCCGCTGCCGCACCCCCTGCCCTGCCTGCAGCCAGCCCATCTCCAGCCACCCCCACACCCACTGCCTGCAGCCAGCCCCTGCCGCACCCCCTGCCCTGTCCACACCAGCTCCGCACCCCCTGCCCTGCCCGCAGCCAGCTCCTGCCACACGCACCCCATGCCCTGTCTCCAGCCAGCCCCACCTCCCCTTGCCTCCAGCCAACCCTGCACCCTCCTGTCTCCAGCCAGCTCTGCACCCCCTGTCCTGCCCGCAGCCATCCCCACACCCTCTGCCTCCAGCTAGCCCTGCCCCACACCCCTGTCTGCAGCTGGCCCCCGTCCACTGGTGCCCTGCAGTTCCCAGGGCAGTAACCCTGCACACCTGCTTCAATGAGGGGGGCAGGGAGCAGCTGGGACCCACACATGTGCACACCCTAGGGTGACCAGACAGCAAGTGTGAAAAATTGGGATGGGGGTGGGGGGTAATAGGAGCCTATATAAGAAAAAGACCCCAAAACTGGGACTGTCCCTATAAAATCGGGACATCTGGTCACCCTAGCACACCCCCAGGGAGTGGCAGGGACCCACACATGTGAAATGGAGCTCATTTCTAGTTCAGGCCCATCTTTTTAAAAAAGAACTTTAGGCAGGGTTAACATACACCCATATTTTCCCAGCCATGTCCGGCTTTTTGGTTGTTTAAATTGCCGTCTGGGACGAATTTTTTAATTTTAAAAATTCCTCCTAGGAAAATAGGGACGTATGGTAACCCTGTTGGTACAAAAAATACATATTGGGGCACATCCCTTACATCAGAACTTTTTATAGGGAACTGGTTGTTAAGATTTTGGCAGCTCATTGCTGGTCAGGTGCCAGTGAGGTTACCTTAGCTTCTTAACCCTTTACAGGTGAAAGGGTTTTGCCTCTGGCCAGGAGGGATTTTATAGCACTGTACACAGAAATGTGGTTACCCTTCCCTTTATATTTATGACAGGAACATTTAAAAAAAAAAGATTTGACAAGGTAAGGAAACTATTCTGTGCTTGTTTAATTTAAATTAAGATGGTTAAAAGCAGCGTTTTTCTTCTGTATAGTAAAATTTCAAAGCTGTATTAAGTCAATGTTCAGCTCTAAATTTTTGAAAGAACAACCATAACCTTTTGTTCAGAGTTATGAACGTTTCAGAGTTACGAACAACCTCCATGCCTGAGGTGTTCATAATTCTGAGGTTCCACTATAATAATGTTATGAGTATGGTATTGACCTAGTTACTGACATAAACTGTATAACTAGATTAGAGATTTTTATTATACACCAACATTGCTTTAATGCTATAACGGCTGTTAGAAGAACAAGCAGGAAGTCAACACAGTGGCTCCCTAGATTAGACTTTCCCAGCACACCCTTGAAAGACAACAAGGAGAGCTGCTAGGATATTGGAACCTCAAAGCTATTTCCAACAAAAATGCAAGCTTTTTTTTTGCCCAAGATGGGAGCTAGAGATCAAAAGGACACTAAAACCATGAAAAAGTCCTCCTCAGGCGAGGAAGCAGGGTCAGTTGTCAGGGGCTGACAAGGCTGACACAGAGAGAGGCTCTGCAGAGGGAGTGTGAAGAAGTTGGGCTTTCCCCAGACCCAGGGGATGGTAAGCCTCAGGGGGAGGCAGGCATGCATATACACCGGTTTATTGTTTTAAGATCTATTGTCTCTTAAATGCTTTGGTTCTAAATAAATAATGTTTTGCTTTAAGGAGTCTGTTTAGTCACTGTATTAACCACTGGTCACTGCTCCTGGAGGGAACAACACTGCAGGTACTGAACATAAGTCAGGCCCACTGAGGTAATCGTGGTTAGCTCCTGTGGGCAGCAGCCCAAGGTCCAGCTGAGAATGGAAGAATCACATGATTCCACTTAAAGAGAGGTGATGGCTTGAGGCCCCAAACCTGGGAGGGGGTGCACTAGGAAAGACCAGGAGGGCTCACAGGTGCATTTAGCCTGATGACAGACACATGCCATAAATAACCTCCACCACACTAAGTGCACCTTTACTAGTCAGAGACAGTCAAGTTGACAGGTTCTCCAACCTGCTATTTAGAGACCCAGGAGGCTGAAGTATATATCAATGGGTTTAAAGAAACACAGCCTTCTTTATGCTACTTTCCATCAGTGCTGTCAGTAAGGCTGCAAATTAGTCACAGATTCCATGACTTTCTATGACCTCTGTGATTTCTGGGCCAGCAGCAGCAGTTTGGATGTGTGGGAGGGGGCTCAGGGCTAGGGGCACGGGGCTGGAGGGTGTGTGTGGGCGGCATTTACCTCAGGGTGGAGGGCTCCCCAGCTCCCACTAGGGTGACCAGATGTCCCGATTTTATAGGGACAGTCCCGATTTTTGGGTCTTTTTCTTATATAGGCTCCTATTACGTCTCGATTTTTCACACTTGCTGTCTGGTCACCCTAACTTCCACTGACATGGCCCTCCAGCTTCTAGGTGGCGGAGGGGCCAGGGGAGCGCCACACGCCTCCCCCCCCCAAGCCCCTCGCAGGCACCGCCCCCGCAGCTCCCATTGGCTGCGGTTCCCGGCCAATTGGGAGCTGCAGCAGCTGGTGCTTGTGGCAGGAGCAGAGGAGACTCTGCCCTGGCCCCTCCACCGCTTAAGAGCTGCAGGGATGTGGAGCCAGATAGGAAGCTCCTGTCAGCCCCACCAACCATCTCCCCTCCAGCACCAACAGGGATCCTACTCCAGGGCCATGCACTGTGGCCTGGCCCCCACCCTCAGCACCAGCAGGGATCCCTGGTCGCGTGCTATGGCCCACCCCCCTCACTCCCAGCATCCGTGCGGTCCCATGCCACCTCCCCCAGCACCCACGGCCCCTCCCCAGACCGCCCACCCCCAAGCACCTGCAGCCCCCTGCCCAAGTTTTAGTCACAGCGGGTATTTTTAGTAAAAGTCATGGACACATCACGGGCCCGTCAATTTTTGTTTACAGCCTGTGACCTGTCCATGGCTTTTAATAAAAATACCCGTGACTAAAACGTAGCCTTAACTATCAGTCATACTTTCACTGTACCAGAAAGAGCGCTAGGCAGGAATATATGAATCACAGTCTACCATATGTAGCTTTCAAAAAGCCAGCCCGAGGCATAGAAGCCAAAGAGGAAAGGAACTGAACAAGATACATTATTATCCCTCCTCCCCCAAATGGTACTCACGTACAGCAAAATGAAAGCCATTAAGCACTAGTCACTGCTTCCTGACTTTCAGAAGATGTAAACTGGGATAAGTAAGGAAATGAAAGGCATGATGTATAATAAGGCCTGGAGGAGGAAGGGTTGGAGAAAATCAGCTAAAGGTAGCTGAAAGCACAGGCAAAGATGGCTGTTAGCATGTAGCCCTTTGGTGCTGTCGATACCGAGTTCAATGGGGGCTGTATCTATGTAAATGTGGGTGGAACTGGACCCATGCATTGCATTATGTTGAGTTAGTATGTGAAGGCTTTACTGTTTAAAGCGGGACACTTAAATAGCTCCATGCTTTTTGTTTGAAGTGTTGAGATGTGCTTATTGTTTTCTACCATTTTGATTATAAACAGGATGCAGCCAATGATGGAGATCCTTTATCATCCTGTATTCCCCTCCCAGCCCCAGATCTGTGAGCTTCTATGTGCTTCTCTGCTTGTTACTTATGAACTTAGAACTTTTGGATATTAGCCCTTTTATGTCCTGAAGATCTGGAGTGTTGTTTAGATATTTTTTTCTGACTCCTAAGAGGACCAGTAAAGGGAAAGTACATTTTAACTCCAGTCCATCCCTATTCTGCATTGGCACAAAGAAAACTAAAAGACTTGCTCACAGATTTCCAGAATTTCAGCCTTTTGTGTCCAGGTTTGATAATAGCAACTAAATAAGTGTCTGTGGTGACATCAGGCTGTGGTCCCCAGTGACACCTACTCTCTTACTGCAGACAGTGCACTAAAAAGGAAATGAATGTGAATGGAGTAGAGCAGCAGTCCCTGTCATATCAGGGAAGAAACTGTTCATTGATCCATTGACATTCACTCTTTCTCAGTGCACTGTCTGCAGAAATCCTCCAAAGCACGTAATTGAAGAGACAGTGGGGATTAGATACTATACTGATAGGCACAGAATAACTAGATTAAATAGATCATTGATCAATGCAAACAGTGCAGCTTCTCTCTCATACAAAGTTCTGAAAACAGACTGAATGAAGACAAGAAATTCTGAACTCCAGAAACCTGCAAAGTTACTTCATGACCTTCTCATTAATCTTTCCCAAAAGTAAAATATACAACAACGGCCAATAGCTGATAAAATAGGACAAAGCATCACCTACATTACACGTGAGAGATTTTCTAGGTGGCCCATTTCTGCGAAGGTCTCTTGGTCAACCAGGATGAGCTCACATCAGATAACACTAGAGCATATATGCCTAAGCAACTCCCTTGCACTGGTGTAAAACCACATTAAGCATAATGAGACTCAAGCCCTTAGTAATTATTGTGTATAAAACTATTGTTTTATTTTAAAATACAATAGTTACTGATAGAAACATGACTAACATAAATTTGTTAGTTTCTAAGGTGCCACAAGTCCTCCTTTTCTTCCTATGACTGTATAGTTACTTTGGAGTTCTATATTTCTGTTCTCTCAGTGACTTCCCATTCATATAAGTTTAGTTTACAGGTTTAAATTTATATTTTTCTGACTGCTAGCACTGCCAACTCGGCCTGGGAGTTAACATATCAAGCTGCATTCTTTCTGCTTCATATGTCATCACCAGTTCTGAAGGTTCTACAATCAAAACTCAGCTGATAATTTGGGGGATGGTGCAGAAGAGAACCCATCTTACTCACTTGGATCTGCATTTGCTCTGCAATGTGAACATGAGTGAAAGTTCTTCTTTTGTCAGTGAAAAGTCATCATTCAGATGCACAGGGGGCAGTAGCTGTGTTTTTGTTATGAATGTGAACAGTAGCAAGCACAGTGGGGTCCTGATCCCTTTTGGGGATCTCTAGATGCTCTCATAAAACAAACATAAATAGTAACGACAACAGGGAACAAATATTAAGCCCATTGTCTCAGGAAGGCTCATTCTCTCATTGAAGACAATAGTCAAAATTTTCAAAGCTCTAGGGTATTTAGCCATACAGCTCCCATTAATTTCAATGTGAGTCATGTGCTAAATCCCCAACCAAAAGGAAATTAACTATTTTTACGGTCACATTTCTGACTCTGACTCCACTTTAATATCTTGTAGTCTGAACCGTTCTCATTTTGAATATGGCTGGAATTTCAAGGCAGCTTCCTAAATGATTACACATTTTCTTGTTTTACAAAAATCCCAATAAGATAAAGATCTTAGCCCTAGCGGCTAAAATGTTGCTTATACTATATCTCACCCTGCTTGTTTCCATTCATTTTAAGGCGGTTCTTTCTGTAGTGGCGCTGGGGTCGCATCCATCTGCATTCTGATCCGTTTTATGTTGGCCTGGCCAGGCATACACCTGAAGCAAATAGGTTCTGTGTAGATAGCACAGAGCTAAAAACAAGCTATTTAAGAAATAAAAAGCTCATAGATGTTCTTAAGAAAAAAATAAAGACAGAGAGAGATTTGCTGCAGGTTACAGTTCCTCATATTCTAGGCTCTGCCAATTGTTTGAAGTCAGTGCTGCTGGGATATTTATTACCTGCCTGGGCCACATTAGTAGTGTTTGTTATTTTGTTTTCCTTTTAAAAATAATCTACCAATGGTTTATTAGCGTACAGCAGATGTTCTGTAGGGCTCCTTTCACAACCCTAATCACTTACAATCACATTTAACTGCCCCCTTACCTTATTCCTTTGTGAAAGGCTAACTGATTTGCAGGCTGTGGTATTGCAAAATACCTCTGCTATCTCACTCTCCCCTTCATGCCCCCTCCTCCCAAACAGACCGATGGCCACAATTCCTTTCAATGAAGACGGGACATGCTGATATGAGCACCAGTAGAGAGCTTGTAAAGTCCAGTCTCTCTTGAGCTGTGTCAGCATCTCCGAATCCCAGGTCCGTTTGGAGGCAATCAGCGTCGGCCTGTTATCCAAACACTGTCTGATGAGAACTTTCACATGCTGCAGGGCTACTTACAAGAGCAGTCCCTGAGTTGTGGGAGGTGCAGGGACAGTGTGCTCCTGTTCCACCTCAAGGAGCGGGACAGCTAATGGGAAGGCAGAAAAAGGTGGCGTAGAAAAGTAGACTCATTGCTAGAGTGCTCCCCTCCTGGCGGTGCATGGCATAGCAGGCTCTCCTCATCTAATGTCCCTTTCTGACAGCCACTCTCGTCCCATGGGGGGGAGTCTGTCTCTTCTCACGACATGGCCCTCCAGTCAGGTCACATTTTGTTTCCACCCCTTGCAAGTCCTTTAACACGTCCAAAAGAAATACAAGGAAAACTGAACCTTCAGCCCCAGTTGGGCTCAGCTAGCCACCCCTCTCCTTCACAGGCAAGCCTCAGCTATAACACAATGTCCTCACATTTGTCTTCAAGCCCCTGTGCCTCACTCCATCCCACAGTCTATGGCTGGCATGGTTCTCTGCCTTCCCAGGGTGTCAGGCAGGCTGTCATCCCTCAGCAGCTCCTGATCTTCCCTCAGGCTCACCTCAGAAGCAGACTGTCTGGTTCTCTGCCTTTCCAGCCTTCTATCAGACTTCTTTAGAGAGAAGACACTCAATACACCCTCTCCGCTGGATCTCCTCCTCTGAACTGATCTTTTTTTCCAAAATCCATACCCTTCCCCTGGTCACACCCTCCTCCCCAGGTGCAATCAGGGAGGTTACTAGCACTTTCAGGCTCCTTTAACCCTTTTGGTGCTGGTGTAAGGTTTACGCCCCATCATAGGTGGGAAGGAGGCCAAGTCATGGCCCCAGCTGTGTCTGCACTGGCCCATGGACCAGGGCTGGTGCACTAAGTTGGAGAAATCTGCTCAGTCACCTGGGTGCAAGGAGAAATATTAGGGGAGATTAGGCCTGCCCACAAGCCACAATCTCTTCAAGGCTCCTCCTGGGATGCTGCCGCTCCACATTGCTCCCTACAGTGCTGTCCCACAAGGGCTGATAAAAACTTTACGCTACGCCACACTATCTTACATTCTGCACATCTTGCATATGTTACAGGAAAAAAAAACCTTATTCTAAGAATTTTTAGAGAGTTTTTATAAAATTTATTGGGCCTATTATTGTTACTGTTTAGATTTAGTAACCACCACCTGACATGAGACAGGTAATAAAACAATGAATACCATAAAGAAGGTAGATTGGCTTCTCCAGTTTACCCTTTTAAGTAATACAAGAACAAGGAGCTACTCAGTGAAATTAAAGGACAACACATTTTAAATGGACCAAATGATCTGTTGAGGCTGATTTTTCACTGCGATTATGGCACTAAATAGATTTATTGGACTGGAGTATCTAGCACTCTATTTCACTTGACATGTTATTAACCTTTGGAACTCATTCTCACAAGATTTGAGTAGCTTAGTAGGATTCAAAGAGGATTAGACATTTATACAAATATTTAAAATATCCACAGTTGCATTAGCTAGGATATAGAAACATATATGAAGGATATCGGCTCTCTTGCTTGAGGGCATAACCCAATCACTGACTGCCTTGGGCTAGAAAGAAATGTCCACTATGGTCAGACTACTGCATAATTAATTGTGAGGAGGTTGCATCTTCCTCTGAAGCAATTGTTACTGCATGCTGTCAGAGATAGGACATAGGACTACAAGACACTATTGCTCTTACCCTCATGGCAATCCCTATGTTCCTGCACTTGCCTTGCTGAACCTTGTTAGGACAGTTCACCACAGTTCTTCCTGGCTAGGTGCTCACGCAGAGCTCAATACCCCAGTGTGTGGAATGCCTCAAATGCATACTGAAGTCAATAGGATCTGAGGGCAGTCAACACCTCATGGGATCAGGCTCCCTATTTCCAAAGTCAGTAGTCAGGACCCAACCCAGGTTTAACTGAGTCAGCCTATTCTGCCAGCCTGGGTCCCCTTTACCTGGCCTTGCTGGGTTAGGCTCACAAACCTCTGCTTGCCAAGCACACAGGCAGGGCCACACCCAGCTGCCCTGAGAGACAGAGATCCACGCTGGAAAGATTCAGCCTTAGGAGCTTGCTCCAGCACTCTGGTACCCACTCTCTTTAAGGGGTACAAACCCAAAGGTTTTATGAAATTCGCACCCTCCCTCAATGTGGAGGGAGATATGCACAATTTCTTGCCCCCCCAGTTAGAAATTACATAAACTGGGTTATATTATAAACAAGAAATAAGCTTATTAACTACAAAAGGTGAATTTTAAGTGAACATAAGAGACAACAGACAGAACAAAGCCGAGTACTGACTAAATAAAGCAAAATACACAAGCTAAGCTCAATATATTTAAGAAACAGCTTACAAAATGTAAATTCTCACCGTAAATGTTATTTTAGGCAGGCTGCAAAGTTTCTGTGGTTCAGAGTTCCAGTTATATTCCTTTTCAGACTGGACCCCTGTCTCAGTCCGGACTCCCCTTCACTTCAGGTGGCTTTAGCAGTTCTTCTTGGGCAGACAGGCCATGGAGAGAAGGAGTCACATTTGCCTTCCTCCCCACCCTTAAATAGGATTTACATAAGGCAGGAATCTTTGTTTCCCAAACTTGACCCCCCTCCCTTCCAGTGGAAAGTTACAAGAAGTCCTAGGTAATGTTTAGTATCAGGTGACAAGACCCCTAACCTAGTAGTGTCACAGTTACGTCCCCGGACTCCTCCAGGAGGGAGAGAGATTAGTATCTTCATGGTTTTGTTGTTCCTTCCTTATGGCTCATCAAATTTGATGGCCTGTTGTCTGGTGGGTGTCTTCCAAATACACACCCTGTTGTAATTGTTACATAGTCCACGTTTCTAACTTTAGATACAGAAATGATGCATACAAATTGGATAATCAGATTCAGTAAATCATAACCTTTCCAATGATAGCTTACAAGACCCATCTTGTATAAAGTATATCTCAGTTATATCATATTCATATCATAAGCATATTTTCATAAATAATATGGAGTGAAACGTCACAGTGACATGTTTAAGGAACATTCTCCTCAGACATTCAGACTGATGGGGAGGAAAACTGACATACAGGATTACCAGCAAAGTTACCATGGGTTCGGGTGTTTTAGTTATTACATACTTACGTTGATTTATTGTTGTGTTTACCCTAGTTGATGCTGTGTTCCCTTTTCTGCTTATAAAGTTTTCCTGGTTTCATATACCGACGCAGTGCTTGCGACTACGTGCAGGGAAGTATTGCCTGGGTCTCAGGTATCTCAAGGTGGGGGCTCGAGATGGTGGCATGTCATAAATATAAAGGGAAGGGTAAACCCCTTTGAAATCCCTCCTGGCCAGGGGAAAGCTCCTCTCACCTGTAAAGGGTTAAGAAGCTAAAGGTAACCTCGCTGGCACCTGACCAAAATGACCAATGAGGAGACAAGATACTTTCAAAAGCTGGGAGGAGGGAGAAAAACAAAGGGTCTGTGTGTCTGTCATATGCTGGTTTCTGCCGGGGATAGACCAGGAATGGAGTCTTAGAACTTTTAGTAAGTAATCTAGCTAGGTATGAGTTAGATTATGATTTCTTTAAATGGCTGAGAAAAGAATTGTGCTGAATAGAATAACTATTTCTGTCTGTGTATCTTTTTTGTAACTTAAGGTTTTGCCTAGAGGGGTTCTCTATGTTTTTGAATCTAATTACCCTGTAAGATATCTACCATCCTGATTTTACAGGAGGGATTTCTTTATTTCTATTTACTTCTATTTTTATTAAAAGTCTTCTTGTAAGAAAACTGAATGCTTTTTCATTGTTCTCAGATCCAAGGGTTTGGGTCTGTGGTCACCTATGCAAATTGGTGAGGCTTTTTATCCAACATTTCCCAGGAAAGGGGGGGTGCAAGTGTTGGGAGGATTGTTCATTGTTCTTAAGATCCAAGGGTCTGGGTCTGTAGTCACCTAGGCAAATTGGTGAGGCTTTTTACCAAACCTTGTCCAGGAAGTGGGGTGCAAGGTTTTGGGAAGTATTTGGGGGGGAAAGATGCGTCCAAACAGCTCTTCCCCAGTAACCAGTATTAGTTTGGTGGTGGTAGCGGCCAATCCAAGACAAAGGGTGGAATATTTTGTACCTTGGGGAAGTTTTGACCTAAGCTGGTAAAGATAAGCTTAGGAGGTTTTTCATGCAGGTCCCCACATCTGTACCCTAGAGTTCAGAGTGGGGGAGGAACCTTGACATGGCATTTATTAATTTTAAGAGGAACCCCCTAGATATTTGAACCTGGCCCTCGATGCTGCTGACAACACCTTGCTGAAGGCTTACACAAGCAACAAAATCAATTAATTTTCCTCACCAGTCAAAAGGTTAAGAGATTTGAATTTGAGGTTCCAGGTTTGGCCAGTCACTCCTTATGACAGATCAACTGTCCCCTTTTCCAAACTCAACCATTGTTTCTGTGACGTAGAATGAAACAATAGTACATTTAAAAAAAATTAACAGTTTTCTAGGTGCTGTACATGGAATTAACGCAACAGGTCACATAGCTTCTAGAGATGAATCAAGCTGAAGGCAGGCAAGCTCCTTGCAGGCTTCTTTGTAGCAGGCATAAATCATAATTTTTCCCTTGAATTAACAGAGTTTCTTTCTGGCAGACCAGAGTTCAGGCTAACTCTTCCAAATAGGTAAGGAAATTGCTTTTTTCAGGCAAACTTTTTTCTAGCAGTTGTTGAGGCAAGCTCCATTGCTCTCTGCAAACAAATACTCTTTTTTGGAGCTAGATCAGTATTAGAAGCAGTATTAGAGCTTGCTGATACAGTATCAGGAAGTACATAACTTCCATTAATGCATCCAAACTCAGGCTTTGCTTTTTGTACAGCATTTGAACTGGCGGAGCACAGAGCATTGGCATGAGACAGAAGTCCCTTTTCTGTCAAGGCTTTGGCTTTATTGTTGGTTGAGCCAGTTCCAGAAATTATTGTTTATTTCTGCCAGATTTAACACAGGGAGAGTTTTCTTGATGACAAAGGTTAGTGGTGCTGTTTCTCTCTCTCTCCTCTCAGCTTCTGGAGTTCCAGGGCATTTGAGCACAATGCTAACACTCTTGATGCTCACTGATATAAGACAAAGTGTCATTGAAGTTACTTTAGTTTCAATTATACATTACTTAAAAAACGTAACCTCATGGTTCAGTTACAAAATCCAGTAAACAAAAGTAATGCGTTGCTGTAATATTAAGGTTTTGGTATCTGAGGCTTATGTTAAACTAAGGCAGTATATAGGCCTTGCACTGGCTCTCTGCATGGAGAGGGATTTCACCCAGTCAGAGCTTATGGAGACCCAGCCATACGCTTCCATCACCTCAGCAGAAACACTGAGGAAGGCTAATGAGAGAAATGCTGCTTGTGCTCCCTCAGGATAAATATCCTTTGTGGTGGCAAGTAGGTGAAGTTTATATCTGCTGCACTGACATGGGTGAGTCTGCCACAATGTATTTAAAACCATTTTAAAAGTACTTGGGTGTGTCCATTTAAAAATAATACATATATTTAAAAGGTACAGTCTGAAATAAATAGAGGTTGCCTATCACTTCAGTGCTAGTGCTACTAAAAATACTTATGTAGACACTGGCAAGCTGGGAGATGGGGGGAAAAAAACCAGCCAAGATCCAGCTCTGCTTAAAATCTATTCTCCAAATTTAAGTTATGGTACCAGCTCAGCTCAGTATCTAAAACAAAGAAAATGAATTATGGAACAGTATGAGGTTAGTGTGTTAATTTTCCCACTGATGCACTGAGAAATGAAAGCTTTATTCTAAAAATACCATATCCACGGGGCTCTGTCTGGGGACACGCTGACAAATACAAATGTCCTTACAGTTTTTCTTTTATTCCTGTTTTATGGTGTATTCCAGACAGATTTCCAAAATTATATCTAATAATATATAATCTGTGTCTGTGGTTTGATGGAGTTCAAGGCTGCAATTTTCTAGGGCATTACTATGTCCCGTTTGAAAATGGAAGATCAAGTGCACATTTGTAGAGGCAGATAAAATTCTAGAAGAATTTATTCATTTCTTAATCAATATTAATATATTTGAACTTAATTTAAGGATTTATTCTCCCATTACGCACCAGGGGAATTCTAAAAAACAATAACATCATCATGTTTATATTTATATAGGGCCTTCTATTAAGAAAGATCCAAAAGTTCTTTACAAACTTTGGACAAAATTCTTCTTTGATCAACACTGATGTTGTCTCATCCACAATGCAAATCTGTGTTGTGCATGTATGGCACTCTTTACTTACGTCCTAAATCATCACTGAAATGCAACCACTACTTGAGTAGATCCTAGCTGCCATTCTGCACCAACAATACACAACAAGTTCTCTTACTACAGGATACAAGCAACTCCCACTGACTTCAACAGGAGTTGCCTGTATCCTGTAGTTGGAGAATGGGTCCCTCTATGCTGCATGCTAAGCTCGGGTTAGTTGACTTGTGTTTCCAAGCCTGTGCTTGAGTGTCTACTTTGCAATGGAAACTCAGGCCTCACAACCATGCTGTGTCCATACTGAAGACCCAACTCATATATTCAGCTTCTGTGGGCATGAACTATCGTGTCTCAGGGTTCCTAGTGTCCTCATCTGCTGAAGATGCTCTACAGTGAGTTGTAGGAGAACTAGTCTGTCTGTCCCATGGGAGTTGGCCAGAAGTGTTTTGGGTGGTTTTAGCCCACAGACTCATACAGCTGAGCCACTGTGTATCCACATGCTCTCTGGAGCCAGAGCCAACATTAATCCCACTCCAGTGGAAGAACTTCTCTACCTCAGTCCTATTTCAGGACACAAGAGGAGCATCTGCTAGATGATGGTGGACATTTCAGCAGCAGTTTTTGAACTGCTGATGGCATCTCTAGCAGGAGGAGGAGGATTCTGATATGCCAGCTCCATATCAGCATGTGCTGATTATGCCTGTTGTTTCCTTAGTTGCAGATTCCCTGTATGTTGGAAAGTGAAGAATATCTTCTCCACTACAGACTAGGATGAAATTCACTCCTGTGCAGAGGTTTCACACAAGCTCTATATGCTACTTACATCCTATTTAAGTGTTGAGGGAAACATATGCCATCAAAATATAAATATCTATGTTGTAAAAGATGCCATTGGCCCAAATTCTGTGTGAATCTGGAATAGCTCCAGACTGACTTCAAATAAGTGTAAATGGGAGCAGAATTTGATCCTTTGCCTCCACATGGGAGATACTGAGTTTTGCTGGTCCACTGAAGCCTAGATCAATTTAAAAGTATAGCGAAAAACCTTAATAGTGAAATGTGAATCCTACCGTAAAATTCACCGTATTTTTCCCTGCATCAGGATCCCACGTTAGGAGAAGAGGGGACGGGAGTTTTCTTTGGCAAATGCACAGGCAGTTCCCTGGAGTAGATTTTTATTTTACGAACACACCCTAAAGCTTTAGACCTTGACTTATGGCCAAGGAGGAAAAAGATTGTTATAGGATATTGCCCATGGTGCATATGTGTGAGGTCAGACATCTTGCTATGGCAGACAAAAGGGAAGTCCTGGGGAGTTTTGCATGTGAAAAAACTGCAAAATGGAGACCACTCCACCAACAAAAGGCCAGAGCATTCAGGGTCTGTAAAGGTGATGCGGGAAGGTTGGAGAGATGAAATTCACGCCCCCCCGCATCATAGGGCCAAGGCTGTTCTCCAGCCCCTGGCACCGCCCTCTCTCCTAAGTAGTGCTACTCCTGCCTAAGGGCTGGAACAGCAGCTGTAGCCCCTCTAGGCCAGATGTAGGGAGTAGTGGAGTCCATAGACATGTGTAAAATAGATTGTTAGCCCGTTACCTAACCTGTCCCAGACCACTCCCAGCCTACCCTCAAAGTGACCTTCTACGCTGCCCCTTCATAGGCTGGCATGGAGACTAGTTCTACACAACGTCTATGCAGAGCTTAAGTGATGCAGAAGACATTGCTCCAGCCTTTCATACTGAGGTGAATTTTACACAGGGTGAATAAGTCTCCCCATTAAAAGGTCAGGGTTCTGCTCTCATCTGCAGGTGAACAACCACACTGATGTCAAACGAGTTGCATGCCTCTAAGTAAACTCTTCATAGCATTTTCCACACCTTGCAGTTTGGATAGGGGCTAGATATACACAAGCCGGTGGTTGAAGCAAATAACACATGGATTAAGCATTTTCTATAGACAAACTGGAGTCAGTCCTGGGAATCCCTAACAAATATAAACTGGCATCTAAACACACACACCAAGATTTAAAAAAGGTTTAACTTACCAGTGTTTCCCCCCAAAGTCAGACAATAGTGGTATTGATACAAAATAGTGCCCTAAAATGACCATGCTTGGCCAACTTTTTTGATCTGGAAACTGAGTTGGAAATCTTGTGAGGACAAGCTATCTTTTGAGATTTCCTGTACTTTCTGATTCTGACCAGATGAGAAAAGCAGCTAGAGAGTCTCCTTGTTTTGGTACACCTGTCCTCCTCTATGCCAGAAAGTGTAGAGAGGCAAAAAAATCAGAGGAAAAGAAGCAGCAAACAGATTGAACTGTTTTAAACTTCAAAACTTTGTTTTGAGTTAGGGGCAAAGGCTTGAGTCAGATTTTATTTTATCTGACATAACTCACCCATACCTACTTTCAGACACAGCTTATACTATTTCTCTGATTAGATTCTACTAGAACTCAGGGAAATTACACACAAAAAAAATCTATGGAAAATGAAAAACTATATCCCACTAAGAGGTGGAGAAATGGAAGTTATTAATGCTATAGTTTCTACTCTTGATAATCAAGATTTCAACCCATTTGTCTGGCCCATAAATCTCTTGTGCTATGCCTTCTTTAGTTAACAGGACACTCTGATTTTTATGAGTAGACCCGTATTTTTTAACGAGAAAATCATTGAGGATTAAATGCCCCTGCAGGAACTGTATTTGAAGACTTGATGAAACAAAACATCTTGCTTACAGAGACAGGTGGAATGATGTGGAGAGGGATCTTTTATCTACTTAATTTAAAAGAAGGGGAAACACAAGCTCTATCAATATGAACAGTATAGGCCAATTTCAAAGCATGGTTTGGAATCAATGGAGCTACATCGATTTATACCATCTGATGATCTGCCCTGAAGAATTTAGCCCTATGTGTTTAACTAGTCTTTTACTTTCATACCATAGTTGTTAGTATTTAACTGGTCACGTCTCTCAGACCTTTTACTGGGCATGTCTATATTTGACTTTTTAGTCATGTCTTAATATATGTTAACTAACTTGATTGTAAATTCTAGCGTACAACAACAAACGTTTGTGTCCAGTCTACACAAGAACTTACAATTGTTAGGTAATACATGTTATTTAACGTGTTAAAACATGACTGAAAAAAAATCTAGCATAGACCTACCCTAAAGTTGTTTTCTTTTTCAGTGACAACTTAAAAAATACATATTTATAGGTCTGGGATTTTCAAAGGAGTTGAAATTCAATGGGAGTTGGGCACTTAACTCCCTCTAAGTGCCTTTGAAAACCCCAACCATAATAAAAAGAACTGCTAAGTATTGATCCTGCACTAAAGCCACAGCCTAGAGTTATGACAAACACCACAGTGTATTGCCAGAGATGTTTTTCTATATTACCTTAAACCAGGTTAGCCATCACCTCTGTGAAATTCATGTTGCATTCTTGAAGGGAAACGGTTACCTCACTATTCAGAGGGAAGTTGGGCAGTATTTGAAGGTGGCTAGTGAAAACTCTAAATAACTCAATGAAAATAATTAAACAGCACTTTTCATTGTCAGAGTGCATTATAAACACTGATCAGTTGCATCCAGCACGACTCCAAAGAGCTGCAGCTCCTCTCACCCTAATTTCGAAGATGTAGTTTCCTCCCCATCCCTTTCCAACCCCCTAACACACACACACATTTCAATAGCTATAAGATACCGTCTCACATTTTCTCCTCGCATGGCATGTACCCTTTCAATGACGAAAGTCATGATGGTTTAGTAAAGGGTGAGAGAGGGAGGGAGTTAAAATTAAATAGTCTTTTAAAACCACAATTAGTCCGGGTTCTCCTGGAAGAACTGAGAAATATGAAGATCAGAGGATTGCACCTCAATATGCTGAGACAGCCTCTCAACCTTCAAACCTCTCCTCCTCTTTGAACATGAAAAGCTCTGTTTAAGGCTCACCAAGAGGTAGAAATGCTAGATGATGGTCAGCCTCAGCAAGCGTCCTACTGTGAATAAAGTCAAAGAGAATTTAAGGCAAAAGTGCATGTCTTTGAATGTAAAATTTTGTTATCCATTAATGGCTCTAAAAATATGGTTGTGGGAGAGGATAAGATAGGTGTCCTTTCCTCATGCTGCCCCCAGTGACTCCATACTTTCCTATTAATTATTGTAGTATTTCCTTGTTGATGCTCTGATGCTACGCTTGGCACTCTACAGGACTCAGATTTGACTCCTCTCAGGGGTCTTACAGCATAAAGCTGGGGTGCTGGAACAATTTGCATAGTGGGGGTGCTGAGAGCCATTGAACCAAACTGTAAACCCTGTATATAAAGGAAACCACTTCAAGCCAGGAGGTGCTGCAGCACCCCTCTGCACCCCTAGTTCCAGCACCTATGGCAGAAAGTTTCAATTGCGCCATTTAGGCCCAATCCTATGTTGGGGTGGAGCATAGCTACACCGGCCAAGGATCAGGGAGAATTCTTCTCCAGGTTTCCCTCATGCTGGAGTTGCTCACCCATTCAGGGCATGCAGCTTACTCCTTCCACTGCACCGGTCTTTGTTATGTTCACTGCATATATACAGGGAAGTGCGATTACAAACATAAATTTCTCTCTCTGGAAGGTTGCAACCTGATACTACTTTATTTCTTAGGATCCAGAATGATACCACACAGTAATCAAAACCAGAGAAAGACAAAACAGGCTGTTCCCGGCACCAGAGAGGTACAACTCACCACGTCTTGCTTTTAGTTGTCCGTCTGCAGACTGACTGCAGGCGGAAGAGCTAGACTGCACGTCTCCCTACAGAGTCCTCCAGCCTGCAAGCAGGACCAGTAAACCCCTTAGAATTTAAAGTGGTAGCTTGTAATTTTAACACGCCACGGTCCTTTTCTCCACCTTTGGGGTTCCGTATTCCCCCCAAGGGATTAGAATGGGAGCAGCTTTGCACTCCCATGTTCAGAGACAGACACTGTACTCACCTTTATGTAGGAAAAAAGGCTTATCATTGCCTCCTCCCTCCTGAATCCCCACATAAAGTCTAGGTATAAACTAGCCCAGGCAGACTCAAATCTTTACTCTGGCAAAGCTGCTGTTCTTTTTCATTGTGTGTCTGTCTGCATGTGAGAGAGATGGGAGATAGAGGTGGCTGGAGAGAGAATGTTGTTTCAGCTGTTTGAAGCTTAATCAACACTGTGTTCTGTCCAGTTTAAAGTGGCTAGACTCTTTATGACACTTGTCAAGTGTTTCTTTATTGCAATCATGTTGCATCAGTGTTATCAAATTGCAGTTCAGGCACTGACTCTGCAATTTACTTGCCTGCCTTCTTTTCCTGAACTTGATATTTGCTTTAATAAAAATGGAGCAGTTTGCACGCTACACATTGGAATATATAAATCAGGGATTGGGCATGATGGAGCTCATCCTATGAAGTGCTCAGGAAAAAGTGCAGGATTAGGTCCCTTGTCTGTGTTTAGGATAAATCGATGAAGAGCCAAGATTAATATTACTTAATGCCTGAATAGCTCTTCATCTGCAGACCTCAAGGCTCTACAAAGTATTGATCCAGGTGTAGGGTAGCTTCAGCCTACGTCTCAGGAGACCAGGGGGCAATTTTCTGCTTAGCCACAGACTGTCTGTCTGACCTTGGGCAAGTCACTTAGCCTCTCTGTGCTTCAGTTTCCCTTCTGTAAAATGGGGATAATGGCACTGCCCTACCTCATAGGGGTGTTGTGAGGACAGATACATTGAAGATTCTGAGGTACTCAGATACTATGGTGATGGGGGTCATACAAACACCTAGGAGGATAGAATAGATTAGATTAGATTAGATTAGATTAGATTAGATTAGATTAGATTAGATAGCATCCCCATTTTACAGAAGCACAAGGAGGTTAAATAACCCGCTCAAACTCATGGCAGAATCAGGAGCATAAAGCAGGTTCCATGAACTCCCCGGCCAGTGCACTGTCCATTGGACTATAGTGCTTCATATTAACAATAGGCTGACATCACATCCTGGCACAAAGTGAACATATCACCCCCAGTATTTCCTTTCTAACACAGAGATAATCACCACCTATTCTGGCCAGCAATGCTAACTCGAGCTCTTGGCTTGATTATATTTCACAGACTTCCTGACCAAACCCAGCATATTCTGTCTGTCTTCCAATTTTTAGCCTTAAACTGGAGCCTAATTCAGTTCTGATGTAAGCAGGCACAGTTCCAGGTTGAATTTCTACATTTATTTTTTAAATCTTCCTCATAGATGCTTTGGAAAACATTAGCAATCAAAGCTTGCAAGAAACCTTTTTAAAAAACGCATCCTTGACAAAGGGAATAATAGTGAATGTGATTTATATCACAATTTGTCTGTCTGCCTTGCATCCATAAACTGCATGTAAAACACCAACACCGTGGCATTACAAAAAAAAAAAAAATCAGTACAGTAAGTTCCCTGCAGGGGAGGCAATGTGGTCAGTGGATAAAGCATGGGATTTACTATGGGTTTGTAAAGATCCTGGTACAGTGGGGCTGACTCTTTTACTCTACCGTGTTTCTCTGGGTGCTCTTTCAGCCAATGGCTTTATATAGCAAAGAAATGTAAGCACAAAGGAAACAATGGAGGTTTATGCCAATTCTAACTCCACTGGAGTTGTACCAGCTTGTGTTAGAATTTGTTTCACTGGGCCTGATTTTCACTCACACTAAGTCCCCTTTATGCCACACTGGCATTGTAAAAGTGTATATGAGAATCAAGTCCATTAAAGTTCCTAATACACAAGGCATTCCATCTTCCCCTCATCACTACAATTGGCATAAACCTCTATTGTCTTCTTTCGACTGATCTTACTTTGCTGCGTAAGGCCACCAGATGAAAAACCACACCGAGAAACATTCAAAATGAAGGAGAGATGCAGGGAATTTTATTTTAGCAAGCTGCTATTTATTGATACAATATCACTGCTCTGCATTTACAGGCAATCAGGAATGCAAAGATTGGAGGTAAAGAGTATTTAAAGATCAAGTATAATTTCTTTTGTCAAGGGTGTTTTCATAACGGATTCTTGCAGGATTTAGTTGCTCATGCTTTCTGAAACATCTAGGAGGAGTTAAAGGATTTAAACATAAATTCATAAAATCAACATTCTAATCTATGCTGCAATTGTAGGAATACTGCCAACAAATGGAGGTGTGTCATTTCATTTGTAAAAACAAACAAAAAACTTTTCAAAGGCATAGTGCACGCATTTGTCTCAGAGAAAATCAAATGACATTCCTAGTATGATGAACAGAGTTCTTAGACAGGAGTGATAGGGTGACAAGGCATTCTGATAAGAGAGGACATCTGAAATGTGTTTAAATTCAACCCACCACCTTCCTCTCCCCACATACACACCAGAGCTCCTATGCAAAGGAGTGGCATGGATGGGCTGCTGTCATCCAAAGGGCTTCTTTTTAGTCAGCAGAGAAACCCAAAGGAAACCTTTAAATGTGCTTAGTTTGCTAGCCTGGACTGCTCCACCTTGGAAAAGTTAGAACTAAGTCAGTAGGGAAAGCAGTTTTCAGTATGACACATAGCATTAAAAGGCAAAACCATCCACTCTGGTAATATGACTAAGATTAGTGCTTAGAATAAAAAGCAAAGTAGCCACCCAATATTTCTCTAGCTACCTTATATAAATGGATACATTGGGGCAGTTGTTGTTCGGGTTTGAGCACTTTTTGGTGGTTTGTTTTTATTCATTGCTATATTGATGTTTTTGTCTGCCAGGCCCTTTTCAAGGTTCCACTTTGTTTTCACCTTAATAAAATGACACTCCTTAAATCAAATGTATGTAAGCAGTGTCAGGATGAGCTCCACCCTAACATCTGGTGGTGAGGTGTGGCAAGTTGTGGAAAAGAACTTCAGGGGCCGATCTCATTTGCATAGGCACACCCACCCCGCCTAGAATGAGACCATAGCTGCCCAAATGGTCACTTTGGCTGCTGTGGGATCCCCAGTGTCTCTGTTATTGGGACAGGAAGAATAAATTGTTATTACCCTGATTATGGGAACTATGCTTGGAACCGTATGTGGCCTTTTGTTATGATGGAGGGATTCACCATCAACTAAGTAGCACTTGCTAGGCAAGGGTCATGGGTTCCAAAACTCTGTGAATTGAGAGAGGCTGGGGACAAGTATTAATACTTGGTGGCATGTGCCCCTTGGTGAGGGCCTTACATGCTAATTGTACTTCCTCCTCTCGCCACTGTAGAATATCAGAGCTAATTTTGATTTCATTAGAAGTCTAGTTATAGGCTGCTGAGCTCACTTTGGGCTAACAGTGCACCAGCACTGAGGCTCCCCTACTACAAGCTGAATTCACCTAAGAGCTGAAATCACTGAGCGTTGTGTTAAGTAGTGGGGGAGCCTGAAGATATATTGTGGAGCAGTTTGTGGGACGGCTGGAGTGCCTTGTGGACAGGCTGGTGAAGCAGTTCGATGCGAAGCAGTTTGTGGATGGCAGGAGCTGCTTGTGGGCCGTGGAACTGAGCGAAGGAGTTTGTGGGGCGGCTGGCGGAGCGGAGTGAAGTTATGGAGCGGTCAGCTTCAGATCATGTAAGGTGCCTCTTACCCCGTCCCATCTCCATCCAGGTTGGGAGGTAAAGCTCCGCAGATAAACTTTCGAACTCTGGGGCTGCCCTGACCAGGGACAGAGACTTTTGGGTCATTGGACTTTTGGGACTTTGGGGTTGCTGGACTCAAGAACCAAAGGGAAAAGGGCATGCCCCAATTTGCTTGGGGTGGGTTTTTTTTTTGCTCATGGGTTGTGTTATGAATCCTGTTGGTGGTGCTTCCCCAACATAATGCCACATTGTTTCTCTCTGTTATTAAAAGGCTTTTTGCTACACTCAGACTATGTGCTTGCGAGAGGGGAAGTATTGCCTCTTGGAGGCGCCCAGTGGGGGTGGTATATATTTGTCCCAGGTCACTGGGTGGGGGCTCGAGCCGGTTTGCATTGTGTTATTGGAATGGATCCCCTAGATATTGAACCCGGCCCTTGTTGCTGCCAACTCTGATGGGCAGAAGGGTTACATGTATATTATGTATCTTGGGCCCAAATTGTCCTCTTTGCCTCCACAGATGGAAGGAACAAAAATTCAGAAGGAGTCTTGTTTTGCCTCATTCGCTGTACAAAGCAGGAAATCATATACCTCCAGGAATGCGCCTTTATGCAAGACTATTTGCTACCTAGCAAATAGTTCCATGTTATAGAATTTATCTTCTCTCTTTTTCAAAAACCTAGACTAGTCAATCCAAATGCTAGAGCAAAAGAATTTTAAGGCTGCAAAATGGGGCACACAAAAGTCAGAAAGTGCTTCACCTCTGCCCCTTTGTACTTATGCATTCCATACAGCATTTAATTATATATGTTCATCTCTGCATATATAATTAATTTGCGCAGGCAGAATGGTGCACAGTGAGAGAGATGGGTCCTGCAGATCTATGCCTTAATTTGTCTCATTTTATTTGTGGTTATTGTGCTGGAAATCTGGAGTAAATCCATTGAAATCAGTGGATGCATTCTGAATTTACATGGGTGCCACATTTGGGCTCTCCATAGAGAGGATGGATAACATATAATGAATGAGGCAAGCCCTTCACACATTGAACAGAGATGATAAAAACATATGGGAGAATTGCCTGATTGTGTGCCTTCCAATCTGAGCACTGAATGAGGCAGGGGTCCAGTGGGGAAAATATATAGTTTGTGACTATGCAACTAAAGAGAAGAGAGCAGAGTTAAGAGTGTGTGGGAAACCTTCACTTCATCATTTCCTGACTTTTGAGAGCTTCGCTTGGCAACCTTAATGTTCTTTTAACATAGTGAGAGTTTTAATTGCATATATATGTTTCTTTTGCTCACTACTGAAATGCTGACCATTTTGTGATGGAACATGAAAGCAACGCTACACGGGGGCTATTTTTAAAGGATGGGAAGTGAAGAATAACTTCTAAGTTTGAAACAGCAGGGGGAAGCTGGCTAGGAAGACTGTAATTAGCCAAACTAGAGCGTGGGCAGGACACTGGGGCTAACATGTCTGCTCCAATGAAAAGTGTTAATGACCACCGTTGGTTAGTGCCTTGGTTTAATGACTCACCTGAAAGATGGTCCCTCTAGCAGACACTACAGTGTTGAGCACAGTACAAATACACAGATGGATAGATGTACAGTGGCCTCTTATACACTATGCTGGGGCATTTCTTTAGACTGACTCTGAGGGAAGAATGTCATCTATTTAATACCCAGCTTTCTGCAGCACCTGAGTATTTTCTTAGAAGTTTCTCTTTCAAGCACGTGGCCTGACCTGGCTTATGAGCTGTAACAGGATCACTGCCTGAGGTGTGGAGTGACACTGGACTGGAGGTCATGACCTTAAAGGGAACCTCTCCTTCCTTGTGCTGCAACACTTCCTCCAGGTCCCGCAGCCCCAGCCCACAATTAATCAGACAGAAACCAATGCACTCTTCTTGTGGATATAGGCAGAATATAAAAATCTGTCCTGTAGGGGATTTAGTCACACCAATGGTTTGTAATTAGAGCACAGACCAAATAGTTCTGTAATATTTTTGTCACTGTTGTAACAGACATGAATTTTTCCCCCCCTCAACTGTACCCCTGAAAGACGCCACAACAAATAGACAGAGAGACTGACCGACAGTGGCTTTTAAACAATGTGGACAAAATGCCAAATAAGTCATTCAAAATGAATAATGTATTTAAGAACTGCAGGAATAGAAGTAGTGAAACGTCTATCTGCATCCAGAGTGAAAACTGCCAGACTGAAATACACCAAAGAAAATACAGATACCCTTTTCAGATTGATATTTCAAATACAGTAAGAATGAATTTGTGTGTGTGTCAAGCTGTCACGTACTAGACAAGGATGGTTATGTGAATGGGTATTGCTACAAAAGCCATAGATTCGGCTGTGGTGAATATCTAGCTTTTTATTTATAGGACTTTAGAGCAGCACAGTATAAACACAGCCTTCATAAATGACAGATCATATCAGCTTCTGTAAATAACCCTTTTTGTAGGTTCCCATGAGTTGCATAATGTTTTTATTATATTCAGTAAAGAATGAGCTTTAGAAATGAACATAGTGGTATAAACTTAAAGGTAAATCAAGGCAAAATAACAATGTATTGAAATTCAAGTACAGGTTTAATGGAATGATCTAATTGAAAAAGAGCCTCTTTGCTGAGCTAAACTAGATTTGGATCCACAGAGACAATGTTGCAGTTGCCTTGTTTACTTTTGTTTTTCAAAATAAGTTGATTTTCTGAAGAAGAAAGGAAGAGAAAAGAAAAACCCAAAGGCCCTTAACATCCCTTCCAAGGAAGAAGGCAAGGTCATCAAATGTTTTGCGACTCCTATGGAGGATAAAAACAAAAGGTATGCAATGGTGGCTGGACAGATTCGAATGAAGCTGATCGATGTTTCGAAACTTCTGCATGCAACTGGAGTTTTAGTGAGAGGTCAGAGTTAACCTTGCAAAGATAGCAATGTCTCAGAACATGGAGATGCCTATCAACCCAGACGTAGAATGGTTATTTAGTTAACTGCACTACCAGTTGCCTGTAGAATCTTGGCTACAGTATATCTACTATATAGATGGTCTGCTTGATGATGTTATATCAACAAAAGGATGCTGCAACAATCTGCCCATGCATCACACTGAGAAAGTTCCCAGAAAGTTATTTCACCCACAGTTTGGTTGCATGCTGACCATGGGCTATATTGTACACACTACTGTGTATGTGGATCTAGTGAATCTTGGCCCAGACGTGTCTACAACACCCTACTCTCCCTCATCCCAAGGCAGAAGCAGGGTTAGACAACCTGGGGGCGGGCCGGGGCATGGATGTGGGGAAGAGTTATGAAGAAGGCATTTTTCCTCCCACCAACCCTGCAGAAGAGCAGTGGGTAAGTTAAGGCTGACCCTGTCAACGTTAGTGTATCCACCCATAGAACCCTCTCTTTTGAGGGAGCAGAATCCAGTTGTACATAGGCAAAGGGTTTCCATGTGGCTGGTCCTGGCCTCCACAGATCCCTGGGCATCAAACTCCTTGCTTTCTTTGATGGCTGTCAGAGATACCCCAAACCCTTGACAGGATAATCTGTAGGAAACTCTGGAAGCTACACTTCACTGAGTAGCCTGTCTCCTAAGTCACAGTAGCCTATATTATAGCAGAACATATGGTTGTTAAGTAGCAAAGATTTATTTGCACCTGTCATTCTAGTGGTGATTAAGTTGGGACGGTTTCCATGGACTAAACTGAAAAGAAACTACCACCATTCATCAGCTTGTTACTTCCTGATGCAAATTCTGCCTTCACAGCTACTACAAGAGTAAATTAAAAATGATGCATTGTGATGCAGCTGCAGTCATTTCATGTTTACTCATAAATTAAGGATGGCAGTGGGATAAGATGACTAAGATCCCCCCTAAGGCCTTTTTTTAAAAGTGATTGCTGAGATCTAAGGTTTTTAGAGTGGGAGAGAGAAACCTTCACAAGATTATTAATGGCTGTCCAAAATACCTAATCACAGAACCAGGCTCATTAACACTCTAGCAGCACCCAAAGAGAACAGCAGCTTAGAAGATGATAAAGTCTTCTCCCTGAGACTCCAATAAGAACACAACTCTTTGCTCTATGTTTCATCCTCATTATGTTTGTCATGACAATAGATTTATACTGTAATTTTCCTTTTCAAAGATGAATCAGAAACATAGTAACTGGTTATAGTTCATTAGAGTTTTGCGCTATACTATTCTTTCAAAGCAAATGCTACACTTTCAGAACATCTTAATAAATTCACTCTTCATTCTCGGTCTTCTTTACCAGTTACTGGAGTTACAAACAATACACAACAAAAATAGATAAACTTCTAACAGTCCCTTTGCTATGGTCACCGATTCCTCTCCTAGATGTCTTGATAATGAGTCTATTCACTTCCGACCCATGTGATATGGAGTGATCAATGGATAATCATTTTACTCTGATAAGACAAGGATTCTTGTTATGCATTGGGTATCACCAAGAGTCTCCAACTTGGAGCCTTAGATCACCAAGAGACCTTCTGCTGCTGTAAGGGAGTCTAAAGTCCACATATACAGACTTGTCCAATTGTAAAGTGATATTTGGCGCTGTTGTTTGTAGTATTCACATTCCACCCTCGATAACAGGCTTCATCCTTGGATAATTCAAGACCTCTATATACCGCCTACACAGAAATCTTTGCTCTGAAAGTTGTAGGACAAATTTATATCACGTCACAGACCCAGGAAAAGACATGTGGAAGTGGCCCAATGCCATTCATCAGTTAAGAGTCTACTGCAGTTGCCAGATTGTTCCTGCCACCTCAAAATAAAATGGGCCTGATTCACTAATTCATTCTACTTTCTTTGTGCTGTTCTGGTGGGGCCTTTTGGGGGTTATAGCCAATGGGCATAGAGTAATCTCCATAGGGGCCGAGTCCAGTTTAGAACCAGGGATCCACAAATGGCTCTTTAGCATCCTCCCCTCACTTCAGCTCTGCTGAGTCCAGCATGTACTGGGCATAGCTGAGAATCTGGGCCAGTGTATTTTAGTATTAGATTTGTTAAAATACAACCCATACAGGGGAAAAGGGCAACCTTCGTCATACATTATTATTGTAACCTTTAAATTTTGGTATCACTTCCTAAAAACAATGCAGTTTGCATGGGATTCACTGGTCGCCTTTGCAAATGTATGCCCTATTGTATTAGTACTCAAAGACTTTTGATAAATCTCAATAAGGAAAAAAATCATCCCCTAATAAGGATGAATCAGCAGGACTTTAAAGTGTCAAAATTTGGAATTCTACAAAACTAAAAAAGACATGGTGTAAGGCATAAATTGTGCACAGTGCATATTCTCAGGCAGAATTTGTTTTGCAGACACCTCTGAGGCCAGTACTGTTGCAGTGTGCTCTACCATTACACGTAGGGGAACAAGGACATTCAGTTTTTATAGGAGAGTCTGGAGGAGCTTTTTTCTCAAGAGATCAAATGAGCACTAATCAGGAAGAACGTTTGGTTATTAAATGCGCCATTGAGTCCTTTAAATATCACTGGATGGGTCATAAATTCATATTAAAGGAATTATTAGATAATCCATCACTGTCTCATGCAGGTAGAGGACAAAAATAGTAAGATTTGCCGACAACCCACCTCTGTCTGTGAATCTCCTCTTCCACCTGCTTAAAGACAGGTAACATGTATTTAATCTTCAGCCTTAATTTATTCACTGTGCTGCATCACACAATAAATGCAACACTCCCTCATGATATTACACTTTGCTCCATCTTCTCCATTCAATGTTCTCTTTGTTCCCACCTCCTATTCTCTGTTTCCCCCCTACTTTTCTAATAACTTCCTACTTCTTGTGCACTGCACCTCCCCCTTTGCCACATTCAGATCTCACTGCAAATGAATGTTTTGCCAAGCCTAGCATTGCTGATCACTACATCTCTGACTGCTACCACCCTTGCAGTTAGTTATATGTACTGTATCTGTACCATTTATACTGTAAGCTCCTTAGGACAGGGACCTCTCTTTGGGCCTGATCCAAATCCTATTGTCTTCCATGGACTTTGATCGGGCCCCATGTGCTTTATAAAGAATTATATAGCCCCATGGCATTGTATAAATAGCAGGGGCATGTCATGTAATGTGGCACTGACCCAGATGGAGCATGTTAAGTGACATTTTCAACCATGCTTTTACAGTGTAATTGTATTCCTAATTGTTAACAGCCCCTGCACAGCAGTTGGGAACTCTGACATGGTCCTTGGGGGTGTGGGTGAGCATGAGTGGGAGGTAACTAAAAATTATGGCTGGGTTTGGTGAGGGTTTTTTTTTTTATTTTTTTTTTATTTTGACTCTACACCCGTGATTGTACCTCTTAACTGTTGCTTAGCTACATATAAGTTTCCCTAGATAAATGTAGTGTTATATTCTTTACATAGAAAATGCTTCCTCAGGAATTGGAACTTCTATTTCGGCTGCAACATAGCTTCTCTTTGTCCCGCACTAGGGCCTTGGCAAGATGAGAAGTTGATTTAACTAAAATAACTAAACACAATTTAGAATCCAGATGACATTCCCTGCCAGATTATAATGACCACTTCAGTCAGGGATGGGTGAACCTCAAAATGTTTGGAGGCTTGGCTCAAGTCAGCACCCTCCAGTCAGTGTTATTTTTAGTGATGGGCAAACCCAAAAGTTTGGATGGTTATCCAGATTTCATTTAACTCTCTAAACGCCTTGAGTCTGCAAAACTGGGCTGGAAAACTTGCAAGAACAAGGTTTCTTGCAAGATTTCCAGTACTTCCTACTTCTGCTCCAGTTAGAAATCCTAGGAGAAGATCCTTTCTCTTTATACAGTACTGCAGCATGTCTGTTTCCAGTCTTAGCTGAAAAATGCAGAGCCTGTGAACATGGAAAAGAAACTAGGAAAAAGGTACCTGAACTGTTCTGAAACAGAAAACTTTTGGTTCAAGTTTGGGTGATGGTTGAAGTCTGCTCTTATTTTGGGACTCAGTCCTACTTCCACTGAAGTCAATGGGAGTTTTGTCAGTGATCTGAATGAAAGATCAATTTTGCTCATTCCTGTTTATTTATATTTTAAATATTTGCCTGTATTGTCTCCTATAGGTTTATTCAAGTACTAACAGCAATTCAGATGTGAGATGATTAGATGTTTGCACCTCCCTCACGATCTTCAGTTCTTCTTGCCTTTCTTTCCCTCTGTGCAGTGTATGGGCTGGTGGGCAAAGTTATTTTGAAAAACTGGTAGATCTGTTAATGCATTGTCCAAAGAACTGTTACCAGTTTATCAGATACCCTAAGCAGTTGAATACTCAAATGCAGCCCTGGTTTAAGCTTGGATGACTTCAACAGAGTTGTGCCAATTTGCAACAAAGGCTGAATCTAGTCTTTTAATTTGGTATGGGAGGTCCCAAGGAACAATCAGATCAGATGACCTTTGTGATGAGGTTGTGGATGGAGATAAGATGGCAGAGAAGAGCTGCTGAAGACTCAACAGAATCTTAAGAAGAATTTCAAAACAAAGTAATGTTCTTCTCGGTCCCATCAGAACAGAGTAGCCTGCAGTGCATTTGCAAAGGGGTAATCCAGCATGCCATATATTGGGAGATTTTCTATGATATGTAAATTCACCAGTCTAAGACATCATTTTCTTTAGAAACCTGAGACATAAGCCCCTAAATCTATGAAGAAAACAAGCTCTTGTTCTCATTTTTTTTTCCAGCTGACACATACTGCATATATTTGCAGAGCTTAAAGCATACTACTAGATGTTTTTCTGGCTTACCCATTCCAACATCTGCCTCCCTTCCCCAGCCACTGTTAGTACGATCTTGCTATAAGCAGTCTGACATCCAGCTCTTCAGAACAGCAAAATTTAGGGATGCAAGATGCATCCTGAGTTCTGCAGCGCTCAGTAGGAAGGTAGTCATTTCCTAACCAGTAAAGGAGCTACTTCTTAATTAATGTCTAGTGAGTGGTGATGCAGCTTTAATTCAGGCAGTAGCAAGACCAGGAAATTCTGTGCAAGCCCTGTCTGCCTTTTGCTGTTTTTCATTCTTGCAGGGGTTTTAAATACTCCTGCCATAGGTACTGTAATAGGCACATGTGAACCCCAGTAATGCAGGGATCTTTAAGGCCCACTTGCTGCTTTATATTTCTATTTTTCTATGTGCTACTCAATATGGAGTCACAGTTAATAACATCTAGGGCCCTAACAAATTCACGGTCCGTTTTGGTCAATTTCATACTCATAGGATTTTAAAAATAGCAAATTTCATGATTTCAACTATTTAAATCTGGTGTAACTGTAGGGGTCCTGACCCAAAAAAGGAGTTGGGGGTGGGTTGCAAGGTTATTGTAGGGAGGGTTGCAGTGCTGCTACCCTTACTTCTGTACTGCTGCAGGCAGCTGTGGGTGGCCAGAGAGCGGCACCTGCTGGCCAGGAGCCCAGCTCTGAAGGCAGATCCACCGCCAGCAGCAGCACAGCGGTAAGGATGGCATGGTACAGTATAGCCACCCTTACTACAACAGCCACCGCTCTCCGGTCAGCCAGCTCTGAAGGCAGCACAAAAGTAAGGGTGGTAATACCACGATCCCCCCTAAAATAACCTTTGACACACACACCCCCCCAACTCCCTTTTGGATCACGACCCCCAGTTTGAGAAACACTGGTCTCCCCCCGTGAAATCTGTATAGTATAGGATAAAAGCACAAAAGATCAGATTTCATGGTCCGTGATGCGTTTTTCATGGCTGTGAATTTGGTAGGGCCCTAATAGCATCATATCTTCAGGTCACTTTGCACCACACTGATTCGTGCATTAAATTCATGCCTTCTCCATCTCCAGTGCATGCATGCTTCCTCTCTTTTTCCTTCTCCTCCTCAGCATGCTTCCTCTCTTTTTCCTTTTCCTCCATTTCTTTTTCCCTTGCTTCCATAGCTCTCTTGTGGGCAGCCTCCCTTTCCTCCTCAGCATGCTTCCATTCTTTTTCCTTTTCCTTTTCCTCCATTTCTTTTTCCTTTGTCTCCATAACTCTCCTGTGGGCAGCCTCTTGGGCTTTTTCCTTTTCCTCCATAGCTCTCCTGTGGGCAGCCTCTTTGGCTGTTTCCTTGGTTTCTGTCATGTTTGCCTCTGTTTTTAACTAACTTTACACCCGAGAGTTAGAACTAAAACAAACAAAAAACTTGGCTTGTCAAAACAAAAATAGGCTGTGTTGTAACTGGATACCTATGTTCTCTGATAGTGGTTGTCCGCCTGCAGAAAAATCTTTAAAAAAAAACCCCTAACACCTTTGTCTCCAGGCAAATAGATAGAAAACCCCTCTAGTTGCTCTTAGCTAAAAAAACCTCTTCAGGTCTGTGAAGACTTGTGAATTTCCCTGGAGGAGGTTAACTACCCTGCCTTTAGGTAGAGAAAACTCCAGCTCACAAAAGACAACTACCTTTTGTCTCTGCTCTGGCCCCCAAGCAGAGACAAAAAAAACAAACCTCTAACTGCTTTCAGTTTAAAACCTGCTTTCCAGCAGCCCAAAGGAAAAAAAAGAATTTCCTTTTTAAAATCTGTGCTTCTGGTTCAAAAAAATCTCAAATTGATCTCAAAATGATTTCAAGTTAATCCCACCGCTCTGCCACCATGTCAAGGTTCCTTCCTCACTCTGAACTCTAGGGTACAGATGTGGGGACCTGCATGAAAACCCCCCAAAGCTTATTTTTACCAGCTTAGGTTAAAACTTCCCCAAGGTACAAACTATTTTACCTTTTGCCCCTGGACTTTATTGCTGCCACCACCAAGCGTCTAACAAATATATAACAGGGAAAGAGCCCGCTTGGAAACGTCTTTCCCTCCAAAATCCTCCCAAACCCTACACCCCCTTTCCTGGGGAAGACTTGATAAAAATCCTCACCAATTTGCATAGGTGAACACAGACCCAAACCCTTGGATCTTAAGAACAATGAAAAAACAAACAATCAGGTTCTTAAAAGAAGAATTTTAATTGAAGAAAAAGTAAAAGAATCACCTTTGTAAAATCAGGATGGTAAATACCTTACAGGGTAATCCGATTCAAAACAGAGAATCCCTCTAGGCAAAACCTTAAGTTACAAAAAGACACAAAAACAGGAATATACATTTCATTCAGCACAACTTATTTTATCAGCCATTTAAACAAAACAGACTCTAATGCATATCTAACTGGATTGCTTATTAGCCCTTTACAGGAGTTCTGACCTGCATTCCTGCTCTGGTCCCGGCAAAAGCAACACACAGACAGAGAGAACCCTTTGTTTCTCACCCCCTCCAGCTTTGAAAGTATCTTGTCTCCTCATTGGCCATTTTGGTCAGGTGCCAGCGAGGTTATCCTAGCTTCTTAACCCTTTACAGGTGAAAGGGTTTTTCCTCTGGCCAGGAGGGATTTTAAAGGTGTTTACCCTTCCCTTTATATTTATGACAGGGGTGTCTTTGGTTTATTCACTTAGATCAGTAGTCTCCTGCACTTCTTAAGTTTTCTTCTATCAGAACGTAAGCAGAGGGACAGATTTCCAGTTCCTGACCCTAACATGCTGTGTGGCCTCCAGTGGAGATTAAAAGAACACTGTTGTCTGGGGTTTCTCCACCAGAATTTTAACATTTAAAATCAGCTGCATTAGACACAGATAAACACACAATAAGTAACTTGACATGCAGCCTGACACTCTAAGGAGCAAGCAGGTCCACCAGTTGCCCACAATAAGAGAACATTCCTAATCACAGATATTGAATAATTAACTCTACAGCATCCCTGCAAGGCAGTGTTCCCCATTTCACAATTGGGGAAACAAGTAGAAAGGTTAAGCAATTTGCCCAAGGTCACAGAAGGAGTAATTGTCAGTGCAAGCATTACACCTCAGGAATTTATTGCTTCAGGTCCTAGGTGCAAACCATAGGATCAGTCTCTCTGGCACTCTAGCAAATAGAGCTGCTTATTCTTCCAATAAAATATTAAGCCAAATATTCTGACCTTTTCCAGTTTTATCAGATGAAGCATTTTCTTAACTACACATAATGGAGGAGGGGAGGAAATAGCAGACTGGAGCTAACATGCTCAGTGCTTGTATAAGAGGATTTTTCCTTGACCCATTTATGGATCTCTTATTAGCTGGCCTACTACAATAATGGGCTGAGGATTCAATGACTAGAGGAAGGCTTTGCAAACTTTGTTTTCATGCAACAGTAATAAGGAACTTGTATTTTGATGGCAGCGGCAGCGTGGGTGGATTTATGTAATTTGCAGTGTCCCACGTGCCTCAGTGGTGTGTTGATTTGCTTATAAAAAAATACTATAAATGAGCTGTGATTCACTGAAGCTAGCTTATGGAAATCTTCTGAAAGGTGATATGCAAATTTCAATACCTTTTTGCCTATTTTAATTATTCAGTGGTCCCATGGATTTCCTGATTATCAATGGAGAGAGAGAACTTCTGCTCCAAAAGTATGTCTACTTTTTGCAGCAAAGGAGAATCCCCTTTAAATTTGCTACCATTCAATCTTTTATCCTCTTCGGAGTCTAGTTGCTAGAGTACAACAAGTTCAAACGCTTGAGAAGGTTTGACATTCCATCCAGCAAAGATCAGGGATTCTTGAACTTTGTAAATGAGGAGACCCAGCAATGTGTGACCAGCTAACGAATGACAAAACATTGTTCGATTTGCCTTATTTTAACCGTGTTTCAGTTATGTATACACTAGTGCTCAGTAACTTACAATAAGAAGAGCGCGAAAATGCGGGGTAGAGCATCTTAAATTGCTTTGGAAAGTCCTGCAAATGGCATGAGAGGTGTCTGCTGGATCATTCACTAATATTTTTTTAATCAAATCAATAAAAAGCTTCCTATATTTACTTACTTCATTTAATGACAGGGAACAGATTGCTGCTTGTTTAGAGCAGACAACAAGGTTATGTGTGTGTTTTAGGGTATGTCTACACTACGAAATTAGGTCGAATTTATAGAAGTCGTTTTTATATATTCAAGTGTGCGTGTCCCCACAGAACATGCTCTAAGTGCATTAACTCGGCGGAGTGCTTCCACAGTACCGAGGCAAGCGTCGACTTCCGGAGTGTTGCACTGTGGGTAGCTATCCCACAGTTCCCACAGTCTCCAGAAATGAGATTCAAAAGTTTGCGGTTCTTTTCCTGTCTACCTGGCCAGTGCATCTGAGTTGAGAGTGCTGTCCAGAGCGGTCACAATGGAGCACTCTGGGATAGCTCCTGGAGGCCAATACCGTCGAATTGTGTCCACAGTACCCCAAATTCGACCTGGCAAGGCCGATTTAAGCGCTAATCCACTTGTCAGGGGTGGAGTAAGGAAATAGATTTTAAAAGCCCTTTAAGTCGAAAATAAGGGCTTCGTCGTGTGGACAGGTGAAGGTTTACATCAATTTAATGCTGCTAAATTTGACCTAAAGTCCTAGTGTAGACCAGGGCTTGGTGGACAAATAACAAAGGCTCTGTGGTCCAGAGATCACAGTTTTGGGAACCACTGCAGTAGAGAGTGGTGGTACTCAGTGGTATTCTAATGGTCTTGTGCTCTTGCCTATAATTGTTGTTTAGCAGCATTCTGGACCAGACAGAGATTCCCTGCCATAGCTTGTAAATTCATTCCAAGATGCAGGACATTCCAATGGTTGAGTCAGGCAGTTGTGAAAGTGTGACTCACACCATGTCTATCAGAACAGGATGCAGTCTCCTGTCCAGCTGCAAGTGGATGACAACATTTCTAGTGGCTGTTGCTATTTTGCTCTTTAAGATCAGCAAGGAGTTCAGAAAGACCCCCAAACGGTGCACCCCGTTGATGACCTGTGATTTGACTCCTCAGCAACCACCGGTGATAGCTTTTCCCATTGGCATCGCCTCTTTACTTCTGGGATTCAGTCAGCTGTTCTTCACACATGTTCTGCTTTCACATAGACACTGCGATAGCTGGGAGGTGGTTATTTCTGCACCTGCTAAGAAGGACATGCACAGCTGTGCATTACCCGTGTACTGCTGGCAACTGAGACCCTGGCATCTAACATTCCATCCTAGTCATTTTAAGTGAATGTTGACTAAGAGGAGGAAAAGGATCCCAGCAGCTGAGAGCTCAGGTGGCTGAAGTGCAGATGCTTATCAAACTGTCTGTGTTTGGTCTAAAAGGAAGGGCTGTTGCCGTCTTAGTGCACTTCCATTTATCCCCACAAGACCTCTAAGGCAGGTCAGCAGCAATGTGTGGGTGACTACGTACGACATACCTGCAGTATCAGCAGGAAAAATTGAACCAGGAACAGAGCATACCATCATGTAAATCCAGCGCTCTTCAATAATCAGCAAAGGTGGTAAAAAACAAATACATGAGTTAAACTGCTCTATAGGTCTTGGGTCTCAAAATGATTCATTTAGAAAGCATGGCACAGCAGATGGTGACAATTCCATTCTCAGGGCTTTTCCTCTGTGAGGCTGTCCTTGAGAGCCAACGTGTTTGAATGTTCTTGTGAGAACTATCTTTTATTGGACCAACTTCTGCTGGTGAGAGAGACAAACTTTCAAGCCACTCTCTCACCAACAGAAGTTGGTCCAATAAAAGGCATTACCTCCCCCTCCTTGTCTTCCTAATATCCTGGGACCTGAAGTGGCTATGACAACACTGCATACTTGCGAGAATTGTCTTTTAAGGAAAGGGTGTTTGTGAGATTTTATAGAAATGGCAACCCATTGCTTTTGAATCCCTTACTATGTTTAATAAAAGGTAGCTTTACCCTCAGACAGCTTTTTTGGGAATGTACAATTAATTAATTAATTAGAATTTTTTACCCTGGAAAGGTCAGGTCCAGCACACCATTGATTTTCTCCAATTTTGCCTAATCTGACTCTGGCACAAGGCTTTCAAGTGACTTGCTTGAGGTCTCACAGTGAATTCTGACTTTATTAGCACTAAAGATGCTCATCTCTTTCAATCCTGTGCTCTAAATGCTAGGCCATGTGACCTCTTCGCTTGCATAGTATTTCCTGACAAGATGACTATTAAGTAACATCAAAGCTCGTATTTCCCTACCGCAAAAGAAAATGAGGTGCAGCAATGTCCAAGGAAAGCAACATATCTGGCTCCAGTAGTATCAATTATTTCAACTCTAGGATCAGATGGTTCCAGTGGAAGTGCTCAGATATGAAATACTAGTATTATGCAGCTGCCATGAAAATGGAGGCAGAGAGTCTCTACAGAGGTCTGTAGCTATATCGAGTGAGTCAAATTTTTGGCTTACTGTGCTAGAATATCAACACATGAACTAGCACTTCCTTCCCTGGAGAAGAATAAAATGTCTTTTGTGTTCAGGATGGGTTCAGATCGTATTTTAGAAGGAAGCCAATCACCAGTTGATTAGCATAGCAGTGAATACCCTACCAACAAAAAAATGCCACAACCTGGGAATTTAGCTATGTACTCTCTCTCTCTTAGATAACACGCTGAAGTGACCTGTGTCTTGAGGCATGGGGTAGTGGGAGAGAGAGATTAGCTCCTAAAATGACAACATATTAGAAAAAAAAGAGGCTGATATAGAAACATTTTATTTGATTAAATTTGGACAATTTTCTTTCAGTAAAATAATATTTTTGGAGTGAGGTCAAATATGTGCTTTCATTTTGGATTCCCAAGTATACACTTTTCACCCCTAGACTAGTTGTAAGAAGCCATTTCTGGTTGGACTTCCTGCCGTGAGCAGTAAATTTTCATTACCTGATGTATGTATAATCAAATAGATAAAGAACTACATTAGGTAATGAGATACAATATGAGCAGAACCCTGGAATGTATACCTCACTTCAAGGCTAACTCCTGTGGCAAGAGTTTTTGTGGCTTTTGGGGCAATGAGAACATGTCTCCCATCCACAATGCTGCACCTTCAATCAAACTTCATCTTGATTGCTGAACTGCAGGAGCACTGAAGGCTATTCACAAATTCATGGTCAGGTGAGCACACTCTGGACAAGGAATGTATGGAACGCTTTATGTGGGAATACAGACTGGCCCAGAGCCTGGGCTATGGTTGAAGAGTGCACAGCACAGAGGGTAGCCTGTGCAGTTCCCTCATCCTGGATTGACTGTGTGTGGTCCAGTCCTCTGGCATAATTTAGAGAAGCCTGCAGTTGCAAATGACTCAAAGGGACTGAAACAACAAGTGGGGATTGGCAGGATATATTGATTCCTGGCCACAACACTTACACCAGTAGAAGTGGTGGGGAAGGTAGGATAGGATTTTCTGTGCCATCTCTATGCTATCAGAAGATGCCCACGCACCTCCCATGGCCATTTAAACCAGACTTAGGGTTACATTACACTGGAGGATCTAGGCCTGTGATTATCATCTTACTTCTAATGTACTTGAAAAGAGTTTGGAAAAAAAATACACCTCCAGAGCCAAACAAAATGAAGTTGGTATTTCAAGCTTAGGAAGCATGCGTTACTCTTCAAGCACTTGTTTAAGGATGGTGTGTGATGTCAGCATTATGAATCACATCACATCCCCTAGCACATCACCAGCTGCAACACCCCTGTTAAGTTGGCAGCTGGAAACAGAAACAAGAAAATAGAAACCTAAAGGGTTGAAATGGGGGGTTTAAAAGAATTAATCTGAATTTGTTCTGAGAGACTTGGGACTAGATCCCGACTACTTCACTATAAGTGTGCAGGAATGGTGCGGAGGCTTAAGAGAGACCTTTCCCTGCACTTGTGCATTCACACACACAAAAAGGGCAGCCATGATGGTGGTGCATCTATTCTATGGGCTACATTCAGAATTTGTGGTGCAGTAGTATCTGTATGGGCAGTATGAAATACCAAATGTGGTTTAGCATCTGGGAAGGTCGTGGCAGCAGTGGGAAGAGGAATTACACTGAGGGTGGTGTAGGGAACAGGCAGAAAGGCTGACAAGGATGCTGCTTCAGGGAAAAAGGGCGTGGTTGGGTTCTGGGTAACAGGGACACTTGAAAAGCTGGTCCAAGGTGTTATAAAAGTGCAACGAGTGGTGTAACAAAGTCAGATATGTTGGCTCTAAGGGAGCATAAAGAACAATGAAACAGAAACAAGCACATTCAACATGGCTCAGGTAGCCACTGCATCATAATAAAACTATAAAGGCATATTTCAAAAGCAAGTAATCCAGTGTCAGTGGGCTGGCACAGTGCTTTGTATTTAAACTGAAAAGAAGGAAGCCGTGTAGAACACAGTATCCAGGCACATCTTTACTGGAGCCTTACAGAAGCTGGTGGGTGGCAAACTCGCCAAGTGCATACACTTAGACATACCATAGGATCTGCGGTTGCTGTTGACAGCTACAATTAAAACCATTAGTGAGCAGGAGCAAGGGAGGGGAAAACCAAAACCAAATCCCAGACTGCTGATTTAAATGACCTAACTTTAGTCACCTGACCCTGCAATCAAATGTGCTCTTTCCTGCCTGCAGACTCCTTCTGAGTGTGTTAGTGAGGGCACCCACTGCTGAGGGAATTGACTAACACTGCAGTGGGCTATGTTACAGACAGACAGCAGTAACTGGGGAAAAATACATTCTCACCTCCCTCCCCCACACCAGTTTTATGTGATTTGGATGATCATAAATTATTCCTGTCTAGATGAATGTTGAAAACACCCTCCAGTAAGTGTAATTTACTACATTATGGCCTGTTAACAACATAGCTTAATAAAACAAAAGCAGTAGTTTCCAGCAAAAAGCAATATACAATATGTAAGGTAAGCACAAGCAACACAGAATAACTTTGATTTAGAGTTCATTGTGCTTCTGTACACCACATCAAGAGGAACACAGTATATTTAGGGATATCATCCTAACCTGGATGAGGAATGGCGACACGTTTTCATTTCCCAGTCTAGGCTAAGAACTCTGCAGTCATAATGAAACATGCTGTCACATCTGTAAAGGTAACAAAATGCATTTTAAATATAATGGCCTAATTTTCATTTACACTAAGGCCCCTTTAAAATTGACCTGGCAGTGTAAAGGGGAATTTGTTGTAAATGAGATTAAAGGCCTGTGTGTTCCCATTATGATTCCTTATTTAGCCCATTTTGTAACCAAACTCTTTTAAAATAAAAATTGCAACAGAGCCATCTTGAATTTTATACCTACAGATTTGCAGTCTGCTGCTCATCAGCAAAAATTTCTTGTGACTATGACACGTCGAAGCATGCGGTGCATGTTTTTATTTCCAGATGCCAGACACTTCAGGTCTGCCATTGGCAGATGGGCTCACATTTGGATTGCATTGATATCACTGTGATATACACTGCCAGTATGCCATTACAACAGCACATTGCAATGCAAACTCCTATATACTGATGCATCACAGCATGACACTTGTGGTGTCTATTTAGATAGTGTCTGAATTCTGTTGCCTATTTACACAGCTCCTCAGACTTTTCTGTTCCCCCAAGTCTAATCCAATGTCCATGATAATTCTTGACAATAGCACCCATAATAGAACCTATAGAATCTGTTCATACATTAATTTCCCTGCTACTGTAAGTATATTCCAATTTGTTATTACAATATCAAAGTTCTTGTTTAAGACACACCATTAACTTGAAATCTAGTCCGTTTAAAAAATACATAAAAAATTCTATGTACTATACCTACCCGAGTCCCATGCCAATCGATGTGTGTGATTTTTAAAAACAAACAAACATTCTGATCTACACAGACAGACAAGGAAAAATGACTGACAGTGCTGTCAAGTATACAAAGTAACCAACTGAAAAAACAGAGAAAAGTAATGCTTTGTCATAAACCTGGTTTAGTTTTAGGCATTTTAGATGTTACTTGTAACAACAGCTGGTACAAACTTTTCAGAAAGAGTACAATTTTTGAGTTGATGTTCCTTTAAGCATCTTTCCTTGCCTAATAATGAAAAACAGATATGGGGCTAAATTCTGAGCACAACAATGTATATCTAGAATAACTCTACTTAAATCAATGGAATTTCTCCAGATTTATAATGGCATAATTGGAAGAAGAATCTGGACCATCAAATGCATGGTTTTTATTTTTTAGCGATAACAAGAAAATGTCTGTGATGGCAAAAGTTAGTATTTGGAGTAAAATCCTGCTAAAGACATTTGAAAAAATCTTGTTACTCACTGTCTCACACTCAGATCATTTTGAAAATGAAACGCTATACAAGCACAAAAAGTGATTATGTTACTTGCAGCCTCAAGCTATTCTGACTTCATTGAATGCCTTACAAGCAGCTATTGTTCTTGGAGATAGCCCGAGACTTGCTTCCCAAGATAGTCTTGCTGCAAGAGAAAGAGAGAGTCTGATACATCAGTTTAGCCATCTTTAGTAGTATTTAGTATGAAATGTGCAGTGGGTGAGAGAGAGATGGAAGAAAACAGTCCTGTCATGTGACTACTGTTGACCTATTTATACTCTGGGCCCAAGTATCTAGGCCCTACTGATGAACCGCTCTAACCTGATCCCTGACTCCACCTCCAACTTCCAAAACCTCCTTACATCCCACGCCATGAAAAACAAACTTCCCTTACTTTGGTCTTTTTGTTCCAGATTGCAAAAAACATATTAGATCATCCCCTACAATTTTAGGTACAAAGCCCAGTGCATACATGCTGCTAAGATAAATGCCTTAGAAGTGATTATAAATATATCTCAACAAACCTTTTGAGTGGAGTATTGGAGACAAGAATTTCTTGATTTCTACTGTAGGCCTGACCCAAAGCCTACTGGAGTCATTGGAAAGTCTCTCATTTGATTTCAGAGGGTTTTGGATAAGCCTCTGTGTATATTTTTGGGTGAGGAGCAAACAGACAGTCTATCACGTGAGAAAGAGAAGGTGGGGGAGGGAATATATATTATTGGATCAACTTCTGTTGGTGAGAGAGACAAGCTTCTGAGCCACACAGAGCTCTTCTTCAGGTCTGCGTGGCTCAAAAGCTTGTCTCTCTCACCAAGAGACGTTGGTCCAGTCAAAGATATTACACTATAGGCCTGAAAAACAACTGAGGCCAAAGCTCTCCTAGAGACGAGCATTTCTAGGAATGGGTGAGCAGATGCCTCAGTGTTTCTTTTCTTGGTTTAGATTTAAGTCAATGAACAGACTACACATACTGTATCATAAATCAGATCTCTGCTTGAACCAATAGTTCACACTAATGCTTTTGATCTGGAAAACAGTAAAATGCCTCTGGAATTTTGTTTTGTAATCTGCGACATCATGGCAGCAGAAAATGAAAACAAAGTGGCAAAACATGACAAGGGAAAATGTGATCTGTAGAAAAACGGAAGAGTAACCCCAACTCAGATTTTGTTTTCATGTTGTTTTCAAATCACAGTCTGCAGAACGGCTTGTTATTATGTTCAGCCATCCTTGATGAGCAGTTTCAGGTATTACACTATACTACCTCTCTAACGCCTCTCCCAGTAGGATTCATTTGAAGCAATTATATGAATATTATATTCTTACAGGAGCGCAGTCAGGCATGCAGGGACAGAAAACCAATCCACTGGGAAAAAACCCACCACACCCAGCCCATACATCAGAGACATGAGCGAATGAATATTTATTTTGTTCATGTGAATTGGAGGGAAAAATAACACCATAAGGGTGTGGTCTGTGGCTTGCAGATGCAGGAAAATAAAATGGACGAAGTTTAAATGAATGGATCAAAGCAGTAACAAATAGGGATAATATCCTGAGTAGTTAGCAAACATGGTACAAAAAATACTAAACCTACAAGGGCCTGTTCTCATTTACACTCAGGACCCTTTGAACTACTCTGGCGTGGAAAGGGGCCTTAAAGTGATATAAAGGAGAGTGGTGCAAAAGGGCATTAGTGAAAATGAGAATTAGGCCCATAAAAACATAATAGTTTAAAATTTAATACTAATACTCAAGAGTTGTGCCTCTGTATGAGAATCATTCTCTAAGACAACAGAGCAGGGAGTTGAATCAAAACTGCAAATGGTTTATTTAACTCAGGGAGCAGGCTTGAGTTACCAAGGTCATTTGTTGGGGTCTGTTCCTCATGCAGAACCACAGAGCAAGAAACAGAACCTGCTACCTAGCTCTGCAGCGAGCTGCTTATTGGGGATTTCTGAACTTCAGTGGACATACCCATGAAAGCCCCTCCATTCACTAGACTTGCATGCATTCACACAGAATTCATCTGTTTGCGTCAACTCCAGACAGCACTGAAACGGCTCATCATTCCAATCAACCCAGAATGTGTTCCTCTGATTCTGCTCTGAACTCGTTGCTAAATTCAGTGCAAAGGACTAGTCAGGAGAGAATGCATTTTCTAAGTAACATTCCATGGAAGAGTCATCAGAACTTATTTAAACCTCAAAAAAATGGGTTAGTCTGGGTTTGATGCAGAGGGGCTCTGGTTTAATCCAAACCAGTTCACCCAACCCTACTTGAAAACCTTTGTGACTGCCCCCAAACCAATCAGCACAGTGATTAACACATTGTGCACTGCTGTAGTTTCTTCCATAGGAGGATCTAAGACAGAGGTGGGCAAACTACAGCCTGCGGGCCCGTCCTGCCCAGCCCTTGAGCTCCTGGCCAGGGAGGCTAGTCCCTGGCCCCTTCCCTTCTATCCCCCCTCCCCCGCAGCCTCAGTGTACCGCGCTGCCAGCGCAGGAGGGGGCTGCACTGCGGGGACAGGGAAGAGCAGGAAGGGAGGCTCACCTGCAGCCTCAGCAGGTGGGCGGTGCAAGAGTGCGGCGAATGCGGGAGGAGGGCTCAGGAGGAGCACCGGACGGCTGCGCAGTTTACAAGAAGTGGAAGATTGAACAAATGACCAGGGATGAGTATAAAAATATTGCTCGGGCATGCAGGAGTGAAATCAGGAAGGCCAAATCACACCTGGAGTTGCAGCTAGCAAGAGATGTTAAGAGTAACAAGAAGGGTTTCTTCAGGTATGTTAGCAACAAGAAGAAAGTCAAGGAAAGCGTGGATCCCTTACTGATTGAGGTAGGCAACCTAGTGACAGAGGATGTGGAAAAAGCTAATGTACTCAGTGCTTTTTTTGCCTCTGTCTTCACGAACAAGGTCAGCTCCCGGACTACTGCACTGGGCAGCACAGCATGGGGAGGTGACGACCAGCCTTCTGTGGAGAAAGAAGTGGTTTGGGACTATTTAGAAAAGCTGGATGAGCTGCATCCGAGAGTGCTAAAGGAGTTGGCGGATGTGATTGCAGAGCCATTGACCATTATCTTTGAAAACTCATGGCCATCGGGGGAAGTCCCGGACGACTGGAAAAAGGCTAATGTAGTGCCCATCTTTAAAAAAGGGAAGGAGGATCCTGGGAACTACAGGCCAGTTAGCCTCACCTCAGTCCCTGGAAAAAATCATGGAGCAGGTCCTCAAGGAATCAATTCTGAAGCACTTAGAGGAGAGGAAGGTGATCAGGAACAGTCAGCATGGATTCACCAAGGGCAAGTCATGCCTGACTAATCTAATTGCCTTCTATGACAAGATAACTGGTTCTGTGGATTAAGGGAAAGCAGTGGACGTGTTGTTCCTTGACTTTAGCAAAGCTTTTGACACTGTCTCCCACAGTATTCTTGCCAGCAAGTTAAAGAAGTGTGGGCTGGATGAATGGACTATAAGGTGGATAGAAAGCCGGCTAGATTGTCAGGCTCAACGGGTAGTGATCAATGGCTCCATGTCTAGTTGGAAGCCGGTATCAAGCGGAGTGCCCCAAGGGTCGGTCCTCGGGCCGGTTTTGTTCAATATCTTCATAAATGATCTAGAGGATGGTGTGGATTGCACCCTCAGCAAGTTTGCAGATGACACTAAACTGGGAGGAGAGGTAAATATGCTGGAGGGTAGGGATAGGATACAGAGGGACCTAGACAAATTGGAGGATTGGGCCAAAAGAAATCTGATGAGGTTCAACAAGGACAAGTGCAGAGTCCTGCACTTAGGACGGAAGAATCCAATGCACCGCTACAGACTAGGGACCGAATGGCTCGGCAGCAGTTCTGCAGAAAAGGACCTAGGGGTTACAGTGGACGAGAAGCTGGATATGAGTCAACAGTGTGCCCTTGTTGACAAGAAGGCCAATGGCATTTTGGGCTGTATAAGTAGGGGCATTACCAGCAGATCGAGGGACGTGATTGTTCCCCTCTATTCGACACTGGTGAGGCCTCATCTGGGGTACTGTGTCCAGTTTTGGGCCCCACACTACAAGAAGGATGTGGAAAAATTGGAAAGAGTCCAGCGGAGGGCAACAAAAATGATTAGGGGACTGGAACTTATGAGGAGAGGCTGAGGGAACTGGGGATGTTTAGTCTACGGAAGAGAAGAATGAGGGGGGATTTGATAGCTGCTTTCAACTACCTGAAAGGGGGTTCCAAAGAGGATGGCTCTATACTGTTCTCAGTGGTAGCAGATGACAGAACAAGGAGTAATGGTCTCAAGTTGCAGTGGAGGAGATTTAGGTTGGATATTAGGAAAAACTTTTTCACTAGGAGGGTGGTGAAACGCTGGAATGCGTTACCTAGAGAGGTGGTAGAATCTCCTTCCTTAGAAGTTTTTACGGTCAGGCTTGACAAAGCCCTGGCTGGGATGATTTAATTGGGGATCGGTCCTGCTTTGAGCAGGGGGTTGGATTAGATGACCTCTTGAGGTCCCTTCCAACCCTGATATTCTATGATTCTAAGCGGCGCTTAGAAGGGGAAACCGCCGCTTCTCTCCAGCTGCGCAGCTGCCCCTGCTCCTCCTGAGTCCTCTGCCCATGTTTGCAGGGCCGCATTCTGAAAGGGGCTTTAGAGGGGGGTTGCATAAGGGGTGGGGTCCCGGGGGGGGCAGTTGGGGCAGGGGGTCCCAGGAGGGGGCGGGCATGGGTGGGGTTGGATGGGTCAGATGTTCTGAGGGGGGCAGTCAGGGGGCAGGAAGTGGGAAGGGGCGGATAGGGTTAGGGTGTGGGGAGGCACAGACTTCCCTACCCAGCCCTCCATACAGTTTTGGAACCCTGATGTGGCCCTCAGGCCAAAAAGTTTGCCCACCCCTGGTCTAAGACTTTTACAAAGGTTAGTTGAATGAACCCCCACAATACCCCTGTGATGTAGACAGAGATTACTATTTCTATTTTATAGTTGGAGAAACAGGCACAAGAGAGATTAAGTGACTTTCCCAAGGTCACACCGGCTCTGTGGTAAAGCTGGGAATAAAACCCACATCTCCTGACTTCCAGTCATGTGCTTTAACCATGAAACTATTTTTCCTCCCAAGAGAGGTTAAACAACCAACGTTCATTCATCTGTTAAAATACAGACAAAAGAAAACCTATATTTCAGCTAAATGGTGCCTTACACCAGAGCTGGCCGATAACTGACTGTAGTCTCCCTTAGCCCTCGCCTGCACATATTATCTTTCAGGGCTGTTGATTCCCTCTCCTCTCCCATAACATACTGAGGCTCCAGAGATATGGATAAGCTTTATATGATCCGCATCCAAACTTTAGGACCTCTACAGGAACGGTACCATCTGAACCTCTCGAGGTCCATTTGTTACTATACAAAATGAGAGATCAAGGGGCATTCAGCAAGTGGCAGAACAAAAGGAGAATAGTATTTAAACTTGTCAATGGAATCTTCCTTCTGCTTTGGTGTAGCACTGAAGGTGAAGCCCAGATATTTTTAAATCTTAGTAAGTAACTTTAATTAAAACACTCCTAGCTTTACAAGCAGCCAACAGCTTTTTATTAGTCTATAACCAGCTCTACTGAAATTAAAGGGTGTTGGCTTGTGGGCACTGTAGATCATAGGACCATGAAAGTGAGAACTAGAATTGAGCCAATAATCACAGCTAATGTTTTTTCATGAATTTCACCTTTTGGCTGTGAATTGTGCAATAATAGATTGAAAAACTCTCTAATGTATTCATTATTTACATTCATTCAAGAATTATTATGGTGAATAATTTCTACTCTTCTGTCCAGTCCATTGTAAATAATCACAATATGCAGTATGAGCTGTGTCTGTTTATGACATAAGTAACATGTTTTTCTCTTCTATTTCCTGAGTGAATGACTTATGTAAGTAACCAGCACAATGTGAATTTTACAACAAATACACATTTCAAAATTCACTGTTGGTCAGTATGTGAGCATCTGTGTTTAACATTCACTGTTTGCAAGTATTCAAGCTTGTAAATAAATAAAAGCAGAAATCAAACTCAAAAGGGACTCGATCAGATCAAAATTCTCTTTCAAATCAAACAAATAATCATGGACCATTTTTTTCCTCTATTGACTCAGCTCTTCTGGGCAGTAGAGAAATCAAGATAGAGCAGTTTTGGCTCACTGAGGTTCTTGTGATTCTTTTCCTATTTCAGTTGGACGGTTGTGTACCACCAAGCTCTGCATTGGTGTTTGGATCCAATGGAGCTCCCTATAGCCAATGTCAAACTCAGTGGAAACCACCAAGTTCACCACTCAATTAAAATAATCATTCACAGTGAAATCAGATGGTTTCAACTGAGTAACTGGGCACTGGTTCACTGGAAAGAACAATTTTTTCCCTATAAATTTGGGCTGAGTTTAGAGTTCATAAGGAAACGTGAAACCAAGCAAGTTTCATGTGTCTTATGTTTCATAATGAAAGTACCAGGCTGCTCTACTGAGCAGTTGTAGCTTAGTGTGTGAATACTGAGGCCTTATCTACTCTGACATTTTTCTTCAAATTCTCCACCATTGAACTATGCTGGTGCAGCCCCACCTAGTGTAGACTGACACTGCTATTTTAACCATGTCACTCTATGTCTGCTCTTAACTTATTAGCCAAAGCAGCAAGGTTACACTAGTGCTTCCACCATTGCAGCTCTACCAGAAGCAGCACCAATGGTAGCAGTGGTGAGAAATTTTAGGAGGAAAATGCTAATGTATACACACCCTCTAATTTTAAGAGGCAACCTTCAAACAGTTTGGAAATTTATGACAAAGAACACTTACAACTGACTTTTAACCTAAACAAATAAGTATCAGACTACCAAAGCCCACAGGGGGTTGAAGGATTAATTGGTTCAAGTTTGTAAAGTACTTCGAGATCTTTGGATGGAAGGTATAGAAGAGCAAAATATTTAATTTTCAAGAAAGCATAAGAAAACTCCCCTCTCATCCACTGTAGCTATAGCAGATAGATGACAATCTATGAAGTACCCTCCGTTCAAAATCATAGGTGTAGGAATTTTCAGTCAAAGTTGAAGGGCTGGACGCACCTTCATGAAAACATACTAGTTTATTGCCATGGCCTAAACCACTGCAGCATCATTACTGCAGGCTGTAGTGGTTTATACCTCTGCTGCTGAATAATGTCATTTTATATAAGAACTCAACTCCTTAGGGCTTCATAATGAAAGAAAATACCTTGCTCACAGGGGCCCAAGTCCTGCTCACCTTCCATAGATGAGTAGTCCCATCGACTGTGAGCTGTCACGTCACTGCAACCACTCTACTAATATGCTTTACATCAGCACAAGTGCTCTGGGTGTATTTGTTAGGCTAGGCTGAGATCAGAAGTGGCCATTGTAATAGATTTGTCTGTGTACAGTACTTCATAGGAAGCAAAGTGCTGCTGGATTGGAGATGTCAAAAAATGATGAGCCTTAAAATTATTTTTAACTAGCTCTCTAACATGAGCTTGTTTCCCTGAAACTGGATGCGAGTACAATGGAAACACTTTCAGATTAACATCGAAGTAGCCTACATGATAAAAGCCTTTGTTCCCCTGTGTGATATCAAAAGCTCCCTCTGTGTTTAAGGAAGTGTTACAAAATGTTAGTGTTGTCGAGTTTCTTGGTTTATTCACTCATTCTCCCACTCTCATGGCCCTTTGAATTCAAAAACAGTCAGGCTTAGTATTCCCGAAGTAGCTGCCTGCAGGAAATGTTACCAAGCTCTCAGCCTCGGAAATAACAGGGCCGCCTGTTGATCTGAATCACCTAAGGGCTGCGGGGGGAGGCATTTTCAGTCTGTGTATTTCTGGGGAGGCTGGGGGCGACTGCAGTGGTTGGCAGCAAAAGTGTGAGAATGACTGCTAAACCTCACACAAGTCACTTGCTGCTGTTCCCATGCAGAGTGTGAGACTTGAAAACTGTGATCTGGTGATTAGCAGAAAGTCTTCAACCCTTCCAGGAAGAAAAAATTAGAGCAGTAACCAAAACCAAATTTCCTTGGACTATTCATTAGGGACTCGATCCAAAGCTTGTTGAAGTCAGTGGAAGGCAGTGGAAAGACTCCCATTGACTTTAGTGTTCTGAACAGGAGCTTAAGTTGTTTAATTTATCTTTTAGCACTGGTCTACACTTAACATTTAGATTGACCTAGCTACGTCGCTCGGGGTGGCAAAAATTCATATCCCTGAGTCCCACAGTTAAGCCGATCTTACCCCCAGAGTATATGCATCTGGGTCTATAGAAGAACTCTTCCATTGACATATCTACCGCTGCTCAGAGAAGTGGATTAGCTACATTGACAGAAAAACGCCTTCCATCGACATAAAAAGCATCTGCACTATGGTGCTACAGCAGAACAACTGCAGTTGTGATGCTGTAGAGCCTGTGGTGCAGACATCCCCTTACGTGTTGGAAAATAAGTAAAGACACTTGCCCTTCGCTTGCCAGTCACTCTGCTTTCTTCACGTGTGCCTGGAGTCATACCCACAGACGTACTCATCCTGGCTGTGGACTTTCTGAACAGGTGAGGACAAGCAGGCTTCTCAACCATCTCTCATTTTAGACCTGAATTCACCTGTCCCACACCAACCTAGTGTTTTTCATTTTTGTTACTGATGCAGGAAATTCTGAATCAAAGTTTACTGGTCAGTCCCTGTTTTGTAACATTAAGCTCAGTGCAGAAGGGCAGTAAGGGTGGCATGCAGAGCTCCCCAGTGCTAATCAGAGATATGGCCCTTCGGTCAGCACCTGATGTATATGCCCTACTTAGAACTGTGTGAAATTAAGCAGTTTTGTTTTCCAGGGATCTGGGTAAAATTGTTCTTTCCTTTCAGTCTGTGTGGGTTTGTACCCCAGAGTTTCAGATAAAACAAAACCACACAGTAAAACTCCACTGCAGCTGAAAATGGGGCATGAATTGTAGACAAAACAATAAATTAGTCCCAAGACATTCTAAAGGGTTCTGATTAAGGCACTGGTTAAGCATATTCATGTAATTAAGGCACTGGGATGGAACTCGGATTTGGGTTAAATTCCCACCTCTGCTGCTGATTGCACTGAAAGCCATGGGACTTCGGTGCTTACGTGCTTTTAAAAATCCCACAAGGAGCCAATTTGTATCTTTAGGCATGTAAATACCATTGAAAGTCCAGCTCTTAGTCTCTCTGTTCCTCAGTTCCCTATCTGTAAGACTGGCATCATAATATCTTCTTCCCTCCTAGGGCTGTTGTGGGGCTAAACTCATTCATATTTGTGAAGTGCAGTGGTGAGCACCATAGAAAAGCCTATGAATAAACTGATAGGTTATTTCAATTTTGAGCTGTAATCTAAAATGAACCCCCAAAACAACCTTCTGGGTTTCTTGGCATGCTTTCATTTAGTGTTATGATCATTTCACACACCACTAATTATAGCAACCACCTTCCCAGTCATGTTGTAGTTGTATTAAAAACAAACATGGGTTATATGCAGTAATACATTAAAAGAATGCTTTTACTTTCTTAGGCTTAGCATTTTATACAGAGCAAGAAGCACTCATTAATCTGTCTCTGGCAGCCAAGAAAGATTGAGACTGCAAGACTGTCAGACTGAGGATGAGTCAGACTGTGCTTTAGTTGTTGGATGTCTGATCATATAATTTTCTGACACTGTACAGAATGTAGAAGCTGATGGACATTACCCTACTCCATAGAGAAAAGAGGCTTTGATAACAAAGTGTAAGACATTTGTATACATCTCAAGTGAAAGTCTTGTGTTCTCATTCATCACCACCAACTTGGAAATGTATGTCTCAGTTTAAAAAGTAAACTCTGAAATTACTCCTAGTTATATTCCTCTCTACAGGATAAAAGAGCATGTTGTGTTTCATACATGGATGGAAACTTATACATGACTTAGTACTGGTCTTCTATGCATTCTCTTTCATATTGTTTTCCCTCCCTACTGTGAAAAGTCTCTGTGGATGAATGAGTGGCTAGGTTCCTGACGACTCTATGTACCTATTAATGCCTAGCTATATGGTCACTCAGAATGTAATTGGATTATGCAGTACCTACACATTGCAGAAAACAACTGATGAATGGGGGAAATGTTACACAGGAGTAATGCTATTTTCTAATGAGATTTTTACATTATGTACAATAGGACTTTAGCTATGTTAGGTGAATCAGACTCAAGGAGGACATTTTACCTGTTACATATTCATATGGGGACAGTCTACCTGCAGTGAATAATGATTCCTTATTAGAAGCATTATTGTGAGAGTTTTATATAAAGTCAAATCATGTAGAATGTATTGGCAGTGCTCAGGGAGGATGTGTCCGAGAACGGACGTGAATGTGTGTGAGAAAGTGAGACTGAGCAACTGCAGAGACTAGGGAGAGAATTCTCTGCACTCTTGCGGATTAGCCCTGCCAACTGGGTGCTAGAGAAACAACTCCCCACTATTTAAAGGAATGCTATCAATTTGAAATCTAGTCTGATAAAGCTATACAGGTGCCAGCTACTCATTGGTTGCTCTGTACCCTGCACACCTGGGAATCCGACTGCTAATTTATTTTAAATGAACTACAACACCACCCACCTTCTTTACCCACCTTCTGAATATGTGCTCTCACTCCCAGAAGAGTATGGGTGTCTCTCTCGCCAACAGAAGGTAGTACAACAACAGATATTACCTCCTCCACCTTGTCTCTCTATGGTTAAGAGAGACAGATACACACAAGGCTTGTCTACACTACCACTTAAATTAATGTCGCTCAGGGGTGTGAAACCTCCTCCTGCCCCTCCCCCCGCCAAGGGACATAAGGTACATCAACTTAAAGTGCTGTCTACGCCACGTGCTGTCAGTGGGAGAGCATCTCCTGCCCACAGCTTCCGCCTCTCGCTGAGGTGGAGTAATGACGTCGGCGGGAGAGCGCTCTCCCATCGACACAGCGCGTCTTCACCAGCTGCGCTACGCTGGTGCTGCTTGCTGCAGCTGCGCCGATGTACCACGGTAATGAAGAGCAGCCCACAGTGACTGATCAACAGAGAAAGAGGAAGTAATTGAGGAGGTCTTTGGGGCTAGGGTAGGAGAAGAGGAGAGACTGGAGGCTACCAGAGAACAGAATGAGGGGAGAATGAGAAGTCTGACGGAGGGTGCTTCCTGAGCTGGGCGTTTCTGGCGGGAGGACACTGCACCAGTCAACATGTGATGGCACAGTCCATTCTGAGGCAAGCGAAGGAGCAGGGGTGGCGGCAGCGGCAGCAATTTCACACAGCTCGAAGACAGGGGAGGCTTTTACGCACTCTCTTCAAAGAGTCTAGGAGCCCAAGAGGACCTGCTCTGACCTCATTAAGATGCAAGTAAACCACGGGGCAGAATCACTTCCTTCCAGATTAACTAGGCACATGCCTAGGGCCCAAATTTATGAGGCCCCCACCTGAGTGGCACAGCGATCTCGTGCGCCAGGTCATAATGCCACTCACTTAAATTTGGCCCGGCTGTCCCCTGTCATGATGGAGTGAGTGACACTGAGAGCTGGTGCACGGGATTGCAGTGCTGCTCAGGTGGCATCTGATCACCACTGTATCATAATGCAGAAGCGCTGGGCCAAACCTGAGTGGGCAGTAGGGCTGCTCCTCCTGGCTTCCAGGCTCCTGCCCAATGATCCCCCCTCCCCCAAGACCAGCAACCCATGTCACCTCTGCTCTGCCCATAGGACTCCCTCAGCCACAACCTTGAGACCTACCCCAAGTAAGGGGAGCTGTGGGAGTGCCCATACAAGGAAGCCAGCTAGGAAAGGGGAGGCAGGGAGCCCTGATGGGGGTGGACACAAGAGGGTTAATAAAGCAGTGCCTGTACAGCAGGACCCAGTCACTGACTGACCTGAATAGGAAAGTTTAATTAAGCAACATATTTGCAGTGGGAGCCGGATGTGCTGGAGTTAATAGAGTACTAATGCAGCTGTGCTGGCCAGGAGAGAGTTAATAAAAATGCATCCAGTTTAACTGGCCAGTAGAGGGGCCGAGGATGTATATACGTTTGCCAGGGCCCAGTGATGGGTTCATCCAGCGTGGCCATCAGGTACTTATGTGATAAGCACAGGAGGGACCTTGAGACAGTGACACACAAGAACCAAGCCCTCTCAGTCCTCTTCAGGGTCACCACCAATCTAGGTATGCTCATCCCAAGACCTTTCCAAAGATCATTGGGGACATATGCTGGCATCAGCCACTCTGCTGCCTCACACCTCCTGGAAGACTTCCTAAATGCCATGGATGAGGGTTATACAATATACAGCAGGGGTGGGCAAAACTTTTTGGCCCAAGGGCCACATCGGGGTTGCGAAACAGTATGGCAAGCCGGGTAGGAAAGGCTGTGCCTCACCAAACAGCCTGGCCCCCTCCCCCTCCCACTTTCCACCCAACTGCCCACCTCAAAACCCCCAACCCATCCAACCAGGAGCTCAGGGGCCGGGCAGGAGGGTCCCACGGGCCGCATGTGGCCCACGGGCTGTAGTTTGCCCACCTCTGATATACAGCCTTCCCCATGGAGACAAATAGACACTTCTAAAGCTCACAGAGATTCCACTCTCCACCAGTGCTAGCTGATGGCACAAACATATCCCCGAGAGTGTCCTTTGGTGGACACTGCTGCTCACAGATATAAATAGCACATAAATAAACACACCCTCATGCAATATATGAGACCATCACCTGGCTGCTGCAGCAGCCAGATTTCCTGGATACATACTCATGTACTAAGCAAGCTATCTCTTCCTGATTGAGAATGGAACCACTGAGCGTGGAGTCATCCTACATTTCCATTCTTTGTGATGTTCCCACTGAAGACTTCAAGTTGCACACATGTTTCATCCAGGAAAACACAGGTTAATGCCATGTGTGACTCAGAGAGATCTAGATATCCCTAGGTTCCATCTGCATGACCTTCCCACCTACTAGCGATAGCAAGCTAAATGTCCCCATCACATTTAATGATACATAATAAATATATTTCATGAGATGAGCCTCTCTCTCCATGGATACACCAGGTGGGGTCTCATCTTCTGTGTTGCCCTGGCCACGGAAGCTGAAGGGTGTGTAACAGCACTGTGTCCTGGCTGGGCCTGAGAAGGAGATCTGCCCCACCATGCAGCCTCATCCCTCTTAGGGAAGGGATGGCCTGAGAAATGTGGAGAGTCAATCTGGATAGTATTCCTCCAACTTGTCCGTGTGATTTGGGGTGGGGCTATTAAAGACAGCTAATGCATCCACTAGTCCAATACCAACGTGTTGGTGTTCTCCTCCTCTACTGACATTTGAATTCTACAAGAAGAGGAGTAGCCTTGGGTGGATCATTCCGTTATGGGTGAGTTCCTGGCCAGATGCACCAGGAAATGTACCTGTGAAATTAGGACATAGAAGCCAGTCTGAGAAGATTAACAGACATCACTCTTTCACAGACAGCTCACCAACAAGCAAGGAGAGTGGTGTAACAGGAGTGTTGGCCTTAGGGCAGTAACAATAACCAGGATGGGGTAGGAGGAGTAGAACATGAGGACACTGAGGCTGTTTAGAGGGGAGCAATCCAGCATTTCACAGTGAGCATTGCGCATGTTGAAAAAGTCAGACATAAGCAAGGGTACCTTTAAACAGCGATTGCTGGTGTGCGGGACAGTGTGCTTGTAGATAATGAGATGGTGGGGGAAGGATATTTGCTCTCTGGACAACCTGTGAAAAAGTGTCCATATCCCCAGTCCATAGTATAGTGTGAATGGGGATGCCCTGTAAGACTGCATTATTCTGAACAGGGAATACAGGAGCTCTCTCCTGTTGGCTTGCTCTTCCTTGCAGGGCTGCCCAAAGTTGTGACTTCCTCTGTTCATCTCTGTGCCACAGGGCACATCTTTTATAAAAATGTCTCACCTGTGTTGGCTTTGTTGAGGATCTGGCCCCATAGCTGCTATTTTTGGGCAACAGAGGTGTCCCTGGAGCGGGGAACTTGCAGAATATTATGATGTGGGTGGGGTGGAGGGGATTACCTCCAGGATGAGGATCTCTCTTTCATCATATGTAAAATTGCTTTATGTTCCCTCCACTGGCCTGTCATCCTCAATGTTCTTATTGGACCCACCCCATGCCTCATGACTCTCCTGCAGCAGTGGCAGCTGCCATCCTAAGGATACCAATAAGAGAAATGTCAAGGCAGGTGCCGAAGCCCCAACATAAGTGGTGCCAGGGCACCACAGAAATGGGCTGCAGCATCCAAGGCCAAAGCCTCAAAAAAGCATAGTCACTGGTACCGCGGCTGAAAGGTGGGCACAGGGCATTATAGGGTACCAGGAAGGTACTGCTGGAAAGTAGGAGTGCTGGAGACTGACGAGGTGCCGCCACCTGCAGGCAGCAACCACAGTCAAGAACAAAATTGACTAGAATATTCTGATACAGGGGGTGGCAACTGATGGTCAGCCGGGGCCTGGCTCATGCTCATGCTCAACCACACTGCAGTTGCTCTCCCTGTCCAAAAGCCTTAACACTCTGGGGAATTCTGCCACAGTCGTGCTGAAGAGGTGAGACCCAGGCATTCGAAACCTTCACAGATGGTGTTCTAAGAGAAACATCTGTATCTGAATGCAGATTGAGGGACTGGAGAAGGCATCGCTGCGTGGGTCTGCTGGGCTCATTGTAATGCCATTCATTATTCTATCGGACTTTGCTTGGGCTCCCAGGTTGATATATCCAATATTAATGAGGCATTTATTCTCAATCAAGGAGCTCTAAGAGTATGCATTTACTTCTAATGGGTTGTGCAGTTAAATTAATTAATATCATTTAATCTTTTCATTTTGGGGAGAATGATGTATGGCAGGAATTTCTTTTCCCTCTTGAGCAGTATATGAATAGCCGCAGACTGAATATTTGTGCTGCCCGCGAGCCTGCTAATTAGCATAGGTCTGAACAAAAGTACCAAGTGCACATAAACTGGCATGTGCTTCTCAGTGAGTACTGTGGGAGTATTAGTGACCTCAGACGCAGCACTAGTAGAGCCATGAAATTAATAGCTGGTACACTGTGAACTAAGCAAGGGAAATACAGTTTCTCATGGCTGGTGGAATTCTCTGCCATCGGGAGGTCATTGAATATAATGCTGTGGTTGAATGGTTTGATGACCATCAATAACATTTGTAGTTATACATGCTGAAGTAACAATAGTCAAATCTCATGGTTCAGGCACTCTCCATATCAGGTACTAAGTCCCCGAGATGGAGATGCAGAGCCATTCTGCTGATGCACCCTAGCATCCAGCTGAGGTGGTGCTTATTGCTCCAGCTCAGAAATAGAGAAGGGTTGAGAGTTGCAAAGGGAACTAAGATGCAGGGACAGAGGATCCCTTGAGGGGAACAGCCAAGCTCAGGCTGAAGAGTGTTCATTTTATAAGTGAACAATAAAACTTCAGGAAGGGATATTCTCCAAACTTACTCCCAGGTGTGCACACTGTGTTAGGAGTAGGGAGCACCACTGGCCTAGAGTCCTATCTTGGCCATGACTTTAGAGTATTTTAAAAACCCAGTCCTCCATATTTGCTGTGCCAGCTAAAATCCCATGCGGGGGACCTTCCTACTAGAAGAAAAAAAATTGTCAGGTAAACAGAGAAACATTTTCCTTTAGTACATAAATCACCACAGATCCTTAACAGTGGGATTTTAATCGCATCATGTAGACAGGGAGGGAAAATGAGAAACTCAAATAATAAACAAACTATTGTGCTCTTGATGCCAGCCTCCATTGCCCACTTGTTAGTTTCAAACAAGCACCTTCGTGCTTTTTCCCATGCTGCCCCCCTTCTTAAACGTCTGCAAAAATACCTCATTATCCACCTCCAATACCCACCTCACAACTCTCCTTTACCAGGGCACCCACAAAAAACTTGACAATGGTTAGGCCAGCGGTGTGCTGAGGCCACTGCCTATGATGCGACCAACACTGTCTCCTTGCTTCCTTGTACTTATACTTCGAGAGTAAGCCTGCTGGGGCAGGGACCATCACTTTTTTCTGTGTCCATGCAGCACTTAGCACAATGGGGTCCTGGTCCAGGACCAGGGCTCCGAGGTGCTACAGTAATACAAACAAAAAAGAAGAAACATGCAGCCATATTATAAAGAGAGCACATTCTGCTTATAGAGGCTCTGCTTCTTGCAGCACTCCTCTAGTGGAGACTGCTTCCCAGAGGACGCTCACACATTTAGCTTGTAGAGCTTGATGACAGTGTGAGGGAGGACCAAGGGATCCTCTTGCATATTTCCTCATATGAGGCAAAATACCGGTCTCCCCAAGAGGTTGCCATTGCCCTGAGGAAACATGTTCCGACTCCAGAAAGAGATATTAAACTGCCTTTACGCTTTCAGTAGGCCACAGTTGCTGGCAATGACCAAACAGAACTGCATCACAGAGGTTGTCTGGCTGGAGGCTGGAAGTTTTGACAGCTACATAGGGGATACTTGGGGTTTTTAGCAACTGCTAGGGCCTGGGAGAGAGGTTGGGATTGAGGGCTGAGCATGTTAGCTAGATTACATTACAATGATCAGTAGTTAAATAATTAAAAGTATTGACATTTCAACTGTCATCCTCAGGTTTCAGAGTTAACCTATTGAGAGCTATGGAGGCCGTTCACCCAACTCTTACAGCTCTGGTTTCAGCCTGTCTGAAGACATAGATATCACTGCACTGGTTTATACTTGACTCATATTTTTAATATTTTCTTCATAACCCGATTGGTGGGAATTTATTTTTAAATAAAAGTTTATATTCTGAATCACAATTCAGTGGTAAGAGGCCACAATTTTGTAGCCTGTCACAAACTCTGCAGCCGTGGAATGGTGGAGAACATAGCACTAAGCCTGCAGCAGAAAACATATGGTCCCAAGTCAGACGCTGAAACACAAAAGTCAGTGCCTAGGGATGCCATTAATTCTTCCACTCCCACAAAGTGTTTTTGTGCTACAGCTTGGCCAGTTAGAGTCCGAGGTGAAATCCTGGCTGGAGGTGAATGAAATTTTTTTGGAAATCTATTACTCCAGAGCAGGGATTTGAACGTGGCTCTCCCACATCCAGGTGAGTGCTCTACTCCCTGGGATAAAGGTTATAAAGGGGAACCACTATCACCGCTCTCCAGCCCTTCATTTTCTTTGCTTTTATTTAAAAGTATGCCCAGAAACTAAACAAAATGCTTCATTTGACCCAAAGTGAAATTTTTCCAACTTTTTTTGATTAGCCAAAAATTCCAAGAAAATTTGGTTTTGGATGGATCCAAATGAAGTTGTTTTTCAATTTTTTTTTAATTGCCCGTGAACCAAAAAATCAGATATTCTCTGAGGTCTGATGTAGTCAATGGGAGTTTTGCCATTGACTTCAGTGGAAGCAGGATTTCACTCTTGGTTTTGTCAGGGCTAGATCCAACTCCCACTGAAGTCAGGAGTACTGATCTAAGGGCCTGGCTACACTGCCCTGCGGTTCGGACTATGCGGGTGCAAATAGAAGTGCACACCAAAGTACTACTCGAGCTCCGAGGAAGCACTACTCTCGAAAACGCAAGAGAAGAGCAGCAAAACCTATGCGTTCTGTGGATGTGACGAAAAATACTTCCCCGGCAGCCATTTCAAAGGCATCTTCGTTTGTCTCTGAACGCCAGCAATAAGTGCCTATTGTGCTCCGTGCTGGTGACCACTCTATCTGCTTTTCTAGCTCAGATGCCAACCAGGATTTGTTCACTGAATGTGAGGAGTTACCGTACACAGGGCACACCCAGATCTCTGGTCCTGACTGACAGTAGCTAGAAGCCATGCACATTGCACTGCAGCAGAACGACAATAGTGCACCTCTTAGTGCAACAATAGGAGGTACGTTCCATGATGCTGCAAGGCAAGTTATGCAAAGTCACTTTTCTGTCTTACTGTAGGCAACATGATAATTTAATAAGACTACCAATTTTTGTACGCTAAAAAGTCAGTTGAGGAAAAATGGCAGTGAAAGTGGAAAGCGTAATGCCAACAAACGGCTTTTATTGCATGATGTAAGGCAGGGAAAGCTTCCACATGGAAAAGTGACACTCTCAGCTAAAAATAAAGTCTACCCAGGGAAGCTAAACAACAGCTTGACCATCAATATCTGAAACAGCAGTAGGTGAAAAATGAATATATTGATTACCTAGGGAAAAGTAGCAGTTCTCTCTCATTCTGTTTTAATATGTTGTAAATTTACCAGTTTATAGCTTATCAGAAAATAAAAGCATCATTTTCTTGATAGAAGTTTATATATATTTTTTACACACACACACTCACTCACAAAATAATATGGTACGGTAGGTAAGATCTCACCTATCAGAGAGGAAGGAGATCTAGTGATTAAGCCAGGTATCGGGCTGAGCCAGGGGACCAGCGTTCTAGTCTACAAATATCAGCATATGGGCAAGTAACTTAGAATTTTATCCTGTTCCCACTGAAATCAGTCGGCAGGGTTTGTCTTAGCCATTCTGTTCCTCAGTCTTATTAGGTGTACATAATAGTAATATTTATCTGCCTCAAAGATTGAGACTAAATTGCATCATATTCACAAAGGGCTTTGAGATTTTTGCATGGAACGTGCTAAATAAGTGCTCTTAGTGCACAGACATTAGACAAGTTGTGATATTATTACCCCTTCTCATGCTTCATATAAGTGTGACAGGACAGCATTCATGTCTCTTTTTAAGATACAAACTGCTTGGAGACCTTCATCTCTTCAAACACCTTGTGCAATTTATTTGCAGCATTCTTCCTCCCCCCTCCCCCTTTACAAACTTTTGCGGCTCTATATTTGCAAGCATGCAGCCCTTAGCTTGCTCAGCCAAGGATGGGGGAGACAGAAGGTATCTTCCACCTAAGAGATCTCTTCTGACTCCCAGCCCCTCCCCACAAGCACTTCCTTCCTGTGCCTTTTCTACTTTCTGGGCTAATGGACTAATTAGCCTTTCAGGAGTCTTCTTAGCCCATCCCAATCTTTAAGTTAGCCCTGCTTTGTCCCTCAGGTTTGTTCAGGGCTCATCTCATTGGTGAGCCCGTGGTCAGAGTACAGCTGCTGTTGCCCAGCACTCTATCACAATGCGTAGTGACAATATTACCCTCTGATGGATGTCATTCCAGGGGGGAATTAAAAGGTAAAAACCGGTGAGAGTGCCTTAGTTTGCAAATGAGCACAAATAGCTACTGAACCTGTTGCACTGGAGTGAATACATGACCAAAATCACCCAGGAGGCTTTGCTGTCATTTATAAGCCACTCAAGTTATGCTCTCGCAGTTTATGAAACCATTAGAGGCTCTCTGTTGCATTCTAGCTCTGTACTCAGCCTGGGGCCAGCTACTGTACATGTGATACCTTTTACTGTATATACACATCCATCATTAATAGCCTTCCTGTAATAATACTCATAACATTGAAGGGCTATAGCCTTTCCATATACAGAGAAGGAAATTGTCGCTGACTGGCAAGGAGCATAAAACCATATCTGAAGCAAAGACAGATTTATATCTATTTTTAATTTAACACGTGGGGCACTGCACACCAATCCAACTTTATATTCTTTATTTCATGAAGCCAATTTCAGCCAGTTAATGAATTGTTACTTCTATCTGTAACAATTAGCAACGTAGGAATTGCAAGACATGGACACGTAGTCCGGTGGCCCATCTTTCTTAATATTCTGTCTCTGACAGCATCTAATACCACTGCTGATAACAGGTTTGCCTCACGTGAAGTAGCAGTTTTCACCACCAACTACTGACAGACATTGATACGTTTCCTATTGAAGGAGTTCCTGATACAAAATGTGAGACTATTAGGGGATAATCGCAATAATTGTCAAGAGATACTAGATCCCTGAACAGAATAGCAAATACAGGGATAAGTGGCTTGATGTGCTAGGCATATCCTTTTCTATTTCTGTAATTCCAGCAAATTTATGGCATCGTTCCCCACACTGAAAGGTTCTGGAAAGAGATTGCCAGGAAACAAAATACGGTTTGAAGCAGGAGACCCAAGAATCTTCCTAGTGGATGTTCCAAATCTCACTGAGAGCCTCAGAAATCGTGATAAAATGTTCCTGGAGAGATTCTGTGTAGTAGCTAAAAAGTCTGTGCTGAGGCACTGGAAATCAGCATACAAACATTACAGCATGGTGATGTAAATTTTCAAGCCTCAAGAGAATTATATAATATTCCATGGAGAAGATAGGTTTAAAGATTTGATTTTTGTTATTAGAGCTTTATAAATGTATTATTTAAATTACGATTAACATAAACTGGGTATAAGTAGGAGTCTTTATGTATTAAATTACTGTAGGTTATTACTTTTTCTTGACTATTTACACAAGGTAAGATACTTGCTATATAATTTCCATCCCCATCCATTTTACCTACTTCTATTTCCATTTGAATTAGAGATGAGCTCAAGCCAGAAGATTCAGATCCAGATTTTGTACTCTCCTTAACCCCATATTTTATTTACTGTTGTTCAGGAGTAACAGGATGAAATCGTATGGCCTGCATATGACAACAAGGTAAGACTAGATGCTCTCATGGTTCCTTTGGGCCTTAAAAATCAATGAATCTGAGGTTTTCATTCTATGATAGAGGATTAGCCATGAAATTTGCCTTTGGATCCAGGTACTGAATCAGAATCCCTCCAAAATTCAGGAATGTTCAGATCCAGGGATTTGTCCTGGTCCATCTCTAATTAATAAATAAAAATTAAACTAAAAGCAGAAAAAGTGGCTAAGTGAAGACTGGTTACAATGCAATTCCTCCACAGGCACCTGGGAGAGTCAGGGAGCCTGAATCCCAACTGGAGCAGTGCAATGCACTACCACCATTGTGCCCATAAGTCATTTTATCACAAAACCACACTTTGAATGTCCATTAAAAAGGAATGTGCTTCTGAGTACAGGCTGGAGATTGCCACTCTCAAAGCTCTTCTCTCTGTGTGAAGCTTCTTCTGCAGTCATCAAACATTTAAAAGAGAAAATGAAAAAGAATCTTCCTTTTTAAAGTCTGTCTGAAAGCATTTTTACATTCTGTTCCATTTTACATTGTATTCATATGGGGACAAATCCTCTCCCACAGCACCCCGCATGAGTAACTGGGCTGAGCACTGAGGAACTCCAGGAGGACAAGAGGCGCCCAGCTCAAGAGAAAGGAGTGGGGCCATTCCACAGCTAGAGTATTACTTGTCTGTGGAGGGAAGGAAGCATGCAGGGGCAGAGAGGGGAGAAATCAGGATAATTCATGTAATGGTGGATTCTCTGCACACTCCTGCCATGCCAAGGGAGACATTGTATTCGGTGACTAGGGCACCGGACTGGAACCCAGTAGAGTTGGGTTCTATTCCAGACTCTGCCACTGACCCACTGTGTGACCATGGGCAAGTCACTTCACCTCACTTCTCTGTGCCTCTGTTTCCCCTTCAATCCTTTGGCTGTCTTGTCTATTGATTGTACGCTCCTTAGTTAGTAGCAATCTCTTACAGCAACGAGCATGACAGGGCCCCAGTTCCAGTCAGGCCACTAGTAATTATAATGAGTAATAATGCCCTCAACAATCTTAAGACCAGGACAGGTTTTAATTCACTTATTTGCATCAATTCACTTATTTGTCATAATAGATTCATAGATACTAAGGTCAGAAGGGACCATAATCATCTAGTCTGACCTCCTGCACAACGTAGGCCACAGAATTTCACCCACCACTCCTGCGAAAAACCTCTCACCTATGTCTGAGCTATTGAAGTCCTCAAATTGTTGTTTAAAGACTTCAAGGAGCAGAGAATCCTCCAGCAAGTGACCCGTGCCCCATGCTACAGAGGAAGGCGAAAAACCTCCAGGGCCTTTTCCAATCTGCCCTGGAGGAAAATTCCTTCCTGACCCCAAATATGGCGATCAGCTAAACCCTGAGCATATGGGCACGATTCACCTGCCAGATATCCAGGAAAGAATTTTTTGTAGTAACTCAGATCCCACCCCATCTAACATCCCATCACAGGCCATTAGGCCTATTTACCATGAATATTTAATTACCAAAATCATGTTATCCCATCATACCATCTCTTCCATAAACTTATCGAGTTTAATCTTAAAGCCAGATAGATCTTTTGCCCCCATTGCTTCCCTTGGAAGGCTGTTCCAAAATTTCACTCCTCTGATGGTTAGAAACCTTTGTCTAATTTCAAGTCTAAACTTCCTGGTGGCCAGTTTATATCCATTTGTTCTTGTGTCCACATTGGTACTGAGCTTAAATAATTCCTCTCCCTCTCCGGTATTTATCCCTCTGATATATTTATAGAGAGCAATCATATCTCCCCTCAACCTTCTTTTAGTTAGGCTAAACAAGCCAAGCTCCTTGAGTCTCCTTTCATAAGACAAGTTTTCCATTCCTCGGATCATCCTAGTAGCCCTTCTCTGTACCTGTTTCAGTCTGAATTCATCCTTCTTAAACATGGGAGACCAGAACTGCATACAGTATTCCAGGTGAGGTCTCACCACTGCCTTGTATAATGGTACTAAAACCTCCTTATCCCTACTGGAAATACCTCTCCTGATGCATCCCAAGACTGCATTAGCTTTTTTCACAGCCATATGACATTGGCAGCTCATAGTCATCCTATGATCAATCAATACTCCAAGGTCCTTCTCCTCCTCCATTACTTCTAATTGATGCATCCCCATCTTATAACTAAAATTCTTGTTATTAATCCCTAAATGCATAACCTTACACTTCTCACTATTAAATTTCATCCTATTACTATTACTCCAGTTTACAAGGTCATCCAGATCCTCCTGTATGATATCCCGGTCCTTCTCTAAATTGGCAATACCTCCCAGCTTTGTATCATCCTCAAACTTTATTAGCACACTCCCACTTTTTGTGCCGAGGTCAGTAATAAAAAAGATTAAATAAGACTGGTCCCAAAAGTGATCCTTGAGGAACTACAGTGGTAACCTCCCTCCAGCCTGACAGTTCACCTTTCAGTAGGACCCGTTGTAGTCTCCCCATTAACCAATTCCTTATCCACCTTTCAATCTTCATATTGATCCCCATCTTATCCAATTTAACTAATAATTCCCCATGTGGCACGGTATCAAACGCCTTACTGAAATCTAGATAAATTAGATCCACTGCGTTTTCTTTGTCTAAAAAATCTGTTACTTTCTCAAAGAAGGAGATCAGGTTGGTTTGGCACGATCTACCTTTTGTAAAACCATGTTGTATTTTGTCCCATTTACCATTGACTTCAATGTCCTTAACTACTTTCTCCTTCAAAATTTTTTCCAAGACCTTAAACACTACAGATGTCAAACTAACAGGCCTGTAGTTACCCGGATCACTTTTTTTCCCTTTCTTAAAAATAGGAACTATGTTAGCAATTCTCCAATCATACGGTACAACCCCTGAGTTTACAGATTCATTAAAAATTCTTGTTAATGGGCTTGCAATTTCGTGTGCCAATTCCTTTAATATTCTTGGATGAAGATTATCTGGGCCCCCCCGATTTAGACCCATTAAGCTGTTTGAGTTTCACTTCTACCTCAGATATGGGAATATCTACCTCCATATCCTCATTCCCATTTGTCATGCTATCATTTTCCCTAAGATCCTCATTAAAGACTGAGGCAAAGTATTTGTTTAGATATTGGGCCATGCCTAGATTATCCTTGACCTCCACTCCATCCTCAGTGTTTAGCGGTCCCACTTCTTCTTTCTTTGTTTTCTTCTTATTTATATGGCTATAGAACCCTTTAGTATTGGTTTTAATTCCCTTTGCAAGGTCCAACTCTACTTGACTTTTAGCCTGTCTCACTTTATCCCTACATGTTCTGATCTCAGTAAGGTAGCTTTCCTTGCTGATCCCTCCCATCTTCCACTTCTGTATGCTTTCTGCTTTTTCTTAATCACCTCTCTGAGATGCTTGCTCATCCAGCTTGGTCTACAACTCCTGCCTATGATTTTTTTCCCCTTTCTTGGGATGCAGGCTTCCGATAGCTTCTGCAGCTTCGACTTAAAGTAATCCCAGGCCTCCCCTATCTTTAGGTCCATAAGTTCTTCAGTCCAATCCACTTCCCTAACTAATTTCCTTAATTTTTGAAAGTCAGCCCTTTTGAAATCAAACAAACCAAGCTCCCTGAATTGCAGATTTATTTTTGTTAATCCTTCCGTTCAGTTTGAACTGAATTAGCTCATGATCACTTGAACCTTTTGAAATGTTCCATCGGTGAAATCCTGTCCCCATTGAAGTCGCTAGCTGAACTCCCTTTGACTTCAATGGGGACTTCAACGGTGACAATTTCACTCTCGTAGTGTTACTATCCAATACTCCTGATTACCTATTGCTTTCTTAACAGAGGAAGATGGGCCAGAACTCAGGTGGGGAAAGTCAGTATAGCACCATTTACCCCAGCTGGGGATATGGTCCCAAAAGATGTAATACTATTACTTTAAAAAACATAAGCAGAGACTCCTTTACAGTATCTACCACTACTGGGCCAGATCCATAACTGGGTGTAAACTGGTGTCACTCCACTGAAGTCAGTGAGAGGATCTGGCCCATTATGTCCGTAATTACTCTCTGATGCAGGGCTAAAATAAAAGAACATTCTTCAAGAGCTGTAATCAAATTCTAACTTAAAAAAACATATAAAGAAAATACCAGTGCAGTCACTGAATTGTGTGATTCTCCACTGGATACTTCTCATCCCAAAGCTTTCCAGGGCAAATCTGATGTGAATTTATTTAATCAGAGTTTTAAAAAACTACAACAGCTTGGGTAAAATAACAACCAGCTTGAAAGATCACCTATAATCTGAAATTAGCTTTTTTTTTTAATTTAAAAAAAAATCCCAAGTAACTATTTTGCCCCTTTTATTTTTGATTGACCCTATAAGCTTCAAATTCCTGGCCCATCTGGACGCAATAGTGCCAGAAACTATATAAGACCTGTTCTCTTAAGATTTCCAACTGAATTTTGCATGCCTAAGATTGGAGTCATTCAAATAAGCATTTCTGAGGTTCACCCATTACTAGTATATATAAAATCATGGACCCAATTCAGATGAGGATATAGATTTTGAACAGCCTAAATTTTAAGCACTCTCTTATTACAAAGAAAGGCACAGTTACAAAGCTCAGATCCACGGCTGAATTTCAAATCCCCTCCCTATTGCTACAAAGGCTGAGCATATTTGGACGTTGGGGCTTTAGCCCCATCATTAATTTTTCTTACTTTGCCTGCTGCCCTCCTAGTGCCATAGCGCACTTGACTTTTGATTGCCCACCCACAAAGAACATAGGTAGTTTTTCCAGTATATGATTTGTGAGGCACACCCAATGAGTCACTCCAAACAAACAAAATCTTCAATGGCAGTAGTACTGCTCCACTAGACCTCCCAGCATAACAGCGAGAATAGTCAAGCCAGTCTGATTATCTCTCTCCCCCATTCCAACGAATGATCATTCACTGGCTTTGAGATGACTCACTACTGTACTTTGATCATACCCAGTCCTGCACACTGGTATGAGGAAATCTGCAAGGCCTATGAAAAGTACTCCAGTTGCTTGTGAATCTCTTACTCATTCAGCTGTAATTATATCTGTAGCTGTTGCTAGGGCAACAGGGACAGTCTTCCTTCAGTTTAATTGGCTTACTCTGCACACCTCAGCACAGCAGAGATGCTTTAAACGCTGTGCATCTAAAATGAAGATGGGGTCGGTGGGGAGAGGCAGGAAGTCAGGCCAGTTTCCAGACCCCATTAATGAAATCTGCCACTTCAGGATGATGAATTGTAACAGCCATGGTATCAGCATCATGAAACTGAAACTAAAATGTATTCAAGGTCCAACATAAAAAGGAGCAATTTCTCAGCCATACTGCTTTCAAACAGAGCGCACGATTCCACATCAGTTTTGCTAGATGTCTTGCATCTATTTATTCTCATTGTAAGGCTCAGGCAGTCTGACTGCTCAGTTAGTTAAACAAGCTAGCCCTGGTCAACATGAGGACTCCTGTAGTGACCCAGGCTTTTCTGTTATGAGTGCTCCAAAGTGGGGTTGGGGTAAACAAAACAAAATTAATACCCAGCAACCCTGCCCTCTTCTCCTCCTCCATCCCCCTTCACAATAAAAGAGCAATTAAACTTTAAAAAACATGTAAACTGCACTTTCTGGAATTTCTCCAGAATAGAAAGAGCAACACCCCTTTCCTTGTTCCTGTTGATATTGGATCTTTAATGACCGGAAGTCTCCAGGGTGTTGGTTTTCCATCTCATTCATGAGCTGGTAACACGTGTGTGGCATGGAGAAGTTAAATAAAGCCTTTGAAATAATGAAATCTCTACCCAACTCCACTACTGCCTAGCCTGAAATTCTATATTCCAAGAAGTTGACACTCTTGGAAGGTCCACTATGGAACACATGGGTGAGGGAGAAGTGAGAGAATCGTAAGACAAGGGACAGAACCAGACATTCAGTGTGCAGACATCAGGAACGAAGAGGAAACAGGGAAGGGCCAAAACCAGACCAATTAAAACAAATTGACTAGTCTGCAAAATGTTTGAAGCTCCATAGTACTGAACACTCTCCTCAAGCGCAATTGCAACAAGTGGTTACAGGATGTTCTCTCTCTAGCTTGATGACACCACATGTAATGAATGGCCCTTCACTGTGATAGCATTCACATTTCATTTAATAAGGGTGCATTTTGACTGTTGCAAAGTGGTGAAGTGCTATTTAACAAGGTGTGAAATCCTGAACTCAGGGCTTTTAATACAGAAGTTTCCAAATGAAGATTAAGGGACAAATCTTGCATTGCCTCCTGGGTTGTGGAGGAGCCAGACTCAGTGATACCACTGCAGTTCTGTGGAGAAGAGGGGCAGGATTTAGGGACTCTGCATAAAGTCTCCTCCCCTTATATATTCAGCCACATAGGACTTCCCTACCTTCAGAATGCAGAGAGTTTTGAGGGGACCAGGCCAATGGATCCGTGATTATGTGGGTCCGGACATTCTCCCTTGTGGCATAAGAGTGCATCAGCTACTGGGTCTACTGAAGCCCTTAGACTGCAACAGCAGCTACAGAGATCACAGCACATGGTTACTCACTCAGATTGTGCACTTGGGATGAGGAGACATGTGTGTAGCACCATTATGAGCATTACAGTAGCACTTAGAGATGCCCATCAAAATCAGGGCCCCACTGTACAAAGAGTGGGAGGGGAAACAGAGGTATGGAGAGGTGAAATGACTTGCTCAAAGTCAAAGAAGAGCCAAGCATAAAGATGAAATGCAATTAATAGTGTGTAGTCTTGTGCCTCATTTTGACTCAGCACAGCATTTTATTTTATGTTCAGTCTCTCCCCCCTTCTATTTTTTAAAGGCATCCTCTTTATTTGCAAAGCCCTGTGTGGGTGTTCCAATTAAGTAGATTCTACTGTATAACACTGAGTTATATGTAAAATCCATTATGTGGCTCTGCAGTCTCACCCTTTTTTTAAACACTAAGGAGAAATTTTTCACAATTAAGTACTGTATTGATAAGACTGGCTTTGTAAATAATGACTAAGACTAAAATGTCTTTTTCCAAGTGGGAAAAAGCCCTTGTCTGCTGGGGTGACAGAACCGCACACACATAGCTTCTCGGTGCATTTGCATTGGCCTCTCTGATTTCATGGGGTGCAGCACGATAGGGCACATTAATTATATGGAAGCAGAAATATAGATTGGGAAGATTCACTGACAACAGGCAGGGCCCTGTGTATTCTGTGGCTGTGGAGGAACTTGCCGTGGAATCCAGCTCTTGCCATACGACTTATTTTTTAAAAAAAAATATTACTATGGTTCATGGTTAAGAAACACTATTGCCATTTAAAGTTAAACTTGTACAGATTTGTCTTCCTGAGTATGCAGACAGCCTGAAACAATAGCTGAGGTAGAACCCCTCTGATTTATTACCTGCATTGCCAGGTCTCATGAAGCCCTAGTTCATCAGACTCATGCCACTATAAGCGAATCTCAACTTTCATTTAAAAAAAAAAAAAAAAGTCCATCCCTCAATTTCAGAGAAAAGCTTGAAAAGTTGAACCTTAAGAGCACAAAACAAAGAATGCAGATAAAGGCAATTAGTTTTAAATGCCCCGGAGGTTATTTCTGAAACTTGAAGATGACAATTCAAATATCAGCGTAAACTATTTCATTGCTGATGACTTTGGCAGAGACCTCCAGCTCATGTTCCAATTACACAATCTCTACCTGCCTCCCACGGCTCCCCAGTGAGAAAAGCCCCAGACTGTTCTACTCAGCTGCCAAAACCTCTAGCGCCCTCCCATCCCCCGCGCACGCACACACGCACACACACACACTTTCTCCTTCCCCTGACAGCTCGCACCCATTGTCAATACAAAATCTGTAGCATCAAAAAAACTGAAAATGGGGAGGGACACCACAAATACCTATAAATTAATGTCAAAATAAGACAGGGACTACCATACTGATGATAATATTCATGTGCATGTTTGATTCAAGCAATCTCCATTTTAAACATTTGAAACAAAGCTGCCACAGAAATTCCAGTCTTTTGCATCTCACCACCACAGAATTTAGGTCTAGTTTGCCAGAGTAAAGGGGACCTTAATAACAGACTCTTCGCTCCCATAGACTCAGTGCCCAGCATAAGGTACACACATACTGCTGCAAGATAAGCTTCTTTTTGATACCATACTCAAGCAAGCAAGATCCCAACTACAGCATCCCAACTACAGCCTTGACTACACTATGGGGATAAGTCGAACTAAGTTATGCAACTCCAACCATGTGAATAACATAGCTGGAGTCGACGTAGCTTAGGTCGATTTACTGCAGTGTCTATACCACGCTGCGTTAAGGGGAGACACTCTCCAGTCGACTTATCTTACTCTTCTTGTTCCGGTGGAGTACCTGAGTTGACAGGAGAGCAATCTGCGATCGATTTAGTGGGTCTTCACTAGACCCACTAAATCAACCCCGGTGCATTGATCGCCACCACAATCGATCCCTGGTAAGTGTAGACATATCCTTGATATGGAGGGACCTGAACTCAGAATGATGCACTTGGCAGCTGTTACCTCTGCTGTGATATTGCCGTGGAAGGACAGTCTTTGACTCTACTGTCCTTTCAGTTGCGGTATCAGCACCACAGCATGGCACTTCTGATTTGCTGGGATAGGGTGATGCAATAACAGAGAGGGGAGAGAAAGGGAAAACTAAGACACTGAAAGAAAGAGGAAGAGACAATAAAAAGAAGCATAGACACACTCTGAAAACTAAGGGCATGTCTCTACTGCAAATTTTTACTGACACAAGTTACATGGCCATAAAGCTGCTGCCGTTAGTCTATCACTTGTACGCATGCATACGTGGCTCCTTGTGTCAGTGCTACACCAGGAGTGCTTGTGTCAATGCACAGTGCAGTGCACCAGGAGTTAAGTAGCTCAGTGTGCAACCCTCCACTATCCAGCGCACAAACTTCTTTTGGGAAGTTTTGGCAACGCATGGTGGGGCAGAAATGGGTCACACAGGATGACTGGGAGCAAGGGTCAACTTCCCAAAATGCAACAGTCTCCAGGCCATAATGTCATCTATATCCCATAGTTGTCGCCCCTTTTTAAAAATCCCACAAGTCATGGGGCCTGCCTCACTGTCCACCATCTCTGAGAGATGCATGGAGCCTACACAACTCTGCCCTATTGTCATAAGTGCTGCAAGCACAGGACGCCCAACTCTTCAGTATTTGTAGAGCCGCAAGAAGAACAGAATCAGCAGGCAACATGATGATTTCCTGGAGGGCAGATTGCTATGGGACATAGTAAGAACCAATTCAAGGCTGGTGGTAGTGTTCATGGACCAGCTACAGATAGCGGAGCTCCGGTTCTGGGCCCAAGAAACAAGACCTGGCTGCTGGGATCACATCATAATGCAGGTTTGGGATGATAAGCAGTGGCTGCAGAACTTTTGATTGCACAAGGCCACATTCCTGGATCTGTGTGGCAAGCTCACTTCAGCCCTCCAACGCAGGGCCACCACAAGAGAGCTGCACTGCCAGTGGAGAAGTGAGTGGTGATCGCACTATGGAAATTTGCCATGCCAGATTCCTACCAGTCACTGAGAAATCATTCTGGAGTTGGAAAATTCACCATGGGGGCCATTGTCATGCAAGTGTGCAGGGCCATTAATCGTCTGCTGCTTTGTAGGACTGTGACTCTTGGCAAGGTGCAGCACGGGGTGCATGGATTTGCAGTAATGGGGTTCAAGAACTGCAGTGGAGCAATAGACAGCATGCACATCTCTACTGTGGCCCCAGACCACCTTGCCACTGAGTACATCAACAGAAAGGGCTACTTTTTTATGCTTATGCAAGTACCGGTGGTTCACTGGGAATGCTGCACCAACATCAATGATGGGTAGTCAGGGAAGGGGCATGACGCTCGTATCTTTAAGAACACAGGACTGTTCAGGAAGCTACAAGCAGGGACTTTCTTGGCCTACTGGCAGATTACCATAGATAATGTTGGGATGCCAGTGGTGACCCTGGAGGGCCCATCATACCTCTTGCTGCCTTGGCTTATGAAGCTGTACACTGGCCCCCTTGATAGAACCACGAAAGATTCCACCACTAGCTCAACAGATGCAGAATGACAGTTGAATGTGCTTTTGGCAGCTTGAAGGGATGCTGGTGTGGTTTATTCACAAGACTGGATTTCAGTGGCAAAAAACATCCGAATAAGTTATAGCTGCCTGTTGTGTCCTGCAAAATATTAAGGAAACAAAAGGGGAAAAGTTGCCACCAGGGTAGGGGGGCGGAGATGGAACAGCTGGCTGCTGAGTTTGAACAGCCGGACACAAGGGCTGTTAAAAGAGCTCAACCCAAAGTTATATGACTTTGAAAGAACATTTTAAACAGTGACCCACAGTAATGCATTGTGGTGTACTGTGCGCCATTTGGCCCTGCTGTTTTGGAGCCTATTAAAAATTGTGATGCTTGGTGTACATTTATGACTATAACACTGTCAATGCACCTATTAATTTTGTGGTGCTTGCTGTACATTTACGATTATTACACTGTGTTTGTCACTGATCCTATGAGTTGTGTCACAGTGTACAATCACAAGTAAGTACATGCTTTCATTATTGCTAGACACCCCACAGCACATGTTGTGAACTAATAAAGATGAATTATTTTCCAAGAAATGGCATTTTTATTGACTAACAAAACCAGGGCAAAGAAATAATTGTGCAATTTAAAAGCAAATGCATTCAGAACTTAACAAGGGGAAAGAACACTCATGTCCATTTTAGCTACATATGCAGTGACTTGGGCTCTCACAGGTCAGTGGATGTGGAACTGTGGCTGTCCTTAATGTCTCCTGGGGTGGAGTGGTAGGGGTAGGGATGTGGCCTCTGATGCCAAGTGAAATATTGAGGGGGGTGGGGTGCAGGGAAGTTCTATAATAGAGTTTACCAGGGACAGTAAAGAGAGGCGAGCGCATGATTGTTGAACGTGTAGGTCCACAAGAGAGTCACCAGCATCTATATTTGCTGCCAGAAAAACCCCATTATGTCTAAGTGCATCTCCTTCTCCCTTTCTTACTGGGACTCCTGGGTCTCTCTCCTGTCCATTCTTTCCTTCTCCAGGCTGTTTGCAATGTTCACCCTCCAAGCCCTTTGCTCACAGTTTGATACAGCACTGGCTTACAGGATCTCATTGGACATGTCATCCCAAGTCCTCTTCTTTCTTCTCCTTATCTCACTCAGGTGTTCTATGGGTGTGGCGGGGGAACCCCTCAGCAGCAGCAGCGATAGATAAAACACACAGAGGTACCATTGTCAGTATGGTCACAACAGTAAGCGAAAGTTAAGATTCAGAACTTCCTTCCCTTGCTCCCCTAAAGTTCAACACAAGACATGCATAGTGACACTTCTGCTTTGGAGTGTTTGTGCACCGCACCACTCACAACTCCAGCCAAGGAGAATATTGCCTACGAGAGGTGAGAGAAACGAGGAGGGCATTGCTGGCCTCTTTACTGCAATGGTGCCTGCCAAAGTTATCACCAACTGGCATGGGAAAGCTTTCTACCATGGAGGAAGGAATAAGGCTGCCATCCCTGGGCACCCTCAAGAAAGGACTGCAGATTACTGCCAGGAAGGTATCATTGAGGTCTCTCAGGAGCATTTGAGGGACACTCCTGCATACACAGACTGCTCTGCATGCCCTCCACCCACCCCCACCTAACTCCACAGGGGAATGAAAAGCAGGTGCCAATTCCACCTTTCTTTGTTGTATTGCTACCTCTTCTAGTACAAATACATTAATGAAAAGTCAAAAGCGGTGTCCTGTTAAGCTGGGGGCGACATCAGTATATCATTGTAAAGTGAAATACATTTACACACTGACCCAAGGTTCCTTCGCCTGCATCAGGCTCACTTCTCCTCCACTGCTGGGACTGAATGGACTGTTGTGGAATCTCAAATAGGTCCTGAATTATGGCATAGCTGGACCCCCAGTCACCTGTCTCCCTGCCTTCTCCTCTTCCTTCTCCTCATCCTCACTGTTCACACCAGGGACCTGTGGCTCAGGCTCCTTGGAGGTATCTAGGGTGGTCTGCAGGGTGGCGGTGATGTCTCTGCCAAGTATGGCATGCAGCTCCTTGTAAAAGTGGCAGGTCTGCGACTCAGCACTGGATCGACTGATGACCTCTCTGACCTTCTGATATACCTACTACAGTTCCTTTGCTTTCACATGGCACTGCTGCTGGTCCCCGTCATACCCCTTCTTCTGCATCCCCCGTGCAATCTGTTCAGAGATGTCCACATTTCTATGTGCCTACTCAGCCTCTTCTCCCCACAGGCCCAGGAGATCCAATATCTCCTGGCTACTCCAAGCTGAAGCACATGTAGTCAGCATGGTCTGCTGGGCAGTTGCACACAATAATGGTGTGCTCGCCAAGCTGAACAATCAGGAAAAGGCAGTCAAAAATTGGTGAGAGAGCAGAGGAGCTTCCAGTCTACATGACCCCTGGGCAGTGAAGTTCCCAATTACGGCCAGAGTGATCAGCGTTGGGCATTGTGGGATGGCTGCTGAAGAACTTTTAAGGTTGACATAGGTAGTCCCGTGTCTATACTCGCACAGCATCTACCTCAGTACATCAACCATGGCTCAATGCTGCTTGGGGAGGTGGTGTTACTGCATCGCTGTTATGGGTCGCTTACATCAGTGGGAGACGAATTTAAGTGTGGACACGCACACAGCTAGGTCTTAAAATGGACACTGGCGTTAGACAAACTAAGGCTATGTCTACATTATGGAACCTATGCTGGCACAGCTTCTGAGCATAGATGCTGCCTACACCAACAGAAGGATTTTTTTCTGTTAGCTACATCAACAGAAGCACTCTTCTGTTGGCCTAGCTACGGCTACACTGGGAGTTTCCATCAGCATAGCTATGACAGTCGTGGTTGTGATTTTTCCACACTCCTGGCCAATATCTATATCAATACAACTTTTGTGTGTAGACCAAGCCTAACAGACAAAGAGACACAGACATCATGAGAAGCTGAGATGGAAGACGGTGTTCAAAACAGTGATGAAAATACCTCTCAGGAGTGGAAAACAGGCAGGAGGAAAATGGGAAAATGCGTGCTAGATTTAAACATAAATGGGAGGGAGATGTAAGTGAATAAGAACACCACCACCTGTACAAAACCACCTAAAACCTCAGCAAACCTTTGCCATTTGTTTAAGCATTTTGTTTATTGCTGCACTACAGTTGCTGTCTTGTTCTAAAACTTGCAATTGCTTAAAATACCCATCTCTGGGCAGTCTGCCAGTGCCAAAACTAAGCTTTTCTTTTACTGGAATTCTTTTAAATTTGGGGCTAGACTGCCTGGAGACAAGTGTTTTAAGAAACAGTGCCCCAGCCGAAGTACTAACTGGAATATTAGATCTCTGATGTTATAAAAAACCTTCCTCCTCTCATTTGTCTTCTGTTTCTGAAAACGGCTTCAGTCCTGGAACTTCTACCCAAGCTGCTGATTGAAAGAAACTGGAGAAATGAGAGGGCTTTTTACAAGGCTGTCAGACATCTGGAAAGACTATTAAGCATGAAGGACCAGATTCTGGTCAGTCCATTCAAAAGATATGCAAAAGATACAAAAGTGCTTCACACCCTCTGGTAACTGCAGGGGGGCTATAAGGATATGCTTAGGGAACATATTTCCTGCTGTCTCCAGAAACTACCAGGGACTGGACAAGGACTCGACTGACCTCTGCACTGGCCAGAAAAGCTGGTTGGGTGGAGAGGGAGTACCATGCTGAACTCTCTTCAAATCTGGTGTAGCAGGCGTGTCCCCTGGAAACTCCCAGGAGCAATTCTCTCAGTCAACCAGAACTCAGATGGAGAGTATGGCTCCCCTCTACACCCCTCCCGGGCCTGACTTTGCTGAGGACACAACCTAGCCCTCACATAGCATCGTAAACTCCATACGCGCTTGCACACACCCACCAAAAAAAGGCAGTCCCCAGCCCTACAGTCTAACACAGTCCAGGCTAGTGTGGGGAACCTATTGACAAGGAGACCAACACAGGAAGGGTCTCATGAAGGAATGTAGGGTTTAAGGAAGGAATAACGAGACCAGGTGCTTGGTGAGCAGGAAACTAGAGACCTTCCAAAATTGTGGCCAGCATGAAAAAAGGATGTTCTTCCTCCAAAGTAATTCACTCCATCTCCCTAAGCACGAGAACAATAAGTCTCCCAAAGACATCCCATAATGGCGGATAGGATGCACGGTTCTCCTCCCTACGCATACAACTCTTCAGATGACCTGATCATCCTTTGTAATCCCTCGTGGACTCCTGAACAAGCTGTCCAGGCCTAATTCTTCAATATCTGATTCTGTGACACACAGCTGTCAAGTTCTGCATGGGTCCTGGGACATTTTATGCAAATTTAATTAGCTAATTTCTGTATTTGTAAATAACCCTGAACTTCAGCCTATGGTCATACACTCTTCCCCAAGCAGTAATGGGGGTAGGACATGGAGCTGAACAAAACTTGGCAGCTGGGGTAGGTATAAGGTAGGTGTCTGAGGGTGCTGGAGTAGGTAGAGGTGTGGAGCTGGGAAGGTTCTGGAAGTGCTCAAACTTGCTGATGCTGAAGGGCATCTGGGGTGGCTAAGGTGTCTGTGTGCTGCCTAGGAGGTTGGTGCATGATTGCTGGGGTCCTGATGGCTGGAGTCAGAGAAAAGAGATCTGGCAGGGGAACTAGGGGTCTTTGGTCTGGCTAGGGTCTCAGTGGAAACTAGTGAGTCTGGAACCTGGTTGGGGAGGCAGCAGCCTTGAGCTCTTTCACTGTCCTGGCTAGACAGATACCGTTGCTCTTTTCCTGCTAGGATCCAGCACGGGGAGCAACCAAAGGGGAACCAGACAAGCAGCCTGGCTACTGGAAGTGAGGCTCCACCTCAGCCTCTAGTGGTGGCAGGCGGAACTGCACCTGAGCCCGATGTGAGACAGTCCTTGAGAGGTACAGGCACACATGACAGGGCTGTGAGGTGACACTTGGCAGTCCTGGGAACACTTTGTTCCTCAAAAAGCTCAAGTCTTGTTTTGACTTATAGGCTCATTTAGAGAGCCAGTTGCCCTGTACATGACAGAACAATTTATCCAGTGCCTCATGGTCTAAGAATGTCAAAGAAGCAAGAGTCTCAACAAGATACAACTTGCTCAGCATGCCATACTGTTGAACCCCGCTCAGATTCCAATACAGCACAGATGACACAGGACATGGGAGATAGGGCACCAGCCAGAAAGATGCCAACATGCTGTGCTGAAGTTTGGATCTTTCACCTCTTTCCATTTTTCCAACCCTCTGCCTCCACCCAGGGGCCACACTAGCGACAGGAAAACTAGGCAGCTGCCTAGGGTGCCAGATTCTGCCTCAGGCACAGGGGCAGCCAGGCAAACCTGAGTGGCACTGCAACCCTGTGTGCAAGGTCACAATGCCACTCATTCAAATTTGGCCTGACTGCCCCCACCTCCCCACTCATGATAGAGGAGCAACTGGGCAAAACCTGACTGAGTAATGCTGTGATGTGGCACTTCCCCACACACAAGCACTTCTACAATAACCACTGACCCATCCAAAAAGCTTGCCATGGACCCTGGTTGAGAACCTATGTTCTGGGGTGGGGGAAGAGGGGAGCAACCCACGGGAGTTTTGCCTAGAGTGGCAGATTATCTTGAGTGGCCTCTGCCTTCCCCTTGCTTCCCTGAAAAACCACCACCACCAAAAACAGACAACCCTGCAAAGTAGAGTGTTACTTTAGCCATGACAGAGGAGGCATACATATAATCATTTGCTTTCCCTGTTTGCTGCTCCAAGCCCAGCCTGCAGGAGACAGAGGGGAAGTCTGCCCAAGTCAGAGATTGAGACAGCAGCAGTACAATTCCGTTAACTATTTAGAAGCCAGATACTTTACACTAGGTCCGCAGCTCTTCTTTTAAAATAGGGTTACCATGCAAACAAGCCTTTAAAAATTAAATTTTCTACTTTGTATAATCTAGGCCTTTATCGTCAGAATTCAGATCAGTGTGTGGAAGACAGGTTTGCACTGTGGGAGTCTGTTGAGCCCTGTGTCTCTTGACTTGCCTGGACCCAAGTGCAGGAAGCAAGAAAAATAGTGCAGGAAGCTTGACTCAATGTGGGAGTCATTTCTCTGGCACAGACAACATCTCAGAGAACCACAGATTCCTGATCCAGCATGTCCGATTTGAATAACTTGGATGTATTGTATAAAGTGCTTTGAGATCCTTCAGGATGAAAGGCAAGGCCAGTCATTGGGTGGCTGAAACCAGAGAACCCCACTTTTAAACAAGCAACTACTCTCTCCCAGCAGGCCACAGTAATGGAGCGCACTGCTGCACCAGCCTGGAAAAGAAGCCTTTTGGGAGACAGAACAGAGCAACTGCAGTGTAATGGGGGACCAGGGAAACCAATGATTGGCAGCACTTGCACAAGGCTTCTTCATGCACTGCATCTGCCCAATCTCAAGTCAGTCATTTCCCTCCCCCCAGCACTGACTGCTCTGGTTTGCTTTGCAGGAGACATTTAGGGCACAGCAACCGATACCATTGAGGAAATTTCTGCACTGCCTGTTGATTCACTGGGTGAGCGGAAGGCTGAAAGTGACCTCAAGAACCCTGAATGCCCCTGAGACATGCACCTGAGCGAGTCAGACCCAGGGTGACCTTCCCTCCTGTGGCAGCACTAGCCACACTGAGGTTAGTGACATGGAGGAAACAGAGACTGCGAAACAAATGCATTGCGTCGCATGCACACGTGCTGCCGAACTCCCCACTACCACCTCCGCTCAGAAACGCTCCAGACACACGTTCTCTCTCACTAACCATACAAACTATTGACTTGACAGACATACAGAGATTCCTGACCATAGCTGCTTCTGGCCAGAATCACCTCTGCACAGAAAGGCTTCTCTTCCTCTCAATATCTTGACTGGGTCCCATCTCTTCCCCTTTCCCACCAGCCAGCCACAGGAGACTTGCCAACACCCCAGCTGCACAGGGCCAGTTACCACCTACAGAGACCCTTTGTTAATCCTCTTTTCATTTGAGATCAGCTTTTGCTTTGCACTAGCCAAAAGGGGAGAGAGTAGGGTGGGGGGGAAAAACCAGCAGACACCAAAGAAATGCACTCATAAATATTGACTCTGTTGAACTTAATGGGAAGAGATGAACCCACAGGAAGCCATCAGGCCATGAAAGAGCACAGCAGACTTTATGTAAATCTGCATCTACATCTGATGGCTGTTTGAGAAGGTCCTGATTTTTTTTTTCAAGGTTACAGTTAGGTCTGTCTTAGCTACACTAACTGATTCAGACTCATTGCAATCAAGCTGTGTATTACACTCCTTTCAAGTTTAAAAAAAAAGTGTACTGCCCAATCAATGGCCATAAGGTTACGGACGCTGCGTGTGTATTTCTGAAAGTAGAAGAGTAAATGTCCATTGTAACAGCTGGTTGGGTTTTGCTGTGGGGTGAGCAGATTTTCTCCCTGGCAGCAGCGGCTGCTGTGGCTGCGTATTCCAGACTCGTTCCTTCTGAAAGGTGGTAGTTTAAATTGGAAGTAGATATAAGGTACCTGCCAAATTCAACATGCCTCTGAGACAAACACGGCTCTGTCCTGAGAGGCCTCATAGCTGCTGAGGCTATGTAAAGGGCAGTTCAGCTATTGAAAACTGTGGTCGAGGTAGCCTGGCTACATGGAAATGCAATTGCTTTTTGTACTGTAGACATAAACATTGCAGAGAAAAGAGAGGAAGGGCTGCTGGAAGGGCAAAGAGAAATGTGAAATACAGACCTGAGCTCTTTTAAAAAAAAAAAAAAAAAAAAAAGAGTTCATTCACACACACACTCTCTCTCCTGTATATTGTAGTCCCAATTTTCCGAGATGCTGAGCACTTCCAGCCTGCATTAAAGTCAGTGGGATTTGTAGGTTGTCAACACTTCGGAAAGCCAGGCCTTGGTTCTATGTGTTTTAGGCACAGATATTTTGGCAAAATGCACAATGCCTGACTCACCCCTGTATAGCTCCCGTTTAGAGAAGTATAGCTCCATTCATTTCAATGGAGTTACATCAGGAGACGATTGGGCCAGATGCTTCATAGAACCGGAGCTGCCTCCTCTCACTTACACTGGAGAGGACTGAGAGCAACGCTACTGAAGTCAGTGGACATATATTGCTTTCACACTGCTATAAAGAGACTCCAGCCCATTGGATTTTATAGTCAGAGGCTTACTGAGGGTTTCAGACTGCAGGGCAGAGTTGAAGTGCTGGGTATCCCACCAGACCAGTGCAGAGGCAGCAGAATTCATCCAAGGGGTGCTGGGGAGACTGGACTCAGCAGCAGCAGCCCCTATTTTCTTGACTGCTTGTCTCCAGGTGCTAGCAAGTAGGGAGAAGGGAAGCCCCCTGGCCACACCCTTATCCCACCTGGTCATACTTGTTTTGGGGAATACACCACCACCAATGTTAGTCATTCTTCCCAACCACCAGCCGCCTTTACTGCCTCCCCGGATAAATATTACAGTATTCTACAATCATGATCCTAGATTCATAGATTCCAAGGCCAGAAGGGACCACTGTGATCATCTAATCGGATCTCCTGTGTAACACCGGCCATGGAACTTCCCCAAAATAATTCCTAGAGCAAATCTTTTAGAAAAAACATTGTCCTGTTTTTAAAATGGTCAGTGATGGAGAATCCACCACAATCATTGGTAAATTGTTCCAATGGTTAATTACTCTCACCATAAAAAATTTACACCTTATACCAGCCTCAATTTGTCTAGCTTCAATTTCTAGACATTGAATCATGTTATACCTTTCTCTGCTAGATTGAAAAGCCCATTGTCAAATATTTGTAGGTACTTATAGACTGTGATCAAGTCACCCCTTAACCTTCTCTTTGTTAAGCTAAATAGATTGAGCTCTTCAGATCTACCATTATGATGCATGTTTTCTAATCCTTCTCATGGTCATTCTCATGGTTCTTCTCTGAACCCTCTCCAGTCAAGCCTTCTTGAATTGTGGGCACCAGAACTAGACACACTATTTCAGCAGCAATCACACCACTGCCAAATATAGAGGGAAAATAACCTCTCTACTCTTACTTGAGATTCAACACATTACATCTAACAGCAGTGATACTGCAGCATTTGGGGTTATTATGAAGTCCAAATACTATCTAATTTATTATCATCCACCCTGTACTCTGGGACTCAGCTACGCAGACACATTCCAGTTGTTTTGTTCCACTCTAGTGACAAGAGCAGATGGACTGTACCAGTGAACAGAGAATTCTAGAATCAGCATTCTGGTTTGCCTCCTACGTGGAAGCACTGGGCCTGAAGGGGCAGCCTATGGCTTCTCCTTCCACTCTCTCTCGTTGTCCTGCAGGGGCAACCACAATTTGGCCCGTACATCTTTAAAACCTACTACAGATCACCCAGAAGCCTAGAGCTAGTGTACTCATTATAGAAGAGTTAGTCTTGTTAGTAAGGGTAATTAACAAATAACTTGGTCATTTATAAACCATCCTCATCATACTCCAATTAGCTAGTGGAAGCAAACAGTAAAGACTTCATGAAATATATATCAAAACCCACAGCCTGAAAAACATTTACAGAGTGATGCAACCAGCCCATTTGGCCCCCCAAACTTTACCATTCTAAGTTAAAGGATGACCTCCCTGGAAGATCTCTTCATGTATTTTTTGAGCCTTTAGTGTCACATTGTATTTTCGGGCTCCAAACACAGTATCTCCAAATACCTAGTAGTAAGAGCACATCTAAGAAGTTACTAAGCGTGCTAGTGAAAGGAGAAGCTGAAAGGACCCCTTTTCCCCATTTGTGTAGGGATCAGCTGTTTGGCTGTCAAAATTACCTCCAGGTGGGATTTGGAGGTGTCCTAAATATAAAGGGAAGGGTAAACACCTTTAAAATCCCTCCTGGCCAGAGGAAAAACCCTTTTACCTGTAAAGGGTTAAGAAGCTAGCACCTGACCAAAATGACCAATGAGGAGACAAGGTACTTTCAAAGCTGGAGGGGGGGAGAAAAAGGTTTTTCTCTGTCTGTGTGATGCTTTTGCCAGGAACAGAAAAGGAAGGGAGTCTTAGAACTTAGTAAGTAATCTAGCTAGATATGCGTTAGATTCTGTTTTGTTTAAATGGCTGATAAAATAAGCTGTGCTGAATGGAATGTATATTCCTGTTTTTGTGTCTTTTTGTAACTTAAGGTTTTGCCTAGAGGGATTCTCTATGTTTTGAATTGGATTACCCTGTAAGGTATTTACCATTCTGATCTTACAGAGGGGATTCTTCTACTTTTTTTCTTCAATTAAAATTCTTCTTTTAAGAACCTGATTGCTTTTTCATTGTTCTTAAGATCCAAAGGTTTGGGTCTGTGTTCACCTATGGAAATTGGTGAGGATTTTTATTAAGCCTTCCCCAGGAAAGGGGGTGAAGGGTTTGGGAGGATTTGGGGGGGAAAAGACACTTCCAAGCAGGCTCTTTCCCTGTTATATATTTGTTAGACTCTCGGTGGTGGCAGCAATAAAGTCCAAAGGCAAAAGGTAAATAGTTTGTACCTTGGGGAAGTTTTAACCTAAGCTGGTAAAAATAAGCTTAGGGGTTTTTTTCATGCAGGTCCCCACATCTGTACCCTAGAGTTCAGAGTGGGGAAGGACCCTTGACAGGAGGATACTAGGGGGAGTGGAAATGTGGCTGTGCTCCTGCTGTCACAATCCAATGGCCCCCTCCCTTTAGGGAGTCCCCTGGGACGGCAGATCAGCACTGTATATTGCTAATGCTGTTCCAAGCATCACAAAGCATTTTGGAGAGGGTCAGAGGTGTGTGAGTGGGGAGTGGAAGTTTCCTTTGCAGGTATGAGAGGCCGAGGGGGGGGGGGGGGGGGGAGAGAAAGAAGAGAGCAGAGAACGGGTTAACTTAACACTGCAGCTAGCAAGCTCAGTCCGAAGATAAGAAGCTGACTTCAGTGGGTTAGAGCTTGGGGCATTAACACTTACTTTCTTCCCCTGGGTGACGTGGGAGCATTCCCAACACTCTCTACTGTTATTTTATTATTTTATCAATAAAGCTTAAAAATTTAGACACTTGGTGTGCCTCGTCATCTCCTCCCCAAAAAGGGTCCTGTGGCCCCAGCCTGATCAACTGTGGCCCAGACAGATTGATAACAAAAATCTGTCACACTGCCTCCACCCCTCAAGCATTATATTAAAAATGTAAGCCCCAGTTCTGTGCGAGTGGATCACTGCTCCCAGGTGAAGCCTGGCTGGACTTCAGTGGGGCTCTGCACGGATGTGCCAGTGTGGTTCTCAGTGCTAGATCTGGGTCTCAAACAGGAAGGAAGGTTGTTCTAGGAATGGATAGGAGGGAGAAATGTAAATTGTACCTTTCCACAAAGGTACATGAGATGATCTGCTGGTGAGCAGTTTTTGGAAGCATGATGTCTGCAGCCACTGCCCCTTACAGCATAGGGCTCTGGCTGTAGGAGTCTTAATTTGCTATGGTTGAATAGGCACATTTCAGATGGGTCCTCCACTGGGGAAGGGACACTTTGTTATCTAAACATAGTGATGCTGAGCCTTTAAGCTACTGCGCCCTCAGATACATTATGCATATCCATGTTCATAAAAAAAAACGAGGAGTCCTTGTGGCACCTTAGAGACTAACGCATTTATTTGGGCATAAGCTTTCGTGGGCTAAAACCCACTTCATTTGTTAGTCTCTGAGGTGCCACAAGGATTCCTCGTTGTTTTTGCTGATACAGACTAACGCAGCTACCACTCTGAAACATATTCATAGAGTTCACACTGTTTCCTTTCTGTCTGGGGTGGGTGCCCTCTGAGGCCTTAGGAGCCCTCCAGTTCTCTTCATTTCTTCTACCTGTACAGCTATTCCCAAATCTGCTTTTACTAGTAGTAGAGCTGGTTGAATCATTCAGTGAAATAGTCGTCGTTAATTTAGCCCCTTTCTGTTTGCACATGGGTACTGAGTCAATCCCGACTTGTGAATATATCAGTTATTCACAAGTATTTACCAAGATAGTCTGGTGAGCCATGTCGCCTATGGGCTCACAGTAGGTATTTGTATTCACTGTAGGTGAAATTCGCTCCAGGGCCAACACAAGGCCTACACACCACTTATGTCCTGCTCAGGTCCTGTTTAGAGCCTCATTACAAGGGGATATTCCCAATGGCCTATTTCTGCCCCAGAGTGCCACAAAGAGGCTTCATAGAATGGAGAACTGCTTCCCAGACATATATCTGTAACTTCCCCAGTAAACTTTTTCCCCCTATGCTCTTCTATCATGTTTTTTTCCTGGTGCAAAAAAACCCCAAACAAAAAATCCAAACACTGGAACTATGTGCATTCTCAGGGTCTTTCATCAAAGCATGTGTGTGTATATGAGAGATATTAAATACCAAAGATTATATTCATGTAGTGGGGAAGGCTCTGTGATTACAGTCACAAAAAGTGGAGGAAACGCAAAAATTCATGCTGTCCAGGAGTTAGAAGATGGCCACTTTGCACAGCCCATGTGTTCCAGGGTATATATTTAACATTTGCAGCAATATATTAAGAAAAAACATGCAAAGCATCTAAGTTCACATTGCTAGGAGAAGCATTTCTGGTGATTCGTTACCTAAGTAATCTGTGCTGGAGAAGAGTTGACATAGTTCTGTCAGTAACAGAATTACTCTGTGTATTACATGATTATTGCATGAAACCATAGTGCATGAAAAGTACTTCTGAACCAAGAGTACTTAATCAATAATTGAATAAAACCCTTTATAGTTACCATGTAGCCAAAGATTTTTTAAAAAATAAACACAGTATATGTATTATAAATTGAGACACTATGTATGTGGATGGCAATTTAAAGGATTTCTTTTCTCTCATTGGTAGCGAAGGTAATGTGGCACACTACTGGAATCTTGATGAGAAATACTGACAAATGGGAAAATACACCTCAACCAGTCAATGACCTTCCAATAAAAGGCATGTGGTGGAGAAATTGGGCTCCAACCAAAATCCCACTGAAGTCAATGGGAGTTTTGCCACTGACTCCACTGGTATTAGAATTGAGCCCAATATTAGAATGTTGGATAGTAAAGCCAGACAATACTAACTTGATTCATTTGGAAGCAAGGACTTTAATGGCCCTAATTTAGTGTACTTACCATTACATACGATATACTGCAAATGGACAGAACCTACTGGGTAAAACTCATTTCAAATATAAGCCCATTGAAGTCAAAGGAGATACACCAGGGATGAATTTAGCCCATTATCTTTTGTGAAGATAAAGTGCTGAAAAGGAGATACTCAGTTTCTTTTCCTTTGCTTTCAAGAAATATGCACTTTGATCAATAAGCTGCAATAATGGATTCTGTCATGGAATAAGATTGTGAATACCAAACTTGGGCAGAAACGGTAGATTAACATTAAAAGACTTTTTTCCCCTCCCCCTCAACTTTTTTCATTGGAAATGTGTCTGGTTGCCATAACCCTTCTAAAATATGCAGCTTCACCCTGATGAACTGCCTCAGTTATTCTCCGCTATTACAATCCCTGTGCTGCCGGAGAGGAATCTGTCCATCTTTGTGCTTAGTCGTGTGTTTTAGTCGTGGCTGTCAAACAAACCATCTGATGTGCTAGGACATCTGATTTCAGAGGTCTTGCCGGTAAGTTCTTTGGTCTCTGAAAGTGACTTTTTTTTTTTCCAAACAGTTTCTAGAATTCCATTGTTCACTGTATTTTAAGTCAGATTGCTACAGGAGGCCCCGTTAGGCCAAGAGAAACAAATTCACACCATAGCTTGGTACATTAATAACATCAGACCCATAGATTCCATTAAATGAGTCACCATTAATTGAAGAAGAAATGCTCACTTTGAAGGAATTTGAAGCCTTGCCTTATTTGAGGGTGCCCAAAACTGCACTGCAGAACCTCTCATTAGGTAGTCATTGGGGCTGAGAGGATTGTTTCAGACTGAATCATTGCTAGAGGCAGTGGCTATTCCTACGATCAGAACTGAACTCAAGAAATAACTGTTAAATTATATTTACACTCTTAATTACCCTGGACTAGCTCCCAGAAATACACCATTAACAAAGATATGAAGGCAAATTTATTCTCGCAGATCCACATGGTGGCTCTTGATTTTGCTATTCAGCTCTCCGTACGTGGGCAGAGCTCCCAATGACACTAGTGATAATTCTGCACATGTAAGTGGAGCAGAATATCAGAATTAAGATTCATTCTGGATCAAATGGAGAGTCATTTGTATCTGAAAGGATAATTTTGCCCTTGGAGTTTTTGAGGGAGGCAAGGGAGGGGTTATCTAAAGGGAGGATGGGTAAAGAGTAGTTCCCAATCTGTGGCTAAAATTATATAGTTACATTCCATGGTTATGCACATGTATTTACCTAACTGTGATTACTGTGTAAATACATACAACTTTTTTGGTGAACAGATACAAACAAGCATTTTGGGGGGCAATTCCATCATCAGTGTGAGTTGTGGAGGTAACTCCAAGATAGATCGGTCTCCTACTTGTTCGCTCTGTATTTAGGGATGGAACAAATAGTACAGAAAAGATACTGCAGATACAGTATCAAAGGCAAATTATAACTTAAATTAATAACCAACACTATCACCTTCCCAAAACTTTGACACACAGTTAAATCCTAAGGATCCATCCTGAGAGGTCCGACCGGCACCCCAGAACCCAGACACTGCTCCTACACACTATGTCTCCAGAGGGCTTCCTTAGTGCCATGTGGGGCACCAGCTACCTATCACTTGATAGGTTCCTGGGAGGAGAGTCCGGGATTTGGCCAACAGCTATAGAGGCAGCAGCAAAACACCATGAATCTGTGACATCACTGGAATCCACTCATTGAGCTGTGACCATACTGAGGGGAAAAGAGCACAGGAACAGTCTGGTGGTGAGGAAGTAAGCTGTGTTAGGGTATGGCTGCACAGCAACTAGACACCCCTGGCTGGACTGTGCCAGCCGACTCGGGCACACAGGGCTTGGGCCATGTGGCTGTTTCATTGCTGTGTAGCCTTCCAGGCTCAGGCTGGAGCCCAGGCTGAAGGACCCAGCAAGGTGGGAAGGTCCCAAAGCCTGGGGTAAAGCTCGAGCCCAGAAGTCTAAACAGCAAAGAAACAGCCCCACAGCCTAGCCTGAGCCAGCTGGCATGGACCAGCTGACGGTAACTAGTTGCTATGTAGACATACCCTTAGTGACCCCATCCTGAGGATGCTGACAGGCAGGTGAAGAGGCAGGCCCTAAGTTAATCTCCTTATACCTGCCTCAGCAGGAAAGAAATACCAACATACTCTTGAATAGGAGAATGTACTGAGGACATAAGCAAGCATTGGAATACATTAGTATAACAGGGTCCTGGTCTATGGTAGGCCCCACAGTAATATAAATATAATAAATAAATAAAATATACTGCACATTAAGGCTCCAGGCCAAGAGGTTTCTGTGCAGAAATATTAGGGCTTGTCTACACAGGGAAGCTATTTTGGAATAAGGAAGGGTGTGAATTTAAAACGCTATAGCTACTCTGGAATCACTCCCTGTGCAACATTCATATTGTGAAATAAGAGTATCCATATGGGGAGCTATTGCAGAATAGCTCTTTCTGGTCAATTTCCCTGTCTAGACAAGCCCTCCATTTCTCTCTTTTGTTGGATAAGGTCTTGCACTGCCCTCCTGCTACATCATGTCCTGTGCATAATGACAAAAACTCATCACAATCTGCACACACTGCTTTTATTATGTGAATATAGTGGTTGTGAAGCATGCTAAGATTTAGCACGCTTCAGAACTGGAAAGCAAAGTCCTCTATTTAGATCTGATGCAGAACAAGTAGAGAAACAGCAGCTGTGGTGAAAGCTTCCCTGGGCTCCCTGTTAATGTACTTCAACCCTGACCTAAACAGATCACCTCTGGAATGAAAGAGAAGTTTAGTCTTCTCGGTGTCCATTCAGTTTTTGATCACTCTTCAAGGACTGCTAAGAATGTACTTACTACCTAGTGATGACGACAACAATACCACCTCTGTATGGGCACCGATTCAAACCACACATTTCAGAGTAACAGCTGTGTTAGTCTGTATTCGCAAAAAGAAAAGGAGTACTTGTGGCACCTTAGAGACTAACCAATTTATTTGAGCATAAGCTTTTGTGAGCTACAGCTCACTTCATCGGGTGTATACTGTGGAAAGTGTAGAAGATATTTTATACACACAAAGCATGAAAAAATACCTCCTCACACCCCACTCTCCTGCTGGTAATAGCTTATCTAAAGTGACCACTCTCCTTACAATGTGTATGATAATCAAGGTGGGCCATTTCCAGCACAAATCCAGGGTTTAACAAGAACGTCTGGAGGGCGGGGGGGTAGGAAAAAACCAAGGGGAAATAGGTTACCTGGCATAATGACTTAGCCACTCCCAGTCTCTATTCAAGCCTAAGTTAATTGTATCCAATTTGCAAATGAATTCCAATTCAACAGTTTCTCGCTGGAGTCTGGATTTGAAGTTTTTTTGTTGTAATATAGCAACTTTCATGTCTGTAATCGAATGACCAGAGAGATCGAAGTGTTCTCCGACTGGTTTATGAATGTTATAACTCTTGACATCTGATTTGTGTCCATTTATTCTTTTACGTAGAGACTGTCCAGTTTGACCAATGTACATGGCAGAGGGGCATCGCTGGCACATGATGGCATATATCACATTAGTGGATGTGCAGGTGAATGAGCCTCTGATAGTGTGGCTGATGTTATTAGGCCCTGTGATGGTGTCCCCAGAATAGATATGTGGGCACAGTTGGCAACGGGCTTTGTTGCAAGGGTAGGTTCCTGGATTAGTGGTTCTCTTGTGTGGTATGTGGTTGCTGGTGAGTATTTGCTTCAGGTTGGGGGGCTGTCTGCAGGCAAGGACTGGCCTGTCTCCCAAGATTTGTGAGAGTGTTGGGTCATCCTTCAGGATAGGTTGTAGATCCTTAATAATGCGTTGGAGGGGTTTTAGTTGGGGGCTGAAGGTGACGGCTAGTGGCGTTCTGTTATTTTCTTTGTTAGGCCTGCCCTGTAGTAGGTGACTTCTGGGAACTCTTCTGGCTCTATCAATCTGTTTCTTCACTTCCGCAGGTGGGTACTGTAGTTGTAAGAATGCTTGATAGAGATCTTGTAGGTGTTTGTCTCTGTCTGAGGGGTTGGAGCAAATGCGGTTGTATCGCAGAGCTTGGCTGTAGACGATGGATCGTGTGGTGTGGTCAGGGTGAAAGCTGGAGGCATGTAGGTAGGAATAGCGGTCAGTAGGTTTCCGGTATAGGGTGGTGTTTATGTGACCATCGTTTATTAGCACTGTAGTGTCCAGGAAGTGGATCTCTTGTGTGGACTGGACCAGGCTGAGGTTGATGGTGGGATGGAAATTGTTGAAATCATGGTGGAATTCCTCAAGGGCTTCTTTTCCATGGGTCCAGATGATGAAGATGTCATCAATATAGCGCAAGTAGAGTAGGGGCGTTAGGGGACAAGAGCTGAGGAAGCGTTGTGCTAAGTCAGCCATAAAAATGTTTGAGAGCTCATTCTTAATCTTTCCCTGTTTGCTGTAGAGGATGTTGATTAGGTGATTCCGCAGTTTCTTTGAGAGCATGTGGCACAAGCTGTCAGTATAGTCTGTGGGCTGACAAAGGAGGTGCTGTCATCATCATGAATAGGTCGGAATATGAACACGAGGCTGCTCGGCAGCTCTCCAACTCCACTTTCTACAAGCCATTACCCTCTGATCCCACTGAGAGTTACCAAAAGAAACTACAGCATTTGCTCAAGAAACTCCCTGAAAAAGCACAAGATCAAATCCGCACAGACACACCCCTGGAACCCCGACCTGGGATATTCTATTTACTACCCGAGATCCATAAACCTGGAAATCCTGGGCGCCCCATCATCTCAGGCATTGGCACCCTGACAGCAGGATTGTCTGGCTCTGTAGACTCCTTCCTCAGGCCCTACACTACCAGCACTCCCAGCTATCTTCGAGACACCACTGACTTCCTGAGGAAACTACAGTCCATCGGTGATCTTCCTGATAACACCATCCTGGCCACTATGGATGTAGAAGCCCTCTACACCAACATTCCACACAAAGATGGACTACAAGCCATCAAGAACACTATAATGTCACGGCAAACCTGGTGGCTGAACTTTGTGACTTTGTCCTTACCCATAACTATTTTACATTTGGGGACAATGTATACCTTCAGATCAGTGGCACTGCTATGGGTACCTGCATGGCCCCACAGTATGCCAACATTTTTATGGCTGACTTAGAACAACGCTTCCTCAGCTCTCGTCCCCCAACGCCCCTACTCTACTTGCGCTATATTGATGACATCTTCATCATCTGGACCCATGGAAAAGAAGCCCTTCAGGAATTTCACCATGATTTCAACAATTTCCATCCCACCATCAACCTCAGCCTGGTCCAGTCCACACAAGAGATCCACTTCCTGGACACTACAGTGCTAATAAACGATGGTCACATAAACACCACCCTATAATGGGAACCTAGTGACCACTATTCCTACCTACATACCTCCAGCTTTCACCCTGACCACACCACACGATCCATCATCTACAGCCAAGCTCTGCGATACAACCGCATTTGCTCCAACCCCTCAGACAGAGACAAACACCTACAAGATCTCTACCAAGCATTCTTACAACTACAATACCCACCTGCAGAACTGAAGAAACAGACTGATAGAGCCAGAAGAGTTCCCAGAAGTCACCTACTACAGGGCAGGCCTAACAAAGAAAATAACAGAACGCCACTAGTCGTCACCTTCAGCCCCCAACTAAAACCCCTCCAACGCATTATTAAGGATCTACAACCTATCCTGAAGAATGACCCAACACTCTCACAAATCTTGGGAGACAGGCCAGTCCTTGCCTGCAGACAGCCCCCCAACCTGAAGCAAATACTCACCAGCAACCACATACCACACAACAGAACCACTAACCCAGGAACCTACCCTTGCAACAAAGCCCGTTGCCAACTGTGCCCACATATCTATTCTGGGGACACCATCACAGGGCCTAATAACATCAGCCACACTATCAGAGGCTCGTTCACCTGCACATCCACTAATGTGATACACGCCATCATGTGCCAGTGATGCCCCTCTGCCATGTACATTGGTCAAACTGGACAGTCTCTACGTAAAAGAATAAATGGACACAAATCAGATGTCAAGAATTAGAACATTCATAAACCAGCCGGAGAACACTTCAATCTCTCTGGTCACGCGATTACAGACATGAAAGTTGCTATATTACAACAAAAAAACTTCAAATCCAGACTCCAGCGAGAAACTGTTGAATTGGAATTCATTTGCAAATTGGATACAATTAACTTAGGCTTGAATAGAGACTGGGAGTGGCTAAGTCATTATGCCAGGTAACCTATTTCCCCTTGTTTTTTCCTACCCCCCCACCCCGCCAGACGTTCTTGTTAAACCCTGGATTTGTGCTGGAAATGGCCCACCTTGATTATCATACACATTGTAAGGAGAGTGGTCACTTTAGATAAGCTATTACCAGCAAGAGAGTGGGTTTGTGTGTGTGTGTGAGGGGGGGGGTGATAAAACCTGGATTTGTGCTGGAAATGGCCCAACTTGATTATCATACACATTGTAAGGAGAGAGTGATCACATTAGATAAGCAATTACCAGCAGGAGAGTGGGGTGTGAGGAGGTATTTTTTCATACTTTGTGTGTATAAAAAGATCTTCTACACTTTCCACAGTATGCATCCGATGAAGTGAGCTGTAGCTCACGAAAGCTTATGCTCAAATAAATTGATTAATCTCTAAGGTGCCACAAGTAAACCACACACTCTCACTCCTGGACTCCCCCAACTCTTTGTACGAGCATTGAGGCTGTATGGGGGAGTAGGGGAAACAACATCACTAGGATAATAACAATGTTGGGGGGGGACGACACATCCCTTCCCCCAGTTGCTGCAGCTGCGTTTGTTTAGAAGGAAACAGAGAGCACCAACTCTTGTTACATCAGCCACTGAATAGCCATCAAATGGGAGGTAACATTTGTTCACAACTCACCTGAGCTGGATTTTAAATGGCAACCTAGAGACGAATTGGCCCTTGATTAATTTTTGGACATGATTTTGGTTTTTTTCCCTTTGTTACTGTACCCCGATGCATAAAACTTATCTAGTATGTATATTTATATCTATATTAAAGATACAGTTTTCATACAAACCCCATAGTCTAAAAGCACACAGGAAATCATACTTGAAAAACTACTATAGAGAGATTAGATGTTTTAGAAAAACACAAGGATTTTCACTAGAACAGACATTAGGAAGGGATAGTGAGGCCTTCCTCGGGAATAATCAGACTAGGAAAAAGAGTGTGGTTTAGTGTGTTTATTCCAGGCAATGTGATTGAATGGATATATTACAATGCCTGCCTAACCTCAGTGTGTGTTTGTGTGTGTACGCGTGTGCATGCTTACATTCCATTCAACAGGCTGCTTCGGTTGTCTTCATTTCACAAATACAACACAGTGCGCACCAGTCAGTCACCTTGGATAAAGAACTTGAAAGGAATTGTTCTTGCAGAAACAAAATTCCAATTGCTCTTGTTCTCTCTGCCGGCTTCAAGCCAAGGTTCTGGAACCCAACCGCAAGAGGCAAAATGTATAAGGAAAAATGAAAGCTTAAACAGCCAGTATTACAACCTGTGGTAGATGTAGCACATAATGAGAGGGGGAGAGAATCTGGAGTGGCAGACTCAGGATTATAAATATCAGTCTAGTCTGCACGGAGGGCCAGGTGAGTTATTTCAGAATGCCTGACACATGCTGCCAAGGGGAAGAAAGGCAGGCTAGCAATTCATCTTAAAAAGAAAAAAGCTCAAATCAACAGATGCTTGCGTATAAAGTAGATTTAAGCCATGTGGTGAATAACGATCAACCTGAGTGACAGTGTTTGGAGCTCCGCAAGAGCTTAGTACAGCAAATCAAGCCCAATTAAAGTGAGTTGTACGGAATTCAGCATTCTATCTGGCATCAGTACACGGTGTTTCACTGGCCCCAGTCTCATCACATCGCTCAGTAAAACTTCCCCATTGCCATCAGAGCCTTGATTTCAAAACCAATGCTGTGTGAAGTGCTGCTGTTCACACACAAATGGCACCTGCTTGAAGACGACAAGTCCAGCAGCCTCCAAACATGTTTCCAGCACCCACTCCAATGTTCAGACCCTCTGTCTGGAAAATGAACAAAAAATGAAGTGGGAGTTGGTTGTTGAGGAACGGAGCGGGAAAGACCAGAGACAATGGGATTATACCATGGATCTAGAAATACATGTCGTCATTGATAGAGAAATCACACGTGACCAACCATGAAAATAGTTTTCCAGGAGGAAAGCAAGGGTGGGGCTGGGCATAGTTTAAGTACAGTAGCACACAAAGGCACCACTTAGGGATGTTGGAAGGGTATTGCTGGGATTATTCAAATAAATGTTGTTTAATATATTTATTAATCTGGATAAGGGGGTGAGCATTGAGGTGCCAAATTTTGCAGATGATACAAAATGTATGTGAGTCCAGAGAGGACTGTGAGGAACTTCAGAAGGACCTAACTTAGGTGAATTGGCAACATGACAGCAGATTACATTCATTGTTGATAAATGCACAGTAACGCACATTGGAGGGAAAATTTTGAATTAGTCACACAGTCAGTGTAGAACCCAGTAAAGTGCACCAGCATAGGAAAGGGATCAGGATATCATAGTAGACTCCTCAGTAAAACAGCTGCAGCAATAAAAAGAGCTAAGATGCATAAGGAATGTGATGGAAAATGTCAGTCATACAGGCTCATCTGGGAAATTGTGCACAGTACTAACCACCCATTTTAAAAAGGATATTTTAGGTTTAAACAAGTGACCAGAACAAGTAAACACATGGAAAAGCTCTCATAAAAATAGAGATTGGAATTAATTGGTCTTAATTACTTAGTCTTTAGAGAGATAACGAGTATTGAAAATAATGGATAGCATCAATAAGACCGACCAGGAATTTCTTGTCTCACACTAGTACCAGGGAATTTGGCCCAACGAAAGAACAGAAGTTGGTTCAATAAAAGAAATTGCCTCACCCACATTGTCTCACTAGAAACAGGAGACAGTCAAAGAAATTGAAAGGTAGCAAATTCAAAACCAATAAAAGGAATATTTCACACACCAGCTATGGAACTCATTGCCACAGGATGTCATGGAAGCCGAGAACTTAGCAAGAGTCAGCAGATTTAACATTTATATGGATAATGTGACTAGCCAGAGTTATGTTAGCAAATACAGGAGGTTTCAGAAGGACATGAAATCTGATGCTTCATGGCTTAAACCAATCTCTAACAATTAGGAGGAAATTCCCCCAGCCATAGGTTATCCTACATCTAGGCAGAATTTCTTGCACCTTCCTCTGAAGCACCTCATAGAATCATAGAATATCAGGGTTGGAAGGGACCTCAGGAGATCATCTAGTCCAACCCCTTGCTCAAAGCAGGACCAATCCCCAACTAAACCATCCGAGCCAGGGTTTTATCAAGCCTGACCTTGAAAACCTTTCAGGAAGGAAATTTCACCACCTCCCTAGGTAATCCATTCCAGTGCTTCACCACCCTCCTAGTAAAAAACGTTTTTTTTAAGTAACATCCAACCGAAACCTCCACCACTGCAACTTGAGACCATTACTCCTTGTTCTGTCATCTGGTACCACTGAGAACAGTGTAGATCCATCCTCTTTGGAACCCCCTCTCAGGTAGTTGAAAGCAGCTATCAAATCTCCCCTCATTCTTCTCTTCTGCAGACTAAACAAACCCAGTTCCCTCAACCTCTCCTCATAAGTCATGTGCTCCAGCCCCCTAATCATTTTTGCTGCCCTCCACTGGACTTCTTCCAATTTTTCCAAATCCTTCTTGTAGTGTGGGGCCCAAAACTGGACACTGTACTCTAAATGAGGCCTCACCAATGTTGAACAGAGAGGAATGATCACTTCCCTCGATCTGCTGGCAGTGCGCCTACTTATACAGCCCAAAATGCCATTAGCCTTCTTGGCAACAAGGGCACACTGTTGACTCATATCCAGCTTCTCATCCACTGTAACCCCTAGGTCCTTTTCTGCAGAACTGCTGCCGAACCATTCAGTCCCTAGTCTGTAGCAGTGCATGGGATTTTTCCATCCTAAGTGCAGGACTCTGCACTTGTCCTTGTTGAACCTCATCAAATTTCTTTTGGCCCAATCCTCTAATTTAGCTAGGTCCCTCTGTATCCTATCCCTATCCTCCAGTGTATCTACCACCTGGTGTCAGAAATGTGATACTGGACTAGGTTGACCATGGGACTGAGGCATTCCGGAAATATCTGTGTCACTATTTTCATTCAGATGTTCCTGACCTGTTGCTGTCTAGGTATGGATTTTCTGCTCACCAGGACTCTGTCTGCACAGTCACATGCAGCTTGCATCTTCGGGCTAAGCTACCCCCCAGAATCTTTTGAATGGCTGCCTCAATATGTTCTTGAAGCACAGCTGCCATCAGTGGGGTACGTAGGGTGACCAGATAGCAAATGTGAAAAATTGGGACAAGGGGTCGGTGGGTAATAGGCGCCTATATAAGACAAACCCCGAAAATAGGGACTGTCCCTATAAAATCGGGACATCTGGTCACCTTAGGAAGATAATGAAAAGATAATTATGTTTGGAATATAATGGAAAGCACTATAGAATACCAAAGAGAAAAGGACACAGACGAAGGCTAGGAAAGAGCAGTGTGGGGCAATAGGTGGAAGAAAGCAGGAAGTGTTGGAAGGATAGGAGCCAAATCCTGGGTTTGACTATTGCACAAATGCACTTTGGGCTAGCCATGTGCTCACTATATCATCTGCCTCATGCACTAGCCACCTTCCATTTTAAGCTCACAGTGACTCAGCTGTGAGCACGCTTGCTTTTCACATAGCCAGGTTTGTCTGTTTCCCCAACTCCTACAGAGCGACTTATCCCTCAGCCAACCAACCTGCTTTATGCCTCCTTCCATCACCCCAAGGCATTTCACATATTGTCATCAGCACTGACCTTTTCCACTCACCTTTTCCCTGCTGGACACAAACAGTAGCACTTGAGGCTCTTATCCAGCTGTGAGAGAGCTTTCAGGAGCAGGTTTCCATGACTACCCTTATGCTCAATGGTGCCAAGTAAATTTTATGAGTCTCAAGGATACTTCCATGCCCTGAGCCTCTTTATCGCACCAGAAAATACATTGCACAAATAAGGACCCTTCAAATTAGATATTTTTATGGTACAGTAAATGGCAAATATGATTTCAGGATCTGATAAGCCATCAAGATGGGGCAAAAGCCTCTGCCTGTAGCACATGAAAACACTGCTCTAAATTGAAGGATTAATTTAATATTAAGTAGTTAAGAGATAGACATGCATAAAAGACAGCCAATGATTACAGGGCGAGCTGGAAACAACCCCTATATTTAGGTTACCTAATTTCCCATAATAAAAGTTTCCTGCGACTCTGAGATGCTTTAACGCTGCCTTTGCCTCCAGAAGGCCTTTGAAATACAGCAGGGGAAAGCCCCTGAGCTAGAGAAGTCCCTTTTCTTGGTCCCATTAAGTTCCTTTCAGGTTTTGATAAGACAAAGTGTTAAAAAAAAAGCAAACACCCTCCTCTCTCCCTTATAGTCCTCAGGAACATTTTAGCAGCAGGTCAAAACACTTGAAAATGCAAACTATCAAAAAGTGCTGGACTTATGGGAGGAATGGACACAGTGGAAATGTCTGGGAGGGGGAAGTGGGGAGAGAGCCAGTCCAGATTTCCCCGCAACCACCCTCAGACTCAGCACATAGTCCATTTCTGATTCTAGGATGTTACATACAAAACCAAAAGGAGTACTTGTGGCACCTTAGAGACTAACCAATTTATTTGAGCATAAGCTTTCGTGAGCTACAGCTCACTTCATTATATGCATCCAATGAGTGGGCTGTAGCTCACGAAAGCTTATGCTCAAATAAATTGGTTAGTCTCTAAGGTGCCACAAGTACTCCTTTTCTTTTTGCGAATACAGACTAACACGGCTGTTACTCTGAAACCTGACATACAAAACCCTCCACTGAAAGATTGCCATTAAGATAGCAAAGTCAAACATCAAGAGTTAGGAAGTGCCAGACTGACAATTGACTCTGCAGCCTTAATTTTGGTCCTTATGCATATTCACTTTGGTACAGTGTTTACTTATATGCTCACATATTATTTTGCCACAGGATCCCTGCTGCATTGCGTACACAAGATTGGATGCACAGAAGGCAGAATCAAGACTGCATGGGCAACTGTAAAGGTCGCATTTCCTAACTTTGGCGTGCATCACTTTGCAACCTAAATCATGTTCTTTGAATGGGTGCTTGTATGCTATGATAGATATGTATGCTGACACCCATACCAGAGCTAGATTTTCAGCTATAGTGGAGCTATGCAGATTTACAAAAGTCAATGAAGACTTGCTGGTTTCCACCAGTGGAGAATTCGGCCCACAGAGTGCATGGGAGGGAGAGAACTCCTATTGTATGTACAGTATCAATAAGATCAACCTGTTACATCAATGGTTTTAGGCACTGAGGCATTTATTTCAGTCAAAGCTGTTTCTGGTGAAGTGTCATGAAGCTGAAGCTGTAGAGAGATTGTGCCCTGCCCCTGGGCAGTTACACAGGCTGGGAGTATGTAGTACACAAGAAGCCTATACACACCATCCACGTCACCTCCCTCACACAGAGGTTGGGTGCAGTACAAGGACTCCACAGAGTTACTGCCGCTGCCACCATTCGGCTTTCCAAAGGCTGGAGAAGCAGAGAGACTGACCTGGCCTGACCTCCTCCCGCATGGCCTGACCTCCTCCCACAACCAGACAGCAGATATGTTCTTTCTCCAATAAGAGTATTTATTGATAGATGCTCCCATGCCTTGTGACATGAGGCAACCCAGACTTTCCACCTCCATCCATCTAATGCCATGTTTCTTGTTCTGTTATAGTCTGTTTCCATGACAGGGTTATCTTTCTCAGTGGGTTTTTTAATACCTCTTCTGTTGTCCTCCTCTTTTCCTTCTTCCCACAGGTGGCATCCAGTAAAGGACTTGTCTAGGAATACAGTTTTTTGTAGGGCTGTCGTTTAATTGCAGTTAACTCACACGATTAACTCAAAAAATTAATTGTGGTTAAAAAAATTAATCGCATTGTTAAACAGAAAACCAAGAAATTGAAATTTATTAACTATTTTTGGAAGTTTTTCTACATTTTCAAATATATTGATTTCAATTACAACATAGAATACAAAGTGTAAAGTGCTCACTTTATTATTTTATTACAAATATCTGCACTGTAAAAATGATAAAAGAAATGAAAAATACTATTTCACCACATACAAGTACTGTAGTTTCAGAGTAGCAGCCGTGTTAGGCTGTATCCGTAAAAAGAAAAGGAGTACTTGTGGTACCTTAGAGACTAACAAATTTATTAGAGTATAAGCTTTTGTGAGCTACAGCTCACTTCATCGGATGCATACAGTGGAAAATATAGTAGGGAGATTTTATATACACAGAGAACATGAAACAATAGGTGTTACCATACACACTGTAGCAAGAGTGATCAGGAAAGGTGAGCTACTACCAGCAGGAGAGCGGGGGGGGGGGGGTGAACCTTTTGTAGTGATAATCAAGGTGGGCCATTTCCAACACTTTACAAGAACAGTAGGAGGGAAAATAAACAAGGGAAAATAGCTTTACTTTGTCTAATGACACATCCACTCCCAGTCTTTATTCAAGGCTAAGTTAATTGTATCCAGTTTGCAAATTAATTCTAATTCAGCAGGCTCTCGGAGTCTGTTTCTGAAGTTTTTTTGTTGAAGAATTGTCACTTTTAGGTCTGTAATCAAGTGATCAAAGAGATTAAAGTGTTCTCCGACTGGTTTTTGAATGTTATAATTCTTGATGTCTGATTTGTGTCCATTTATTCTTGTACGTAGAGACTGTCCAGTTTGGCCAATGTACATGGCAGAGGGGCACTGCTGGCACATATCACATTGGTAGATGCGCAGGTGAACGAGCCTTTGATAGCGTGATGCAATCTCTATCATGAAAGTGCAATTTACAAATGTAGATTTTTTTTGTTACATAACTGCTCTCAAAAACAAAACAATGTACAACTTTAGAGCTTACAAGTCCACTCAGTCCTATTTTTTGTTCAGCCAATTGCTCAGACAAACAAGTTTGTTTAAATTTAGAGGAGATAATGCTGCTGGCTTCTTATTTACAATGTCACCTGAGAGTGAGAACAGGCATTCGCATGGCACTTTTGTAGCTGGCATTGCAAGGTATTTAGGTGCCAGATATGCTAAACATTCGTAAGCCCCTTCCATGCTTCGGCTACCATTCCAGAGGACATGTGTCCATGCTGATGATGCGCGTTAAAAAAATAATGTGTTAATTACATTATGACTGAACTCCTTGAGGAATAATAGTATGTCTCCTGCTCTGTTTTACCTGCATTCTGCCATGTATTTCATATGATGACCCAGCACATGTTGTTTGTTTTAAGAACAGTTTCACTGCAGATTTCACAAACTGTAAAGAAGGTACCAATGTAAGATTTCTAAAGATAGCTACAGCACTCAACCCAAGGTTTAAGAATCTGAAGTTCCTTCCAAAATCTGAGAGGGACGAGGTGTGGAGCATGCTTTCATAAGTCTTAAAAGAGCAACACTCCAATGTGGAAACTACAGAACCCAAACCATCAAAAAAGAAAATCAGCCTTCTGCTGGTGACATCTGACTCAGATGATGAAAATGAACATGCATCGGTCTGCACTGCTTTGGATCGTTATTGAGCAGAACCTGTCATCATCATGGACGCATGTCCTCTGGAATGGTGGTTAATGCAGGAAGGGACATATGAATCGTTAGTGCATCTGGCACGTAAATAATTTGTAAGGCCGGCTACAACAGTGCCATGCGAACGCCTGTTCTCACTCTCAGGTGACATTGTAAACAAGAAGCGGGCATCATTATCTCCTGCAAATGTAAACAAACTTGTTTGTCTGAGTGACTGATTGAACAGGAAGTAGGACTGAGTGGACTTGTACGCTCTAAAATTCTACATATGTACATAAAATTGTACATAATTCTACATTTGTAAGTTCAACTTTCATGATAAAGAGAAAAGGAGTACTTGTGGCACCTTAGAGACTAACCAATTTATTTGAGCATAAGCTTTTGTGAGCTACAGCTCAAAATAAATTGGTTAGTCTCTAAGGTGCCACAAGTACTCCTTTTCTTTTTGCGAATACAGACTAACACGGCTGTTACTCTGAAACATGATAAAGAGATTGCACTACAGTACTTTGTGAGGTGAATTGAAAAATACTATTTATTTTGTTTTTTCAGCACAAATATTTGTAATAAAAAATATAAAGTGAGCACTGTATACTTTGTATTCTGTATTGTAATTGAATTCTACATTTTCAAATATAATAACATCCAAAATATTTAAATAAATGGTATTCTATTATTGTTTAATCGTGCCATTCATCACGATTAATTTTTTTAATCGTGCGATTAATCGCAATAAAAAAAATTTTAAATCGCTCGACAGCCCTATTTTTTTGACATCCACACAACACATCCAAACCACTTGAGCCTTCTTTCTCGAATCACTGTCTCTGCAGTCTGCTTGCCAGTCCTTTGTATCACATCAGCATTGTTTACTTTATCCCACCAGCAGACACCAAATATTTTTTGCAAACATCTCTGATGGAATGCATTGTTTCGTTAACTTGGCCTACGCAAACTCTCTGGTGGAGATGCCAGAGCCATGCTTCCCCCATATTCTGCAGAGCTCCAGGAGATACGGTACTAGTGAACATTTTACATGACGAGTTTGCCTTTTGTTCTGCTCCTAGAATGTTCCCACAGATGGCAATTTCCTCCATTTTATTTGAAATTACAGGTTTTTACACTACCTTTTCCTCTCTCTATAGATGAATTGTGAACAGTTTGCTACGAATATTCTATATGCCAACACTCAGGTTATGGTTGGTCATACAATTCACACATTAGCATTTATTTTCCTGTTTGGAGAAGCATAAATCTTATAAACAGGAGGAAGTTTTAGAGAGACCCTGGAAGCTTTGGATTGCCTAGGGAGAAGCAGCAGATAAAATAGGATTCTGGGATTTTAGACAGACCATTTTAAGACTTTCCCTTCCAGGTCACCCAGGCCTTGCCTGCAGCATACTCCTTTTTAAGTTAGGCTACTGTAAGATTTGCTGGCTAGATATGAATCTTATTGTTAATTTCCTCTGATCCCATTCATTAGAAGTAGTTGCGTGCATGCATGGTCTTCCTCATGGAGGGTGAAGTCACACCCCTGATTGGCTTGCTTAATAGCCTCTGTTCCAGGGCTCTGGCAAAGTTTTAAAATAGCGTCTCCCTGTTGTATTAATATATTGTCCCATCCCTTATAAAATATACCATTTCTATTGCAAATAATGGAGTGAGATTAAAATTTGCTTTCTGTAAGCATTATGTGAATAAATCTCGACTGCTTGAATGTTCACAGCCAGTGAATCCACAGGTGAAGCAAGTTCATTTTAGCAACTACAGAAGAGATTATGTTCACCCAGTTCTCTAGTAACCGAATGCACCGCCAACAACCCTAAAGTACACATTGCACAGTTCTATTTGTTGCAGAACTGAATAATCTCCATCAGTGCATGAATAAGATACAGCCACACAGAGCTGGTTGAACTATTTGGTGCAAATAATTTTAGAGATTTTTACCTTCGTTGTTCGCATTTTTTAAAAAAACAAACAAAACAAAACAAACTTGTTCTTTATTCATAGCTGTTTGTGCAAACTTTTTTGTCAAACATATTTTAATCTATTGATTTTTTTTGAACTGTTAATAGGCAGCAGGTTTAAAACAAACTTTTTGCCCAGCGGAGGGCAACGAAAATGATTAGGGGGCTGGGGCACATGACTTATGAGGAGAGGCTGAGGGAACTGGGCTTATTTAATCTGCAGAAGAGAAGAGTGAGGGGGGATTCGATAGCAACCTTCAACCACCTGAAGGGAGGTTTCAAAGAGGATGGAGCTAGGCTGTTCTTAGTGGTGGCAGATGACAGAACAAGGAGCAATGGTCTCAAGTTGCAGTGGGGAAGGTCTAGGTTGGATATTAGGAAACACTATTTTACTAGGAGGGGGTGAAGCACTGGAATGGGTTATCTATGGAGGTGATGCAATCTCCATCCTTAGAAGTTTTTAAGGCCTGGCTTGACAAAGCCCTGGCTGGGATGATGTAGTTGGGATTGGTCCTGCTTTGAGCAGGGAGTTGGACTAGATGACCTCCTGAACTTTCTTCCAACCCTAATCTTCTATGATTCTATGAAACTTAACACAACACACAGTCAACCTGTGGAACTCATTGCCAGGGGACGTTGTGAAGGCCAAAACTATCACTGGGTTCAAAAAAGAAAGAATTAGATAAATTCATGGAGGATAGGTACATCAATGGCTATTAGCTAAGATAGTGAGGGATGCAACCACATGCTCTGGGTGTCCCTAAACCTCTGCTAACAGAAGCTGGGACTGGATGACAAGGGATGGATCACTCAAAAATTGCTTTGTTCTGTTCATTCTCTCTGAAGCATCTGGCACTGGCAACTGTTGGAAGACAGGATACTGGGCTAGATGGACCATTGGTCTGACCAGTATGGCCGTTCTTATGTTAACTGCATCCATTTGCTAATATTGTTACTGTAACCTGGTGACAGACAGATTCCCTGTATCAGAATGCCTGGCTCTCCTAGGCTTAGGGGCTATGAAACCCTAAGATTTAGAGCAGTTACTGTTGAGTCACACTGGCACCTCCTCTGCCTTAATACTATTAGTTAACACAAGGGCCACAGGTGTTCTGTATTCTCCATGTCACACACACGGGCAATCGGTAGTATTGCAATGTTCCACAGGGTCTTTTTAAAAGTAAAGAACATGCAGCTGACCTTCCTTACTTCTCCCGTGTTCCCATTTGGAAAGGCCAAAGCTGCCCAGAGCGCAGGTAGTAGGAAAGTTCTGTTGCGGCTGAAGAACTGAAGCCTGGCTTCTCTGGGCACGTGTGCCAAAGCGGTAGAAAGTAAAGGAGCCCACTGGCTGGAAGTATAGCAGGCGAAGGGGGAGAAGAGTCATCCAAATGAAAACAATAAAGTAGCTTCATTGCAAGTTAAGGAAATGTTCTGAGTCAGTTTTAGACTGAAAAGTCTGGTAAGGAGTCAATTTATTCATATGGTTCTGTGACCTATTCTGTGTAAACGGGGTGGGAGGTGTTAGAATTAGATGCACCCATTCTATATTCAGGTAGTGTCTCCTATGAAGATATTTAAGCAGATAAGCAAACCTGGATCACCATGAGTGAAAATGGTGATCATTGTAAGAGGTAGATAAATAGATCATTAGTCTGCTTTCTCTTTGTTTCTCTCAGCAAGGAGAGAGACGTCCTTGAGATCGTGGTGTTGCCAACATATTCTTCTCTATGAAACACTTCACCAGTTTTATTACAGTAATATCTCTTTTGCTTTCCAACTCAATTTTTTTTAAGAGATGTGCTGAAATAAGTGTGATATGTGGCAGCATCTAGTTTTAATTTACATAATCAATGCTGACTTGCAGAGGAATCAGTTCATATAGGCAGAGGACAACAACAAATGTACTGTAGTAACAAGATTTTAGTGGGCAGAAATAAGAACATCATCTTTCTAATTTTGTTTTCCCAGCATACTAAAGCACAGGGTCTTTTTATGTTGAATGATGCCTCTAAAGCATGTAAGAAGAGCTCTGTGTAAGCTCAAAAGCTTGTCTCTCACCAACAGAGACTGGTCCAATAGAAGATGTTCCTTCACCCACCTTGTCTCATCAAAAAGTGTTATGTAATTTATGGACACCTCTAACACCGAGTCATAAAACAAGGGAACATCAGCCAAGACCAATTAGCAATGAGAGAAGCTAAATGCAGGTTAAGCTGAACAAGTGGAATTTTATTAAACCCTGTGCACAACTCTGACCATGTGGCTGAGTTGCTTCTAGCCTATCACCCCACATCCTTGTTCCATGGGTGATCAGTAAATAATAGTCCCTCCAGGAAACATGGGCACTCTCTCTTCAGTGCCACTAATCTTTATACGTTCCCCAGCAGGAGGAGAGAAATCCCAGCCCTCCCAACCAGGGCAGAAGGTCTTGCATCCCCCTCCAAGCATCTGGGCCCAGATCCATGAAGGTATTTAGGTTCCTAACTTCCACTGAAATCGCCAAAAATAAAGAGCCTAATACCATTGTGTGGGCCTGTAAGAGTGTGGGCAGTCCCTGCATAGCCCATGGTGGTACTCTGTCGTAATTTCCCTGACTGAGGCAGCTTTTGGTTCAATTTAACAGCCCGGGGCAAGGAGAAGTCAACATACACTTCTACAAATCACGTGTAGGGTTTCAGGAGAGGAGTAATTACAGTACAACGTTTATAAGGTCCTCACCTCAGTGCCCTCATTCAGCTCCCAAACTTAAAGTTCACAAACAAAGTCTCTAGTTAGGCCAGTCTCCTAGACCCTGCAAGGAAAACCACCACCTGCTACATCCTGCATGATTCTACTCCCAAGTCGTCACTAACTTGTTCAACTTCATCCTCCTGTCTATATAGCCCAGCCCTAGGGTGAGGCAGGGCCTCTTGATGGCACACCAGGATATCCCAGCTGCAGCCTCCAGCCTGCCCCTCAAAGGGGTAGTATACAGTGGCCTCTGTTCCCTCTCTCTCTCTCTCTCTCCGGCAGCCTGCCATATCCTTTTCCCAAACACTTGTGCAAGGAGAGGTAAAGGAAAGCTAGTTAACCCTTTGTGTATATGGCAGTATGTAGTTCTCCTGCATGCTGTCAAACATCTCCCCCACATAAAGCATAGCACATAGTACACGGTGGTGGGAGTCACGCCCTTTCTCCCCCTCTCCTACCTCTTGCAGTATTCAGATGTGCTGCCCTATAGGTATATCATGAAGGAATATGGCTGTAGAGCCCAGTGATCCTAGTTCTAGTATCTTTGATGGCCTGCAGGAAGATGTGCAAGACCAGGGTCAGAGGTAGCGTGACCAGATAGAAAATGTGAAAAATTGGAACAGGAAGTGGGGTGGTAATAGGCACCTATATAAGAAAAAGCCCCAAATATCAGGACTGTCCCTATAAAATCGGGACATCTGGTCAACCTAGTCAGAGGAATTATTAGAAGGTGGTAGCTGGGACTATCACCCATTTCATGGCTAGACGCTCTTTCTAGTATGGAGTTCTCCTGAGAACAGAGCTTCCGTACCACTTACCTCCTCTGACAGGACTGCTCCAAGCTCCACTTCACAGATAGCTGTTTATAGGATAGATACTTAGCAGAAGTCAGTAGAGTTTACTGGACAGGAGACTTATGGTCTCCCCAAAAGCATCTGTTCCTATCAGTTTCCAGGGGGCTTTGTTGTGAGGTCCATCAAGAGACAAACTATATAGTCTTGTATATTTTATATATATTATACCTGCACTTTTTCCTAACCATTTTTGAGTTACTGTGTATAAGAATAACAAGTTTATAGCAGAGAAGGAGCAGCATTAGCTTGAGGTTGCAGGGTGCCCTGGAGTAGATAACGGTGCCTGAGAGTAAAAAGGAAGGAGGTTTGGGGGCAGACAGAGGTTACTTGAGGCATCAAGACAGCGAGAGAGGATAGAGAAGCCACACTCTTAAAAGAAATCTGAATTTAATGAAACAATTGAACAAAGCCTGGAGTCTCCTTCACTTCCCACAATGGTTGATTGGATCTGAGCAATATGTAACTTGGCTGTATTACACATATTGTCATTTAAAATTAAATGATAACTTGGAAGCAATCAATTACTGTATGATTGTATTGGTATTTACAATGAGTTACATCGTCGCCTCATAATAGAAATACAGCTTAATGGACCTGCTCCAACTCTTGTTGGAGAGAATGGATCAAGGCCCATGTTTCCTTAATGCAGCAAATACAACTAGTACCCAGTCCTGTAGGCCAGTGGCTCTCAACCTTTCCAGACTACTGTACCCCTTTTACAAGTCTGATTTGTCTTGCGTATCCCCAAGTTTCACCTCACTTAAAAACTACTTACAAAATCAGACACAAAAATACAAAAAAGTGTCACAGCACGCTATTACCGAAAAATTGGTTATTTTTTCATGTTTACCATGTAATTATAAAATAAATAAATTGGAATAGAAATATTGTGCTTACATTTCAGCGTATAGTATATAAAGCAGTATAAACAAGTTGTTGTCTGTATGAAATTTCAATTTGTACTGATTTCACTAGTGCTTTTTACGTAGCCTGTTGTAAAACTAGGCAAATTTCTAGATGAGTTGATGTACCCCTGGAAAACCTTTGTGTACCCCTGGTTGAGAACCACTGCTGTAGGCCAAACTGAAATGGGAGTAATTTTCATAATTATGACAGGACTGAGGCCTAATCCTGTATGAGTGGCTTGAACTTCCACTGAATTCAGTGGGCATCGAGGGAGCTCAGTGTCTTGCATAATTGGCCCCTGAATGAACAATATGTTGCCTTTACAAGTTTACACAGGACCAGATTGTGTCTCCGGCTTCACTTTTGTGGAGAGGTGTAGAAAGCTCCCTTACATCTCTGCATTGGCTAAGCCCCGATCATGAGGCTGGAACACTTCCTCCCACACGTGCGTGCGTGGGGAATGGGCAGGAATGCCAGCAAAGCCCAGGCTCTGCCAGGGGAATTAACATGCATGACATATGGGGCTGGGGAAGACTGCTTTCCCCACACCTTCCACAGCAAGGGGGAAAACCAGGAGCCAGGTTGTGACTGAATCACAATCTCATCCCTGGTCTCCTCCTTCCTCATGGCTTGCAGAAAAGCACAACTGAGCCCATGTGTGCATAGGGGTGTGTGTATACACACACGCATACACAGCTCTACAAGCTCCTTTTAAAAAAAGTAAGAAAATATTTAAAATCAGAAAATAGTATATTGTAATAAAGTCTTGACATTTTCAAATGAGAACTCTTGACCTTTGCAATACTCACAATATAAATTGTTTTCCTAAAGTAAACGTTCCAACAGAAATAGATCCTAGGAATACATAAACATACCATCGGTATTTAAGCCTGACATTTAGGACCAGAATCTGATGGCAGATGCTATGGGTCTAGTAAACTCTGACAGCCTTTTGCATGTGGGGACAGATGTTAATCTTGTGAAAAAAGGGATGATGCACGTTGCATGTCTGAGATTAAACAAGTTTGAGAGCAGAATTTGACACTTTTACATGGCACAATTCCCATGGACTTCAAAGAGTACTATATCCATTTAACCAAGAGCAGAGTTTGGTTCTAAGTATCTAGGCTTTTGCTACCAATTTTAATGCCATGAAATTGGAACTGACATTTTGAAATCATTACAGTAGCTGAAAACTTGAACCTTTGTCTTTGCTACCAAATGTATTCCCAGCATATGGCCAAGTCAAAAAACTAATATTACATCCCTTAGTGAATGAAAAGTGCTCTGAAGAGGAGTTGTGATAACTTTATTATTATTTCCATATTTTTGCCCACTGTTGCTCTGATATTGAAACAATGTGTGTCAAATCTAAAGCATTACCTCATGCATTCCATTTCACACTAGGCCCGGTTACCATGTGCTGCTGCTGTTCTGTTTGTCTATGGTTTTCGGATTATTTTTTAAAGACAGTTTATCAGTATCGTAAATATGGTGGCAAGGGTATCTGGACACAGCTGTACAAGGCACTGCATTCTTGAGGAGAGACTGTGACTTGGATTACATGCCTCCCTAGGGGAGAAAGAATTTGAGTGGAGCCTTGACTTTGTCCTGGAGCCAGCCCAGAGGGTGGTGTCTGTGTGTGCACAGATGGGGGCATCACAGCTTCTGCTAGTACAAGGCAGCAGCAAATCAACATGTCCCACACATCATAGCAAGGGGTCAGCAGGAGGGAGTTGTGGCTTTGAGGGTTGTCTGAAGAACAATGCCTTTTGGGGGTGGTGCTGCTTCTGCCTCACCCTTTGTTCATGGCTGTGCTTAAAAGTGCAGTCTAGCATTAGTGATGGTTAGATTCAGAAGTGACAAGGCTAGCACAGACAAGTTGTACACTTGGATCTGGCAGACAACTCAAGAGCCACATGCTCTACTCCAGTGGGTTCTCAACCAGGAGTCCAGCATTCCCAGGGGGGACGTGAGCAGGTTTCAGGGGGCCCATCAAGTAGGACCAGCGCTAGACTCACTGGGGTCCAGGGCAGAAAGCCTAAGCCCTGTTGTGCTGGGCTGAAGGCTAGGGCCCTGAGCCCCACCACACAGGGCTGAAGCGGAAGCCTGAGCAGCTTAGCTTCACAGGGGCCCCGGTGGCATTGGGCCCCAGACAATTGCCCTGCTTGCTACTCCCTAACATTGGCTTTTAGATGCAGAAAACAGTTGTTGTGGCACAGGTGGGCCATGGAGTTTTTATAGCATGGTGGGGGCTCAGAAGGAAAAAGGTTGAGAACCCTTGGTCTGCTTTCACTCGTGTCTGCACAGAAAGGGAGCAATGGACTCCCCAGATAGCCAAACCTTTAAGAGCTGCTTCATCACATTGTCCTCTCTAGACTTGTGATCTAGCCCCTGGGGTCATGACCATAGTTTCCATTGTAACCTGGTATAGATAGGAACAATGAGGGCAGATGACACAGACCTCACAGACTTGGAGCCCCCTCCCTACTCCACCCACCTCTGAAACCCTCCATTCCCTCTGCCCAGCAATGGCAGCCCAAATGCTGTGTGTGACACCGTGCTCCTCCTGACTAGTGGACAACCAGTCCCAAGCCCAACCCCCATCCCCAGTCTGTTACCATAAATGCTGTGGTGCTGCTTCTGTAAGCAGAGTGCACAGGAGGGGATCTAGAACATAGGGGAAAGGCACACAATATGCTCTCCCACCACCATGTAGTTGCCTCTATTCTGCCTGACCCAAAGGGTGTGGGGTAGCCAGATGGATCCTGGGAAACAGCTACTTCATGCAGGATGCTCTCCTGTTAGGGCCCAATTCAAAGCTCACTGAAATAACAGGCTTTGATTTCAATAAGTTTTTAATCAAGCCCTTAGAGCAGCAGAATTTGCTGTTTTATATCAAATTCTGTTCCGGTTAGGGGACTTTGGTGGGGGGAGGGTAGGGAGGCAAAAGGGGTGAGAAGATGTTTTGCCTTTTCCCTCTGTGCATGTTTCTGCTCCCTTCTACATTACTGTATGTAAGGGAGAAAGGAACATAAGGACCAAATTGCTAAATGGAGGAAGACTTTGCTCCTTCAGATGTATTAAAGTCAGGGGGGTTGCATGCAGATAATGGAGGGCAGAATTTGGCTCAAAGTTTTCTCTCTTCGTGAGATATTATTTCTGATTTGTATCTGCCTTTATAACAGCTGGAATCATTATTTGCGGTAGATGGTTGAGAGATATGACACATAATAAGCTAAAATGAGTAGTGATGTTAATTCGATACCATCAAAGATGAGGCTCATCGAAATCCCATTATAGTCCACAAAAGCAGCCCTGAGATTGCTGAGAGAGTCTTGAATATATTTTGTCTAAGTGCACACATCACTCAGCATAACATTCTCAACCCACTATTGTACAGGTGTAGTCTTCTCTGCTCCCAGTTGCATTCAGCCAGACCCTCAGCTGGTGTAGCTCTCTTGATTTCAGTAGCTCTACAACAACTTACTTCAGCAAAGTATCTGACTATTTGTTATGGCCTGGCTGCCTTGAATTTTATTTTACTGCCTAAGCTAGCTCCAGCAATGAGGAGGCTGGTAATGACCCTAAATAGCATAGGTAAAAATTCACTTATCTTTGGTCCAGTTTCCAAGGCTGCAGCTTCTATGCTGCTCTAGAGCGCTTAGGGTCTATAAGCTGAAAGTCAGATGGGTATATTTATTATGATTTTCAGATGCAGGATCTGCATGTGCCCACATGTGTACCCCTATCTCCACAACATGCCATGCAGGGATAATACATCTAAAGAGAAGGCAAGACTGGAGTCAGGGATAATTTTTCCTCCAGCATCCCCATGACAACTCTCACCACTGGAATGACAACTAGGCATTTATTGATAGATTGCGTTGTCCATGTAGCTAGGGCACCCCGTTCTCAGTGGTATTCATGTCGCTCAGGGAAAGGCAAGGGGCAGTTTTAGTGAAGCAGGTTTCTGAATGTTTATTATATTAAAAAAAATTAGTCTTGCAGAACTGATTTTTCAGTCAGGTCACCATCAGCTGTAAGCTAGGTATGTGCACACCTATCCAAGATCAGGCTAAACTCCCATGGACAGCAGATTTGGTCAATTATTTCTTTTTAATTTGAAGACTTGCATTGTGGGCTCACTACACTCTGCTACTCTGACAGTCATCAAATGGTTGCAAGCAAACAAAACGCGAGCGAGATGTTAAGGGTGCTACAGGTTCTGATTAACCCTGCTGGAGAGACTGCAAGATGCATTGCAGGGACGGATGTAGAAATATGCAGTAGAGCCTCACTAATTGAGATGTTTGTGTGATGAGACTAGTAGGTCTTTAAATACAGAATTAGTAATAAAAGGTCACATTTTGGTATACAAATATACTACAGCACAACTGCCACCATATCTAGTACAGTCTAGGCATAAAACAATGACATTTGTCATGCTCTAGTCACGTAGTATAATTTACAATACCATAGCCTCACTTTAAGAGTTGATTGTTAGATTTCCACAGTTGCAGTTTGCCTACTGGTTAATACTAAAAATTAAAGAGGTTCTTTTGTATAATCTGTATCCTCAAGTAAACCTCCTGTTTAGTGCCAGAGTGCTGAGGTCTGCCCTTGGAAGCACACAGCTGGCTCCCATTTCAGTCAGTAATATTGCACATGCACCCTCAAGGGCAGAGTGTGGCCCAAGACAGGGAAGCTGAAGTGTGTGAAAAAAATTTGGTCAGCCATAGAGTTATTTGCATTATTTGGAAGCACCAGTAACAACTCCATTGTTAGAGGCTGAATTGCTGTTTTAGTTGCAAAATGGAACCCAGCCTTCTTATATATGAAAAATACTCATATTCTCCAAACTTACAGCATTTTGAGTCTTGAAGTCTTTAAACCATGATTTGAGGACTTCAATAGCTCAGACATAGGTGAGAGGTTTATTGCAGGAGAGGATGGGTGAGATTCTGTGGCCTGCATTGTGCAGGAGGTCAGACTAGATGATCATAATGGTCCCTTCTGACCTTAATATCTATGAGTACAGAATGAACATGTGCTGAATTTACAAGTAAATCTGTTAGAGTGAAAATTAAAGATCGTGTCCTTTAAGATGTTTAGCATTTGTGTCAGTCTACTCCACTGAGATCATTTCGGACAACAGATTCTTCAAACTTTTCCTTGTAATTAAAGTTGAAATCTTGTGCATAGGCTATACTTGAAGAAATTATGCTGTAATAAGTTATTATGAATTGTAATTAATTGTTATTATACAGACTACTGATGGTGTCAACAGCTCAGTTCCATGGCTCCATATTAGCTTGGGCATCAAGTGCTTGAAAAGCTACCCATAGTATTGCTGCCTGAGCAGCACTGCTCAGAGAACTGAAGTAGGAGCAGAGGCGGATCATTTAAAGTGAGGGGCTGGCCTCTTACCACCACTTCTTCATAAATTATAGATTCCTAGGTCAGAAGGGACTATTGTGATCATCTTTCTAGTCTGACCTCCTGTATAATACAGGCCATAGAACTCTCCCAAAGTTATTCCTAGAGCAGATCTTTCAGAAAAAAAAAATCCAATCCTGATTTTAAAATTATCAGGGATGAAGAATCCATGATCATTGGTAAATTGTTCCAAGGGTTAATTACCCTCACTATTAAAAAAATTACACTATTTCTAATTGAACTGCTTAGCTTCAATTTACAAATATGGGATCATGTTATACCTCTCTCTGCTAGACTGAAGAGCTCGTTATCAAATACTTGTTCATCATGTAGGTACTTATAGACTGTGACCAAGTCACCCCTTAACCTTCTATTTGTTAAGAATAATAGATTGAGATCCTTTAATCACCATAAGGCATGTTTGCTAATCCTTTCATCATTCTCATAACTCTTCACTGAACCTTCTCCAATTTATCAACATCCTTCTTGAATTGTGAACACCAGAATGAGGCAGTGTTCCAACAGCACTTGTACCAGTGCCAAATACAGAGGTGAAAAAACCCTCTCTACCGTACTTCTACTCAGTATTCTCCTGTTTATGTATCCAAGGATCCCATTAACCCTTTGGCCACAGAGTCAAACTGGGAGCTCATTCTATGCTGATTTTCCACTATGACCCCCCAAATCTTGTTCAGAGTCCCTGCCTGCCAGGTTAGAGTCTCCCATCCTGTAAGCACAGCCTGCATTCTTTGTTCCTAGAGGTATACATTTAGCCCTATTAAAATGCAATAGTTTGCTTGCAGTGCTATTTTACATGGTGTTGATCTCTGTAACAGCCCTCTAAATGCAAGACTCACCAGTACTCTTTAACCATTTTGCACTGCACCAATGATACAAGACAGTTATAAGCAAGTCTTAACTGTCCAGTGTGCTCCAGCTGCTTTTCGCTGCTCTGGTCTATCAGTGAATATGCCCTTTAAAGCTCCAGATGAGGTATTTAAAGTATATTTCATAACTTCAAGCCATTAGCAATAGTGCATGGTAGCATTCTATTTGAGTCTTAGTGTTTATGTATAACATTTAATAATTTATAAAAGCTAAGAAAACTGCAAGACAAAAGCCTATGTTAATATGGAGCTAAGGTTGAAAACTCATGCCAGCAATTTAAGGGTTAAAACACATTACAGGGCCCCCCGATTATCCCAAAACCAGGCATTACAAATCCAGGAAATTCAGAGTTAAGGTTATACTTGAAAGAAATCTAAATGTGTTAAGGTAAGAAACATACAGTTAAGGCTCCCAGACAATCTTAACTTTGCTCTGTCATGACAACACGAGTCTAAAAAAAAAAAGTTAATCCAGAGGTTTCCAAACTGTGGGATATACCCCCTGGGTGGAGGAGGCACAAAGGAACATTCAGGGGGCACGGTGGGATTAGACTAGCCCCCACAGGGGTCAAGGAGGGAGCGCCATCCAGCCCCGCTCTACTCCTAGCTCTGCTCTGGCCCCGGGTCCAGGCCCTGCCCCCAGACCCAGGCCCTGGCCTGGCCACGGCCCCGCTCCTGGCCTGGCCACGGCCCTGCCCCCAGCTGTGGTCCTGCTCCTGGCCCCAACCCCGGCTCCACTCCCAACCCCAGCCCCAGCTGTAGCCCCGCTCCCAGCCCCGGTTCCAGGGGGCAGGCGAAGAGAGGGTGGACGGGGTAAAGGAGGGCATGAGGTAAAAATTGTGGGACCATTGACAATCTAATGCAAGACCACAAAACACTAACATGCCTTATCCTCATTGTATGGTTATTGCACTGTATCTCCACCAGGAAGAGTTAAGTTTGTTTGGAAGCCTTAACTGCGCTTAACCCATTTGAATTTCTTCCAAGTGTAACTAATTCTGAATTTCCTGGGTTTGTAATGCTTGGTTTTGGGATAGTCGGGACAACTCTGGAACAATTTTTACTCTTGAATTATTAATATTAACACTCCATCTCATCATGTGTGGTCTTAGAATTCTTCAAGGTCTGAGGAACTAGGTACTTATTCAATGATAATGCACCACAGCGTCCACGAGGTTAAATCTTCTTCATCCCATGGTTTTTTAGAATATAATAATCAATGATATTCTGCATGATTTCAGTTGATCTGTGATATGCTGCAATTTCCAGAAAATAATCTTTATTAGAAATATTGCCTGAGGTCAGTGTTCAAGACCTACTGGATGTTTCACATAGCCATTACCAGTGTGTAAATCTGTACACAGATCAGTCAGCCTTCATCTCAGCAAAGAAATGAGTCTGCTAGTACCTACCTCTACCCCTCTAGTGACTTTTGTGCAACCTCTGATGCCACCTGATGAAACATGGGCACACTCTGTGGCTCTAGATATACATAAGTATTTTTTTATAGAACCAGAATGTGGCAGCCCCCTTACGGGTGCTCAAAAGAAAGGAGGGCACAAGGAACATTCCTCTCTTGCATCTCCTGTGCAGGAGTCATCCACACTTGCAGTCCTCACACTCACTTGAAGAGGCAGAAAGAGTTCAGTCTAACAGTTTTCCCAGAGCTGCTTCTGGGAAAGTTGCGCTGCACCTTCCCCAAATGCAGGCTATACCAATAATCACTAGAACCAGTGGAAACGGAGCTCAGTCACGTGACAGGGCTCTTGTCCCCAGTCACTTCTCTGGGGCTGCATTACAAAGATCCATGCCAATCACATAAGAGAGGTCAGCATCTGTTGACACCAGTGGCTAATGGTACATTGGCTTCTGCCTAATGGGCACAATTGATCATTTATTTATTTATTCATTCATTCATTCAAAGAATCCAAACAGCTCTTCACTAACCTCTATCTATACAGTTGAGGACTTCCTTTCCATATAGCTTTAGATGCTGTTACAAGCCGTTTAACAAAAAAGGATAAAAAAAAATCTAGGTAAACTGCCCATACCAACACACCAGTGCTCCCTGATAAAAACTGAAACATCCCTGCACAAACCATTCTTTGTATTTCAACCTGCTCCCTTAACAAACAAAAAAAACCTGGAAGAGAGCCTTGCAGTGTGGTATGAGAGTTAACAGGCTTTGGTTCTGACCAGCCAAGTGGGGCAAGTGAGCTTTAGAGCTGAGGAGCCTCAATGGAGGATGGCCTGCCAGCAGCCTTTTACACCAGAAGGTTTTTACTTTGAATTCTGGTATTACTTTACACACAGAGAGGAACAGTCTCACAAGGTTCCGTACCACATAAGACTTCTTAGGTCAAAACAAACCCCTTCAATTCCACCAACCAACAGGCTGCCAATGCAGATCCCAGAGCAGCAGTGACGATAAGCCAACTGCACAGCATATAGTACTGGGACAAGAGCTTGACCTTTGACTCCTGACACACAGGCTGCTCCGTAGAGAGCTAAAGGGGTAGTTTTACCAGAAGAGATCATCTAAATGCACCCGGGTATGTGATATATTGCATCCTGTAGTGGTTTTCTCAGACAAAAGCTAGTACCGTATACACAGACTTTGCCACATGCCCTGAAAATTCAAAGACAGCTACTAAATATGAAGAAACTAGCTACAAAAGATACTAAGGTGTATTTTGAGGTTTTAATTACCCATTAATGAGTTATCCTGATAAAGGCTCATTGCATCTGAAACACTGGCTATTCTGATACTTCCATGTAAGCACAGTGCCTCGGGTTTGTAAAAGTATTTTAAATTAACAATTAGAGGTACTCAGTACATCTATGTCGGATGTACAGCTCCCCAAATCCTGCCTTTAGCAAGCTCTGGGTAATGCATAAATCCTGATGGATTCTTCAGGGGCCATCTCTGCTGCGGCTGTACCAGGGTCCTGGTTTGGAACAAGGAGCGGGTCTACCCAAAATATGAAAGTAATACAAATATTACACCAGCCAAGAGGTTCTATCACCCTCCTTTTGGACCTGGGTATAGGGGGAGGAGAAAGAGGGCATTAGAAAATAATGCAATTAAAAATAAACTGTTTACTGGGTGGGACGGTTGGAGCTTATTCCCTATAAAAGCCAGAAGCCTTTATGACAAGCGATGATTCCTCAGTTTCTTCTGTGCCTCCATCTCTGAGAAGTGCAGTGATTAAAGCTGACACCTTTCCAGGAGCAACTGTCCTCTGCTGCCGGTTACAGTTTCATGATCTGTGCTCAGTCGCTTTTCATTACTGCCCCAAAGGATTATTTGTTTCCTTCTATTTTGGTGGCAGTTGGGGACTGCAGGCATCTAAGTAGTATGCACCCTCCCTGACCCTGCCTGGCTCCAATTCCAAGGCTCACAACAAGATCATTTCTTCTTTACCTCTTTGAGACTTAGACTCCAAATGTGAACAACTCGCTCCTCCGTTCCTGCCCACCTCTTTCCTATACACAGTACAGGTAGGGGGTTGTGTTTTTGTTTTTTTAGAATCTTTCATGCAACCCACATCTCGACATGGCCTCCAGAGTTGAATAATAAAGGGCAGCAGCCAACATATAATGGAAATCCCTGAGAGCATTGGTATAAAGGCCACTGTATGAGAAATACATTTAAGCCCTTATTCATAGAAGGCTGGTAACTGAGAGTTAAGGGAGACGCAAGAGAGAAGAGATGTAATTTAAAATGAGAGTTGAAGAGAGCATTAGTGAGGCACAATATGTACAATCTCATCCTCCACTCCACAGAGTGCACGGACCATGGGCTGCAAAATGACTTGCAAACGGGCACATAAGGCCTGGTGATAGAGCTGGGAGAACAACTTTTTTTTTTTTTGGTTCCCTGGCAATTCCCAAAAGACTTTTTTTTTTTTGGATCAAACTGAAAAAGATTGGATCAAAAGAAATAAATCTGTTTCAGGCTGAATGAAGTGTTTCACAGAGATATTTCCAAAATGAAAATTTGGGTTTTGACCATTTTACATTTTTTTTAAAATAAAATGAAAAGGAATTTTGAAACAAAAATCTGTTTCCACCCGCCCCTGCCCCAAAATCAAAGCATTTTTTTCAGATTTTTTGTTTAAAAAGGGGTTTTCTTCTACTGAACCAATTTGGCAAAACATACATGAATTTGCAAAATATTTTGGTGTCACCCAATCTGCATTTTTCTCTCACACACAAAAAAAGCTTTGGCCAAAATATTTTGCCCAGTTCTACATGGCACACAGTATAAATAATGAAGACCTGCTGTATGGGAGGAGGGGAACAGGACAATGGTGCAATGGGGTCCACACCTCATGAAGCTATGTTCCCAGAGGCCCTTTCCACAGCAGCACAGAAAACGTTTGGGGAGTAAAGATGGGGCTCATCGGTACAGAGTCACTGGCCAAATCCCTCCCTTACGTACAGTAGAGAGCTCAGTGAACCACAGAGTCATTTTAGGTCATAACAGACTCCAGGTGTTTCCAATTTCCCTTGGTTTCAAACAAGCCCATTCGGGCATGGCCCAGAGCAGATTTGTTCCTTAATAGCAAGAAAGAAACGGTGGTCAAAAGCAGCAATTTTATCTGTGTGAACTTTCACATGTGAAAGCTGAAGTTTCATACAATTCATCAAAAGGGAAACTATCTTTTTTCTACTTACACAGTGTTCAGGACAGGGACTGTCTCTTACTGGGTGTTCACCCAATACTTAACAAGGGGGTCTCTGATTCTGGGTACAGCTTACCTCCCTGGCCAAACATAGGCCTTTGGCTTGGTTTCCCTCCTTTGCTTGGCCAGGGACTCACTCTGCTGGTGGTAGGGCGAACTTAATTTAGCCTTTTAACTCAATGAAGGAAGGAAGGAAGGAATGGACTTGCCCAGAATCCAAACAAAAGACATCTCCTAAGGGCTTCAAAAGCCTTCATCCCTTGATTGCAGGGCTGTCCACAGCTGAGGCACAGGGGAACCTCTCATGTCCTTTTACCACAGACACCACCTTGCCGCCCTAATGAAGCGGATATATACTCCAGCCAACCTCAAACTTCCCTCCAGCTTGCTTCCTATACCGGCTGACTTGCCTGCAAAGTCTTCTACTTCAGTCCCACCATAGGCACATCTTCATCTGAGAGCAACTGAAAGAAAAGCAAAACAACAGCTTCAGTTGAGAGCACGGGTCTGTAAGGTAGGAGCACACTAGATCCTGTTCTAGTTCTGGGTATTGCTCAACTCCACTATCTTCCCAGACTGATAAGAAAAGGAACAAGATACTTCCTTCTGGCAAGACCAAAGCACTCTACTCCCAAGCTCTTCCTGAACCCAGCTGGAAACACTTCCCTCAATTAGCAAGCACAGCATGTTGCCGGGGAAGGCACTCCCTTTTGCTGGGAATTAACCCCTCCCCTGCCTAATCCACAGTGAGCTATGTTAACCCCATCACAGGGCTTCTTGGTGCAACTTTAATACAAATCAAAAATACACACCAACGCTACTAATATTTTTTTGTTTTTTCTGTGGAGAAAAGTTTTTAGCTAAAAAAAGGTTTAACCTTCTGTGTTCTATCCCTCTAAGGTACTTATGTGGCTTCATTAACCACAGCATTGAGGCACCTCCCAATCTTTAATGTATTTCTCCTCACAAACACCCCTATGCAGGAAGGAAGTACTATTATGCCCATTCACAGATGGGGAGACAGAGAGAGACTAAAAGACTTAACCAAGGAATCTAGGGTAGAGGAGGGACTTGAACTGCTGTTTCTTAAGCACCCTTAAGAACCCACTCCACTGGAACATCCTTCCTATTTGCTTGCTAAATCTTTATTTACAAACTTCTATGTCATTCAGCCACCATGTATGGAACCACCTCTGAGACAGGAATGCTGTTTCCCTGTAGCAGCAGCTAATGGGAATGGAGCTACCTGCATGAATCAAGTACCTCCTCCCTGGACAGTGAGTGCACTACACTAATGTCATTCTCAGCCCGTGGTAGAGTGTGGACTGAGCAGCCTCTATTATTTGTTTCTGGCAGCACCCACAATGTACTAAGTGTAGGAATGTAGGCCTGGCCTGAAATGAGCAATTAAACATGGGGGAGGCCTGATTTCTTGGAAGACAGGAGAAAGGAGGTACATTGATTAGCAGGCTGAAAACAGAATATTTGTGCTAACTAACTTAAGTAAATCGGTCAATAAGCTAAGAGACAGAACGTCTGAGCGAGCCAGGATAAGAGGGAAAACAGCCAGGGAACCATTTACAAACAAACAATAAACAAAATAAGTCAAGAATGTAAAGATGAGGTTAAGCTTAGGTTGAGCACGGACAGTGCAAAAATGTGTAATGCAATGTATAGCAAATGCACTGAACCGTGTAAGTCTATATGAAAAAAAAGGTGTGCTGCCTAACTCTGGATGTGTGGTACACCCTATGCCTACCCCCTACGCTTGAGCGTGATCAATTCGGCATAGCTTTGCTGTTATGACAGATAATGAAACCTAAGTGATGAGACTGGAGTCAAGCTGAGTTCTTGGGGAATCAAGTGGAAAAATGTCTTGGGGGAATTCCAACACTAAGCACTGCATGAACACTAAAGAAGGCACAATTCCTGACTCACAGAGCTTACCACCTAAGGCTCTAATCATGGAGACACTTACACATGTGCTTCACTTTGCTTCCCTGGATGTGGAGTAAATGTGTGCAAGTGTTAATCAGTGTTCCCAACTCTTGCAAATTTATCCCAAGTAATGTGATTTCAGCCCCTGCTGGAGCCAGTCTTGTAATGTTCAAGAAGTTCCAATCTTCATGTGTTTTTTGAATTGTCCAGGGGAAAACCACTCTGACTGGTTGCCTTCCTCACTCCCTTGGTGAACAACAACCAGTCACAGCTACTGCAGAAGTCAGGTGGAGCACTCTCCACATCTCCTCAGGAGCTGAGACAATTTTTTGGATAGGAGTGGGGGATGAGGGAGCAACAGATACCATTTCCAAAAGGGAGAGTGGGGACAGAAAGACCCCAAACAAATTGGGTTTGTGGCTGCTTTGTGTCACCAAAATGGCACAGAGCAATTAAAGTGTACCAATGACTCTACTGACTGGGTCTTCTGCTGTGTCAAATGTGCTGTCAGTACTTAGCACATATTCATCAATAACTATTTGCTCTTTCTTTCATTGGGAGGGGGATTGTGTGAGGAGAAAGAGAAGAAAGAACTTTCCATTTGAGGATGTGGCTCTTTGCCTCTCTGACTCAATCCCTATCTTGAGCATGCTTTTGCTTTTTCATTCTCCCTCAACGCACTCCTACGCTATATCCATTCCAGACCTTTCTGCATCAGTGGATTTGTTATTTTTCCCTTAGTTGAGTTCTCAGACATCACATACAGTGGTTTGGTTTGGTTTAATTTTAATTGCATTTCTTTAAAAACTTAAAAAGTTAGGCTTATCACTGCTTGCACGTGGGGAGTCGGTCTTGGATGACTGAGCTGATGCTAGATGGTTTCCAAGCAACTTCAGTAAGCCACTGATCAGCAGTTCAATATAAAACAACACAACAAGCCAAACAAAACAATGAGTTGCAACTGAACACGAAACCAGTTTTGATTGATTCATAAGGGTTATGTGAGGTCTTTTGTAAGGTTAACACTGTTTCACTCTAATGGAGAGAGACGTTGGCTCTGGTGAGCCTGAATCTTTCGCATAAGACATTTAATATGTGTGTTTATGCAGATGATATAAATAACATTTGTATGATAAGTGGCCTGTCGCACCATGTCAGTGTGATGAACACTCCACGATAACAAAAATGCCACAACTCAAGATTTCCAGGAATACCAGCCAAGGAGCCTTAATATATTCAAGAGCTGGAATGATTTAGATTTTACTCCTGGTTTTATTCCCATTCCATATGACCCTTGCAATGGATCTATCAATTAATTATATCAGTTTCCTAAGGATTGGTAGTGGCGCAAAAAGCAGTGTTCCTGGAAGACTGTTAATTTTTATTGTTTCTCTTCTACCTAGTAAAGGTAAGAGCAGGACATCCTGTCTGTTTAAATTATACTTTAGATTTGCTATAATTTTTGAATCTCAGGACACGCAGTCTCAGCAAGCAACACAGGCAAATCAGGATGAGGATGGGACCACCTTTATTACCAGTAACATTCCCTCTTCCAAAATCATCACCAGTTCATTGAATTACAAAGGTCTATGGCCAAATTCTACTCCACTGCAACTGGCATGAGAGACAAATTTAGCCCTCAGTGCTTGAACTAAAAAAGTATTGCTGGTATGCTCCAACTTTTCAAACCTTTTCCCCCAACCAGCAGCAGTGAGGAGTTATGGATATGGCATATACGGACCACATTCAAGTTCTGGGTGGGCAAAAAGTGGATTTTAGGGGTACACAAGATGCAGGGCCAGATTCTGATGCTGAATTCACTGGTGTAAATAAAGTGTAACTGTAGAAATCAGAGGATTTGCACTTCTTTGACTGAGATTAGAATCCAGCTGCTCTACTTATATATTACTGAATTCTGAAGAACGTGCATTGCACAGAAAACTACTAACAAGTAATATTTTAAAGACAGAGGGTCTGATACACCACTACATTTCTCCGAAGGTGCCCCAGGCTCAGTAAATGGACGACTGCCTCCTGTAAAAGTGAAGGGATTGTAGTTAATATGTTTTGATATATGGTAAGAGTCACAATGGAACCTGATCTTAATGATAGCTGAGAATGTACGGTTATTCTCCCCCGCCACCCACCATTGCCCAATGCATTTTAACATACTTAGTGGGAAAATGTCATTTATCCTGCTGTTCTTTTTAAATCTCCTCTACTAATGTCCCTTTCCATCTCAGGGATTTGAAGTAATAAGCTGCTCAAGAGTCACACTCATGGCTTATTGGATCCCCAGAACCCTTTCAGGATCATCTGTTAATTTTTTCACTGGTCCCATCTACAAATTGCAGTTTAGAAACTACCATCGAGGAGGATTTCAGCGTAAAGCTCTACCTAATTATTCATGACAGGACAGAATGAGGAGCTGCAAGTAGAACTACTGTATTAGTTCATCTCTTAAATTACAAATAATTAGTCAAAGGAGATTAAGATGGAATACTTTTTAAACGTTTCTGTGTGAATTTTAGACTTGTAAAAGCTGAGGATTTCACCTGGTGCAGACACACCAAATTTTGCTGAACCAGAATCCAGAGAGCATGACAGCATGCTTTCGTGGCTTTTTTAAAATAATGCATTTTATGTTGGGATGGACTCACGCCACAATCCCAAATCCAAACATCCCCAAACTTTTGGAAGCCCTAAAGATCCAAATCCTATTCTCTACACTGAGCCTACATCTAATTTTGTGTGTACTTTTACAGTGCTTTTCCCTGTGGCTTGATCTTGATGTAATTCTAGCTTTGTGAGGAAGTTACAGTACGAGGTAAGTAGTTGGACTAGACTTCCTCCAGGAATCTGGTGGTGGGGATGGAGACGCCTGGACAGATTATAGAGATGCTGTAAAGGACAAATCAAGAGGATCTGGTAACAGCTTGTACATGAGAGATGGGGGAAGAAGAAAAAGAGGTTGTGAGTAGAACCAGGGAGATGGGGAGCATAGCCAGATTTTCAATAATGCTGAAGTCAAGATGGCTAGAGATGAAAGATGAGGACATCATTTTTCACTGTATTGAGTATGACTTGGTGGTGGGACAGCCAGGCCTATTGACAGAGGAATAGTTACATTGCACCCTCTGTTCAAAACAGAATGTCAGGCATACATAGCCGAGGTGCGATCTGATCAGCTGAGCTAATACTTAGAATCATAGAACCTCAGGGCTGGAAGGGACCTCAGGAGGCCATCTAGTCCAGTCCCCAGCTAAACCATCCCAGCCAGGGCTTTGTCAAGCCTGATCTTAAAAACCTCAAAGGAAGGAGATTCCACCACCTCCCTAGGTAACGCATTCCAGTGCTTCACTTACCTTAGCAGACAGTGGCCTTGTCTGTATGTGAGAGAATTTATTCCAGCTGCAATGTCTGTATCTTCAACATTTTAATTTTCAATCATGAATCAATCTCACTACAGCCAGCCTGTTAAAGTTTTCTGCACATCATTTCTATTGCTCCAGTCTAATTGGCAGGGCCTTCCTTACCTATACGCAAAGCGCGCAGCTGCGCAGAGCACCAGGAAATTTAGGGCACCACATTTGCAGCTGCCTGCTGCTCCAGCTCTTCCCCAGGCCCCCCTGAAGATTGCAGCCAGGCCCGGCCCTGCACTCACGGCGCGGGAAGTGGAGCGACCCGGTCCCAGCCTGCTCCGCTCCCCTGGCTTCCAGCTGCGTCGCCAGCGAGTGCGGTTTCCCCCTCCCCCGAAGCCGGGGAGCGGGCAGGAGCTGGCTCCAGGCCTCCACGGGGGGAAGGGGGGCTGTGTGGGGCCCCAGGCCTCCGTGGGGGACGGGGGCTGGCCAGTTCCGGCGGGAAGTGGAGTGACCCGGCCCCTGCCTGCTCCGCTCCGGAGTGACCCGGCCCCAGCCTGCTCCGCTGGGGAGCGGAGCAGGCTGGGGCCGGGTCACTCCACTTCCCGCCGGAACTGGCCAGCCCCCGTCCCCCACGGAGGCCTGGGGCCAGCCCCCCTCGTGGAGGACTGTGGGGCTGCGTAAGGCACCAAAATAGCTAGGGACGGCCCTGCTAACTGGACAGTATACTTCTTTTCATTCCTTTATGTACTAAGCAGACTAAAACTTATAATCTGTAATGAGAGTTTGTGTGAAATATCACTGACAGATGCTTTGACAAACTACACCTCAAAGGTCGGCAAAGTACTCGAGGCCAATTTACCAGTGTGACCATCCCATCAGCGTAGCACCGTCTGGTGTGATTTTCTGTGAAGTATTGATCAAGAACATAGGCAAGAGGGGAATTTCCTTAATAATACAAATATCGATTGATCAGCTATCTTCTTGAGAGGACTTTTCAAGCTACCATGAGAATCCTGTGTAAATATTGAAAGTGAAGGAAAGATGCAGTTAACCAGCATAAGAAATAAATTAATTTTAAAATATAAAATGTTAAATTCTGTTCTGTTACACAGATACTCTGGAGTAGCTCCACTAAAGCCAATAAAGTTATTCCAGATTTATACCATTATAAGTGAGAGCAGAATTTTGCCCATTACACTAAACAAAGAAGGCCACATTCTCTTTTATAGTAACGTCCCTTGACACAGCTAATGTCAAGGGACCTTAGTGTAAATGAGAATCTGGTCACATCTAATAGAGAGGTGTGATGGGGTGTACAAATCCCACACTAAGCAACAAGGGGGTAAGGGATCATTTTGGGTTCACAAAAAGAAAAGGAGTACCTGTGGCACCTTAGAGACTAACCAATTTATTTGAGCATAAGCTTTCGTGAGCTACAGCTCACTTCATCGGATGCATACTGTGGAAAGTGTAGAAGATCTTTTTATATACACACAGCATGAAAAAAATACCTCCTCCCACCCCACTCTCCTGCTGGTAATAGCTTATCTAAAGTGACCACTCTCCTTACAATGTGTATGATAATCAAGGTGGGCCATTTCCAGCACAGATCCAGGGTTTAACAAGAACGTCGGGGCGGGGGGGGGGGGAGGAAAAAACAAGGGGAAATAGCTTACCTTGCATAATAACTTAGCCACTCCCAGTCTCTATTCAAGCCTAAGTTAATTGTATCAAATTTGGGTTCAGCCAGTCCTGCCGTGCCACACCTGCAGCAAATGCTCCATCTACTGGAAGAATGAAAAGGCAGATAAGTAGACCCTTTGGGTGGCAGAGCTCGAGGTGAGCAGACCTGCAGAGTAGAGGTGCAACGCAACGCAAGGCAAGGCAAGGCAAGGCAAGGCTCTGACACTGCTACCCAAAGGGGCCCTCCTTGAAAAAAGGGAGGACTCACCCTGGAGACAACCAGAGAGGGAAGTATCCTTGGACATGGGCAACTCCCTCTTATTTCTTTTGGTTTGGATTTCCCCACCAGGCGAAGGCCTTGGACTGAGCTGACCCCAGGAGCAGGAGATGAGAGAAAGAGGCCCAGGCCCAGGGAGGGCAGCATTAAGTAGCCTTGGTTGCCAGATTACTGGTAGCCCAAAGGGCCCTGGGTTGGAGCCTGGTGGAGTGGGAGGGACTGGGCTCCCCTTTCTACAACCCCCTTGGCAGTCTGGAGTTGTGGCTATGACTACTAGGCCATGCTTCCCAACCAGACCATGAGTGAAGACCATTACAAGAGATCATGAATTTTAAGGTCAGAAGGGACCATGTGATTCACTAGTCTGACCTACAACTTTATTTCTAGTATTCAAGTTTAGTGCTTGTTTGAAAGGTTTGAGTGGCCTCACCATTTTGCTAATGGCTTAGCAGGTGTCCGATTTCCACAGTCCCTGTGAATGGCGAGTCTCTTGCCACAGTCTTCGTACTCTGCAACTTGGCCTATGACTGCCCCTATTGGTGAAAGGATGGGATTGGATGGGTCAGAAGAGCAGTACTGGGGAAGAGAGACTTCTAAACCACAGATGCAAATCCAGCAATCAAAAGTCATTCACACCTATTCATCAAGTGAGTTGGTAAATGACAGTCCAACCCCCAGTTAACAAATATCTCTACTGCAAAGACCACCCCAGACAGTGAAGTTGAAGTTGTAGTAGTAGGGGGACAGGGGTGCTGGAACACTTTGTATAGTGGGGGTGCTGAGAGCCATTGAACCAAACTGTAAACCCTGTATCCAATGGAAACCACTTCAAGTCAGGAGGTGCTGCAGCACCCCCTACACCCATAGTTCCAGCACCTATGGGTGGGGGTGTCTGTTTTATTAGGCTGTTGTTACTGGGTTACCTCGAGACAGGGGCTACTTCATTGTGTACTCCCAAATCCATTATAAACACCTCCTTTATCACATGTTCTTCAGCAGGCCTGCCCAGATATTTGGCTCTTGAAAAGGAGCCTATGCTGTACATAAATTCAGGATGTAACTCCATGAGCTGCAGAAACTGCTATTGTTTGATCCATGTTTCCCCCGCCGTGTGCCTTTTTCAGTGAATTTTAAAATTCCCTTTCATTTTATTGGCTATTTCCCTTTCCTTCCTCCTACATGTTAGGTTTAAAGGGGCAGGAGGTCCTTTTCATCATTGATTTGTTTTTCTGACCTTTTTATATACATGCAGAGAAGATGAGCAAAAAGGCACAGGCAGCGCTAGGAAAGGAACAGAAAAAAACAAACGTTGCAAAGCAAACGTGACATCTAATTAATCTGAAAATAAAATACCATCCATGGGCATGAAACAAGTGACACTTAAGTTGTAGGGCCTTTTAACCCGCTGCTGCTTTACAATGGAGTGCCCGTGTAATGGCACATTGAACAACATGCACGCCAGTGCTACCAAATAAATTTCTTAAAGTGAATGTCCTTTATAAAGAATGAATACTGAGCACATTCATGAGGATGAGAAACTTAATTAAGAAAGGACCGTCAACAATCGAAGCTATTCCTATTTATAGCTGCAAATTTCAGACTTGGAGCCCATTTTCTCATAAATTCAAAATAATGTATTTCTCTTGTATTTTAAGGCCCTGGAACCCAAAGATCTCTACCAGACTTCCTGCATGACCTTGGGCAAGTCATTTCATCACTTTGTGCCTCTGTGTGGATAATACTTCCTTCCACCCATCTCTCTGCCTTGCCTCTGTAAGCTCTGGTTTCAGGGCAAGGATTGTCTCTTGCTGTGGGTTTGGGTCCCTGTTAAAATCATAGAAGATTAGGGTTGGAAGAGACTTCAGGAGGAAGAGACAGACCTCTGTTGCGCTAGACACTGTACAGTCTTGGCTGGAGCTTTTGGCTCTACAATAGTAACACGTTGTTTATTTTTAGTGTTCAGATCTGGGGTTTGGGACTGGGCCCATTGAAGGGACAAGTAGAAGCAGCAGGAACTGGCACTCGTGGTTCAGTAAGTGGTACTCTTCCTTCCAAGTCAGTATTAAGCCAATTCCCTAGTGTGGTGCAGTGGACATGGTATTTTGGAGATGCTGTGGTTTAGTTAGACATAAAACAGACATCCTGATCGCTTGTGGTCATTAAAGAACCCTGACGTTTTTGTAAGAGTAGAGGAGCCAACCATGGTGGTTTGGCCAAAGTCAGAACTGGGCTATTACTTTTTGTGTACCTAAAATCCTTCTGCATGTAGGAATGTCTATGCCAACTTTACTCTACCTCTATATCGAGGGAATCCCTTGTTAAGTGTTTAAGACAGCTATCTGGCCATAGTAGGTTTTAAGATTGAGAACTTTATGCCTAATTTTGGTATCACCAAGATTTAATGGCATGACCGTCTTATAATGGGAGTGATTTAATTGTCGAAGGGACAGAAATGCCAACTTTTGGGAGAACGACCTAATTCAGTCCCATATTATTTGTATGATCTTCCCTCAGAAAAAATTGGCCCTGATTCTCTTCTCACTTACACCAATATGAATCATCTGTAACTCTGCTAAAGTCTACTGAGTTATACCAGTATAAATGGGAGAAGAATCAGCCCCACAAACAACAATTTAAACCGAAGCCCACCCAACAAACAATCAACCACTTAACGTGAAATAATCAACACTATCTTTGTCCTGTGCCCTGATGTACTGAAATCCTGTCTGAGAGTGACATTCTTTTAAGTGAATAGTAATCAAATATGAATGTTTTCCCCTGCATGAAACTTGTGACACAGAGGGATAACCTGGGATTAATGCATTAAGTGAATGTGTTTGTTGTGTCTCAGTTCATGTCACAGCAATGTACTTACAACAATTCCATTATATTCAGTAAGTGAACATACTGGGAAAGGCCTTAAAACATAGCCACTGAGCACAGTTAAATCTATTTCTCCACAAGGGATTCACTTAAGGGGCGTAAGACTATATGCCACTCATGTTTATTGAAGTTAGGGCAGATCTAGTCACTTATAAAAGTTCTTAGTAATACATTAGCACAATTTACATGAGCTTTTGTAGGTTTAGGAGGTGTGCAGAATGGTGTTCAGTAGGCTTACTCTTAGATGAGGAATTTAAGTGGTTTGCATTCTATTGGAGATGAATAAATGTACTGTACTGGCAATCGATTCTAGAAGTGTATTTGCATGTGTGTATGATATAAAACAGTGCTTTTCCTAGGGTTTTATCTTTTGCATTCTGTCCTTCTTTCTACTCCTTTCTTCTCTGTCTTCTACCTCCCTTTCTTTCTCAGTCTCCTTCATTATGTTCCTTTCCTCCCTCTTCCTTCCTCTTCTTCCATTTTCTCTCTTTGAACCATTTCTTCCCTTCCTATCTCCAGTTCCCAATGCTCACTTCATCTGGAGGTTTAAGCAGCCTTAGTGATACAATGATGCCTGCATGAGCACTTTAAATTAGTGAAGAAGGATGGTTCCCTGCCTTAACCTTCTCTGAGATTGCTCAATCTTTACTAACTCAGATGTTGGCTCCCCCTCAGGCCCTTGCTAATACAGACTTCTTCTGATACAGCACACTTTCTGTACATACACATTTAGCCCACAACTAGGGAGGTCTGCAACCTGCAAGGTCCCTGCAAAAGACTTGAGGGGGGTTTTCTGTTACTATTTGCAGACCCAAGCCTGGCATAACTAAAATATAACCAAAGGAAAGGCAGGTTTCTGAGACAAAAACATTTCCTCCCTAGTGGAGGCAACATTCATCTTTATTCGTGTTTGGATACATGGAGATTGCTCATTTGTATGTGGCTTTTGGAACAATGATACTATGTACAGCCCTCCTTCTCTCCTTTTGAAACTATAGGCTAGTCCTGTATTAAAGCCACTGTCAGCTGCACAAACAATAATCTATGAATTTTTGAGGGCAGGAAACAATTACTGTACAATGCTGCATATGTATTATTCAGACTCCTTAAGCAACCCAGCTGGCAATACGTGCGTACAACAAAAGAACAAACATTTTGCAATAAAACTCATTTTAATTAAAACACCAAAGAGTCTCAGGAACCTTTCCTTTTAGCCTTAAGGAGAGCAGTTAAATTGGCTTCATTTTCTGAGCCTGATTTAAAAAGAAGAAAAAAATCTGTCTTATGTTTTAATTGTCAAGAGGGCCTTATTTTCATTCAAACTAAGGTTCCTCTATGCTACTCTGGCATTAGAAAGGGAACTTGGTTCAAAGAGAATCTAGCCCTACATTACTTGCCTCTTATGGATTGTATTGCCTGGCCATTGCCATGAATATTATTAACAGAACACTTGGATAGTGTTAATGTACTCAATGCTTTTTTTGCCTCTGTTTTCACTAACAAGGTCAGCTCCCAGACTGCTGTGCTGGGCATCACAAAATGCAGAAGAGATGGCCAGCCCTCTGTGGAGATAGAGGTGGTTAGGGACTATTTAGAAAAGCTGGACGTGCACAAGTCCATGGGGCCGGACGAGTTGCATCCGAGAGTGCTGAAGGAATTGCGGCTGTGATTGCAGAGCCACTGGCCATTATCTTTGAAAACTCGTGGCGAACCGGGGAAGTCCCGGATGACTGGAAAAAGGCTAATGTAGTGCCAATCTTTAAAAAAGGAAAGAAGGAAGATCCTGGGAACTACAGGCCAGTCAGCCTCACCTCAGTCCCTGGAAAAATCATGGAGCAGGTCCTGAAAGAATCAATCCTGAAGCACTTGCATGAGAGGAAAGTGATCAGGAACAGCCAGCATGGATTCACCAAGGGAAGGTCATGCCTGACTAATCTAATCGCCTTTTATGATGAGATTACTGGTTCTGTGGATGAAGGGAAAGCAGTGGATGTATTGTTTCTTGACTTTAGCAAAGCTTTTGACACGGTCTCCCATAGTATTCTTGTCAGCAAGTTAAGGAAGTATGGGCTGGATGAATGCACTATAAGGTGGGTAGAAAGCTGGCTAGATTGTCGGGCTCAACGGGTAGTGATCAATGGCTCCATGTCTAGTTGGCAGCCAGTATCAAGTGGAGTGCCCCAAGGGTCGGTCCTGGGGCCGGTTTTATTCAATATCTTCATAAATGATCTGGAGGATGGTGTGGATTGCACTCTCAGCAAATTTGCGGATGATACTAAACTGGGAGGAGTGGTAGATACGCTGGAGGGGAGGGATAGGATACAGAAGGACCTAGACCAATTGGAAGATTGGGCCAAAAGGAATCTGATGAGGTTCAATAAGGATAAGTGCAGGGTCCTGCACTTAGGACGGAAGAACCCAATGCACAGCTACAGACTAGGGACCGAATGGCTAGGCAGCAGTTCTGTGGAAAAGGACCTGGGGTGACAGTGGACGAGAAGCTGGATATGAGTCAGCAGTGTGCCCTTGTTGCCAAGAAGGCCAATGGCATTTTGGGATGTATAAGTAGGGGCATAGCGAGCAGATCGAGGGACGTGATCGTTCCCCTCTATTCGACATTGGTGAGGCCTCATCTGGAGTACTGTGTCCAGTTTTGGGCCCCACACTTCAAGAAGGATGTGGATAAATTGGAGAGAGTCCAGCGAAGGGCAACAAAAATGATTAGGGGACTGGAACACATGAGTTATGAGGAGAGGCTGAGGGAGCTGGGATTGTTTAGCCTGCAGAAGAGAAGAATGAGGGGGGATTTGATAGCTGCTTTCAACTACCTGAAAGGGGGTTCCAAAGAGGATGGCTCTAGACTGTTCTCAATGGTAGCAGATGACAGAACGAGGAGTAATGGTCTCAAGTTGCAGTGGGGGAGGTTTAGATTGGATATTAGGAAAAACTTTTTCACTAAGAGGGTGGTGAAACACTGGAATGCGTTACCTAGGGAGGTGGTAGAATCTCCTTCCTTAGAGGTTTTTAAGGTCAGGCTTGACAAAGCCCTGGCTGGGATGATTTAACTGGGAATTGGTCCTGCTTTGAGCAGGGGGTTGGACTAGATGACCTTCTGGGGTCCCTTCCAACCCTGATATTCTATGATTCTATGATAGGAAAAAACAAAGCAGAATAAGGGCCTGATTCTCCCCTCGCACTGGGGTAAATCAGGAGTACCTCCATTACACCACAGCGTAAAACTGATGTGAGAGGAGGATCAGGCCCAGAATATTTTTCAGATGGGAAAAGCCTTGTTAAAATTTACTGGCCTTTTCCATTTAAAAAAAAAGGGGGGGGTGAATTTAGAGGTGTTTGTGTGTATATGTTTTAGGTAAATAGCTGTTGTTTTGCAGACATATTTGTTAAATTGATCATGAATCCTATGTATAGATTTTTCCATCAGTGACTTCTCTTCTAGTGACACAAATCACTAGTAACAAGTCACTAGATGCAATTTTGCACCTTCAATTATTTGTGCCTGCAATTAAGCCCTCGAGACACCTTAGTGACCTAAACTGCAGCTACAAATAATTCAAAGCACAAACAACTGTGAGAGCAAAACTTCCACACTCAAAAAATAGAGGCCTGGTATAACCCAGACTGAATATTTGTCCCTTAATATACAAAAATGTATGTAATATGCCTCACCTTCCATTTGCATGCTTTTATAGTGACTTGCTTCTATTAATAGCCTGCCACTTCCTGGATTCAACATGACCTATTAGAGCCAAAGAATTTGCTCCTTTTGGAAAAGACACACAACCACAGCATCCCATTCTTCTCCTATTCCTGCTTCTCTGAGCTTTCCCCTGTGTTGCACTCGATTTTTCCTGGGGTAAATGCTTCCCTTTACATTGTGTTAAGGTGCTGTGCAATGGACAAACTAAGATGGAACTAAAATGGCAGGTCTGCAATATTGGGGAGGCTTGTGGCAGGTACTGAGTTGGTGCATGGTACTCGAACAGCATTTATTTAAATGAACAGGCTGCATTGCTGCAGAGCAGGTCGTGGGTTGCCATTGCCTCTGGGAAGCTGCTGTCTTGCAGCGAGGAAAGAGGTTCCTTGCAGAAATGAGCTTCGACACTTACTGGGACAGGATCAGATCGCTGAACTGCTAGTTTGCTTACAACAAGGGTTGTGCTGGAGAACTACCTGCCCTTGGGCATATCCCGGTTTCTTTTTTTTGTTGTGTTTTGTTTTTGCTTTTTTGCTTCAGCTAGTAAGGTCACGTTCTTACAACAATTAAGCTCTAACCTTTGATTTATTTGGCTGGACTCCCAGTGTGACAGGCCTCTGCCTGCTCTCTCTATGCCCCGCGCTGCATGTGTCATGTCAGTGACGTCAGCTTTAGAATGTTACATCACTCAGGCAGAACACTGGTGTTCTGCCGTAACTTGGCACTGTGCTCTTGTCTTTGCTTCCAAAGGCTTCCGACGTTTGGGGTGTTGGAGGGAATCTCCCAGGTAATGTGGAGAGATGCAGAGTAAGCTTTGAGATGCTGCCATCTGTTGTGAACCTAGTCAGAAATGACATGTGGCAGTAACTATTCGCTATGCCTCAAGTGATTGCAGGAGCCATGGCAGTGGACAGCTTTGCAGTGAAGCACAAAACTGGTAATGACAATTGGATGGGAATCTCCCCTCCTTTGGCCTCACTGCTCTGTTCTTAAAATGTTCAGGGAATGAGCACTGATGTTCCTGCTGTATAATTCTTCAACTTCCAGATTTCAGCAGGATTCAGCTGGGAAGGAAACCGAAGCTATCAAAAAAGAGTAGGGGTGGGATTGGCAGGAGGCAGTTTGTCTTTGGTCTCATGAATGATATTGGACAGTCATCCCTGATCACTGGATGACTGTCCCAGGCAGTCTTCTGCTCCACTACCTATGTCCCTTTCCCCTCGGTGCAGCCCGTCACAGGGTTAATTGGCCCTTTCTCTCTACTCAGACCTTCTGTAAGGTAGTCACCCCCATCGTAGGCTGGAAGTTGAAGCTAGACAAATGCAGACTAGACATAAGGTACAAATCCTTAACCACAAGGGTAATTAATCATTAGAATAACTTTAGTAAGGGTTGTGGTGGATTCTCCATCACTGGTGACTTTAAAATCAATATTGAATTTTTTTTCTAGAAGATTTGCTCTAGCTCGAAGAATTAATTCAGGGAAATGTTATGGCCTGCGTTATACAGGAGGTCAGACTAGATCATCACAGTTGTCCCTTCTAACCTTAGAATCTATGAAGTCAGGGATGGGAGTAATTCACCAATGTGTTACACCAGTTTGATGGCAATGTAACTCGTTTAGTATTAGACCATAGGTTTATTTACAAAGTATTTGAAAACAAAATACTAAAGAGATCTTGGTTGCAATCTTTGGGCCTCTGTACCTCAAGCATTAGTGAATAATTTGTATCAATATCCTCATCTTATTGCAATTCTGGAACACCTCTAGTAACTAATCTTCCATATTTTGTGATTTCTGTTCTGTTAGCTTGTCAAATATCTTTTATCACTTTGCACATGCTTAGAGTTTACAAACAGAAGGACTCTTAGGCCACAGCATGCATAATGCAATGTGCAATGTACATACAACACATGTTTTGTGAGGCATCGGTTTACTGATCACCTAAGCATAGTATCTGGGCCTGATCCTGCTCTCATTGACATCAATGGCAAAAATAGCTTCAATTAAGGAAGGATTTTTAAAAAAAATTATATCCACCCTTGCAGAGGGCCAACAGGAGGCCTGTGAATCACCTATGTTTCACTGAAGCCATACGTTCAGGACTATTGAGATACCTGGGCTTTGTGTGGGCTCTTGCACAGAGACTTCACCCTGGGAAATTGTTGGTATAAGCTGAACAGAGGTTCACTGAACCATACAGCCATGGTTCTGTGTGCGTGGGCGTGCACATACCATAGATAGCATTTTATTTTCACTTTCCAAAACTCTTCACATGTTCAAATTTACTTTGACTCCTTTTCACTTTTTAAATGTTAGGAGTTAGAAAAAATGGATCATTTCTGAATAGCTGATTGCAGCATTGATTTCCGCCCCCCTCCCACAATGCACAGTGAATATAAATACTGTAATACCGGACTTCTTTGCTGCTGCTGCTGCCCTGCACTGGAAACCACTTTTGTTCTGCTGTGCAAAATATATATACTTTGCTTGCTGTTTGTTGGCCTGTCGTCCCAGAAAATAACAAATGATCGCAATAAATTTTGAGAGATGGGAAAAGAGAGATTCTGGATGTGAAGGCACAGCCAAGGGCAATTTCAGAACCTCCCCCAGCCCTTCCTAACTCGGTTTGTTCCTCTTGCCCACAGGTTATCGTCATTCCTGCAGGGGGGAAAAAAGCCAAGCGAATGACAGCTGCTGAACTATGGAGTCTGTGAACAGTCCAGGGACAATCTGTTCTATTTCCAGGCCACTTGACTTAAAAAAAAAAAAAAAAAGAGAGAAAAAAATGAAATAAAAAACATATGTAGTAGAATATTTAAAAGCCCATGCATACCTCAATAGCTTTACAGTGATACTGTGGGACAAGGATAGTGGCTGCTAGTAATGGCTTCTGGTGGCACACAGGAGTCCTTTGTAGGGAAATAAGGGAAAGCCAGGTACACCGGTTTTGTTTTCATCTCTTGACTGCTGCTGAATGACTCCATTATATTCAGGCAGAATGTGTATGTTATGCTGTAGAGTGCACCAAATGCACTGATTTCATTGGGCTGTTTAATGAACCATGACAGCACAGCAGGTGTGAAGGAGAATCAGAAGGGAATTAGGTGATCATAAATATTCTTCCATGGAGAGATGTGCACGCACCAGGACTTCTAAGGTTATTACACAGGAGTGGAGGGAGGGAGCCAGAAATAGGAAGAAACCTGAAGGGCTTTGCCCTGACCAATAAAGAGGCTCTGAGGTACATTGTGCCAGCCTGACCACATATTCAAACTAGCACAGCATGAAGACATTGCTGCTAGCCTTAGATCATTGACACAAGCACAAACCACCCAACGTGCCAGCTGATCGCAGGCGAGTCTGGAGGATCTGGTGCTGCCTCAGCATTTTAACTATCTTTCCACGGTACCTTACTGCCCCAAGTGTTCTGTATCTCAAGCCCCTGGGAACTGTGCCGTTCTTTGGTTGAGCCTATTATTTTCCATAATTACAGGAAAGTGGTTTTGCTAGCTTTTTGCAGTACTGACAGTCAAAATCTCTGGTGAAGTGCTGAGATGACAATGAAAGAGAGAGTCTGAGGTCTCAGAGAGCCAGCAGTCCTGAGTACAGCTCTCATGGGAGTCCTGCAGAGCATTCTAAATGCTAGAGCACAAGGGCTTCGGCTGTCCAACAATTCTTACCAAATAAATTTCTCCATAGAGAAAAGGTGAAATAGGGACCATTTCATTTTATATTGAACCCAGAGGGTTCATTGAGTTCAGCTCATAGCGTTCTGGGGCAGAATGATTACATAGGATCTCAAATGTCTTCTAATATTCACACAGCCACAAGTAAATTCACCTGTTATGTTTTCTAGGAGACACTTGAAAAAAATATCCCCCATAGTCTTCATTCAAACTTTGTAGTGAATAAGCAGCAATCTCTTCCATGCATGCTTACTCCAGTTTATGAGTTAGGAAACCTGATGTGGTGACATCACAGGCTGTGCTTAGTTAGCTTGGCAGCTAGAGAACTACAGAGCTCTGTCTGTTTCTAGTTGTCTCAGTAAAGAATGTCTGTTCAGTTCCTTACAACCCACACTACAAGCATAGTTTATTGCTAAGAGCTTGTGATATGGAAGGGTTGTATAAAACCAGGTAGCTTGAAAAAAGCAGTCTGGAAGTCTGACTGAAAAACTAAATGTGGCTCATGCAAAGGTGCTGTCACTTAGCTTGAGTTGCAAGAAGACTATTAAAAAAGATTTCAGAGTTTTATATCCCAGACTTTGAAATCAGTGCTCAGAGTGCTTATGCAGATCTACATGTGTGGGTTGCAAATGATGTCAGTGCCCACAGTCCTGAAATTTTAGCCGACTTCACCAACTAAGGTACTTCTGGGGATGCTTGGAATACAACATGCGTTATTTCTGCTACCATGTTCCACTGAAAACCCCAAGAACGAACAGGATATATATCTAGCTGACTTTCCCCCATGATCATTTGTGGATTCATGTTGCTCTCCTCAGTTATCTACATTTAGCTGCATAACAGCCAAGAGTCATACTTTCAAAAGACCTGAAAAATAGAGTGGGGTGAATAATTGATTTTTCAATTCAGCTAGCAAGCTGAAAAATCAAGGAAAATCTTTAGATCAGGTCTGAAAATATCCATAATTTGGCAGCTAATTAGAAAAGTCCATTTTGGGAACACAGACCTGATGTGTGGCTTTAGCCTATGATCAGAGCACTCAGCTGGGAGGTTGAAGACTCACATTAGAGTCTTTATGCTGGGGTGGTGACTTGAGCTTGAGTGGTTCCCCTCTTAGGGGAGTGCTCTGACCACTTGGTTCTGGGGTGTGTTGCTTTCAATCTCCTCTATTGAAGCTGTTCCATTTTGCATAAATACTTAAGTATTCCTTAGGGTACAGAGAATGACTCAACAGCCTGGTGATTAAGGCACCTACCTCGGAGGTAGGAGATGTAGAGTCAGTTTCTTTCTTTGCCTGGCTCAGAGGAGGGATTTAAATCCACATCTCTTACCTCTCAGATGAGCACCTTATAACCCAACTTGAAAGTCCACCCTCCCTGTCTTTGGAACAATGAATATTTACATTTGTATACAAAGTAGACCAGCTTCAGCAGGAGACACTGAAAGCACCTCACCCAGAACAACCAATAGCTTGGGGGGTTATGGCACTCAGCTGGAAGAACAGAGAGGGGATTTCAAGTCTCTGCTCTAGTGTGGGGAGTCAAACCTGGGTCTCCCACATCCAAGCAAGAGCCTTAACCATTGAGCTAAATGGTTATAAAGGGGAGGCACACATACGTACAGTTGTTGGCCCTGTAAATCTTTTCCCTGGCCAAAACTATCAGGTTGAATTCACAAATGGTTTTGGGTCTGCTGAAACTGCACCTTTTGGAGAATAAATGATTCTTCTGAAAAATGTCACCCGGCTCCGTTCAGAAACCACGGCCAGCGCCAGATTTTCAAAAGGGCTCAGCACAGGCCTCTTTTGAATATCCCGCCGTAAGTGTCAAAAAATGGGAGCTGCTGGATGCCCAGAGCTTTTGAAAATCTGCTCCTTATTTAGATGCCTAGATGGGCACTGAGTTCTTTTGAAAATCTGATGCAGATTGGTGGATGCTGAGCATTTTAAAATCTGGCCCTTAGCTCTTTTGAAAATCTAGCTCCATGTCAAGGGAATCTGCTGACCTGCTAGGGAACTTAAGCCACCTGGGGCGGGGCTTTTGTCCTACACTTTGGGAGGATTATTTTAAAAAACGTTCTCCTTGTGGTCCTTTATAAGTAAAGTTGAATGCACTTCCAACAAAAACACCTGTAAACTTTCTGGGAGGTGAACAGATATGAAGACGCAAACAGCCGGTCCCAAAGTTATGACAGTGAATGATGGTTAATACCCTCTCTGCAAAGACTGTGGCAGAGAAATGCTCTCACCAATGCTCCTTTTAATCTCCTCCAGGCCAGGGCGTGATTCATGATTTTCCTTCCAGTTCTGTATAGTTTGGAGATGCAGATTTGAGGCCTGATTTTTCTTCTCATTTGCACTGGTATAGAATCAGGCATAAAATCATTGAAGATGGTGTAAGCAAGAAGAGAATGAACTCCATGTTCAATGGCTGAATGGTGGTTTGGCAAATACATTTCAAGATCACCTTGTTATCTACAGACAAAATAGGTTGAACTCTGTATGATTCTGCTTCAGACTGTGATTTCTCTACCACTCAGCACTAAATGACCCTGTGCAACTTTCTGGAATGGGCAGGTGGTCCCAGAATCAGTACATTGCTCTGCTGGACATTTTACTGGACAGAGTAGAAAGGGTGACCTCCACACTCATTTTATCAGTCCAAAGGCTGGCAGAGGCTAGCATGCAAATTGATCACAAATTGATCACCAGAAGGAAATGCACACCTCACCTGCACTGACTATCTTGGGACTTATAGGGTCAATAGAAGCATCAGTCTTTGCCTGTGTTTGAGAGAGCAACGGCCAAGCTAGCATTCAATTTAAGCGATGTGTGCACAGGAAAAGAGAAATAGTCACAAGACCTTTGGCCTCGTCTACACGACAAATGCTTTGGCGGTATAGCTATCCTGGTAGAGCCCCTTAGTGAAGTCACAGCAGATGCTGATAGAAGAAGTTTTTCTGTCAGCATAGGAACATCACCTCCCTAAATGACTGTCTTCAGTGCTGTTGTAGCCATATTGGTCCCAGGATATTAAAGAGAGACAGTGGGTGAGGTAATATCTTTTATTGGACCAACTTCTGTTGGGGAGAGAGAGAAAAGTTTTTGAGTATACACAACTGTCTTCAGGTCTGGGCAAGGGACTCAGAGTGTCACAGCTAAACACAAAGTGGAAGGGATAAGGAGTTAACACATGTTGCAGGAGACCATTCAAGCTGAAATGGGCAGTTGTAGGATAACGGAGGGTTAGTGGAGGGAGGGTTATTGTTGTAATGAGCCATAAATCCAATGTCCAGTGTGCTCTTTCATGGACATAATAAAGACATTGGATTTATGCTCAAAAAAGCAGGGAGAGCGATCACCAACAGTTCACTACTGCAAACACAGGGGAGGAACCCGACACCAGCTTCCACAAGGGAAATTCTCTGAAAGAAAAGAAACTACTACATGCATGTCATCAGCTTGCCAGTTATTCTGAGCAGCGGAGCAGCACATCCTTGCCAGAAACACATCACCCCCAGAGACCTAATTTGCAAGCGCCTGAGAGGGTACTGCAAACAATGAAGAGTGGTACCAAAAAGAAAAACCCCTATACAAACTTTTTTTTAAAAAAAGGATTTGAATGTCTCTCTTTAATTAATTCCCAGTTCAGTTCTTCATCAGGGAAACATTTTGAATGAAATGTACATAAGAATGGCTGTACTGGGTCAGACCAAAGGTCCATCTAGCACAGTATCCTGTCTTCTGACAGTGGCCAATGCCAGGTGCCCCAGAGGGAATGAACAAAATAGGTAATCATTAGGGCTGTTGATTAATCGCAGTTAACTCTAGCAATTAGCTCAAAAAATTGATCACAATTAATCGCAGTTTTAATTGCACCGTTAAACAATAGAATACCCATTGAAATTTATTAAATATTTTGGATGTTTTTCTACATTTTCATATGTATTGTATTCTGTGTTGTAATTAAAATAAGTGTATATTATTTTTGATTACAAATATTTGCACTGTAAAAATGATAAAAGAAATAGTATTTTTCAATTCACCTCATACAAGTACCGTAGGGCAATCTCATTGTCGTGAAACTGCAACTTACAAATGTAGATTTTTTTTGTTACATAACTGCTCTCAAAAACAAAACAATGTCAAACTTCAGAGCCTATAAGTCCCCTCAGTCCTACTTCTTGTTCAGCTAGTCACTAAGACAAAGAAGTTTGTTTACATTTACAGGAGATAATGCTGCCCTCTTCTTATTTACAATGTCACCAGAAAGTGAGAACAGGCATTCTCATGGCACTTTTGTAGCTGGCATTGCAAGGTATTTACATGCCAGATATGCTAAACATTTGTACGCTCCTTCATGTTTTGACCACCATTCCAGAGGACATGCGTCCATGCTGACGATACTCGTTAAAAAAATATTGTGTTAATTAAATTTGTGACTGAACTCCTTGGAGGAGAATGTCTCCTGCTCTGTTCTACCCGCATTCTGCCATATATTTCATGTTATAGCAGTCTCGGATGATGACCCAGCACATGTTGTTCATTTTAAGAACACTTTCACTGCAGATTTGACAAAACACAAAGAAGGTACCAATGTGTGATATTTAAAGATAGCTACAGCACTTAACCCAACATTTAAGAATCTGAAGTTCCTTCCAAAATCTGAGAGGGACGAGGTGTGGAGCTTGCTTTCAGAAGTTTTAAAAGAGCAACACTCTGATGCAGAAACTACAGAACCCGAACCACTAAAAAAGAAAATCAACTTTCTGCTGGTGGCATCTGACTAAGATAATGAAAATGAACATGCGTTGGTCAAAGCATTATCAAGCAGAACCCATCATCAGCATGGATGCATGTCCCCTGCAATGGTGGTTGAAGAATGAAGGGACACGTGAATCTTGAGCGCATCTAGCACGTAAATATCTTGTGACGCCGGCTACAACAGTGCCATGCAAACATCTGTTCACACTTTCCAGTGACACTGTAAACAAGAAGCGGGCAGCATTATTTTCTGCAAATGTAAACAAACTTTTTTGTCGGAGTGACTGGCTGAACAAGAAATAGGACTGAGTGGACTTGCAAGCTCTAAAATTGTACATTGTTTTAATTTTGAATACAGTTTTTTGTACATAATTCTACATTTGTAAGTTCAACTTTCATGATAAAGAGATTGCACTACCGTACTTGGTATTAGGTGAATTGAAAAATACTGTTTCGGGGGGGGGGGAGAAGGGTTTACAATGCAAATACCTGTAATCAAAACTAAAGTACACTTTGTATTATTCTCTGTTGTCATTTAAATCAATATATTTGAAAATGTAGAAAACATCCAAAAATATTTAAATAAATGGTATTCTATTATTGTTTAACAGTGCAATTAATCACACGATTAATCACAATTAATTTTTTTAATCACTTGACAGCCCTAGTAATCATCAAGTGATCCATGCCCCATCACTCATTCCCAGCTTCTGGCAAACAGAGGCTAGGGACACCATTCCTGCCCATCATGGCTAATAGCCATTGATGGACCTATCCTCCATGAATTTATCTAGTTCTTTTTTGAACCCTGTTATAGCTTTGGCCTTCACAACATCAATGTAGAAGAAAATAAGAGGAAAGATGCCCCATGACGGGTTGGAAACCGAGGGTTCCAGAGTGTACTTGGCCAGTAGGTCTAGAAATGGTCTCAACCTTGTGGGGATAGTAGCACAGTTTCACGCTCTGTAGCAGCTCTGCCCTTTAGTTACAGCCTCAGAGAAGGTTGTTCATCTTACTGGCCCCAAGTGGAATGCAATCACATTAGCTGCTGCTATGTGGTAAGAGGCATGCTAAGAAGATTTTATAGGGAAAAGGTAATTAAGTGTAGTGCAAGGGAAGAGATCTCACATTTCCCACATGTATCTTCTAACTTTAGCCCAATGCTCCTACTTCAGTCAATGAAAGTTTCTTTTTTGGGAGTAGTAGTTGCTTCTCTATGTTGTAGTCACTATTTTAGGTGGTCAGGGCTTCCTTAGCCTGTAGCATCCATGAGGCAAGGGAAAGCCCAGCATTAATAGTTATCTTCACTAGGAAAAAAGGATATTTACTCTTTAATGGAGTTGATATGTATGCAACATTGATCATATAATGATAATATGCACCCAGAAAAATGTTACTAAGAAACACTTGCGTTTAACATCAAGCTAGTGCTGGATCTGGTATGTCATTTTTGGAGGACGACTTATTGCACGTCCAGGGAGATTGATCCTGTGATCCAGCACTCCTTCCCTACATCTCTAAGTTCTATTAAACTATTGTTATTAAAATAAGATAGTGCCCAAAGGCCACAGTCAGGATTGGGGCCCCATTGTGCTAGGTGCTGTACAAACCCCTCACTGCCCCAAAAAGCTTTCAATCTAAAGACAAAAGGAGGAGGAACAGGGTGCCATCTGCATCCATTTTTTTCACCATTACTAGCCCACATTAAATATGTAACTGGTGATTAATTGTGATTGCTTCCTTTGATATTATGTTAGTGGTTTGAATCCTTTTGGTAATTATTTAATCAGCAGCAAGCAATAGCTAATTCCATGGGACTAGTGGTACAATGGAGTTTTAATATCTCTAGGTTATAAAGTGAAGTGTTAAACTGAACATTTTAATGACCAGGGCTGATAAAGTTTGAAATTGACGACAATGTATGGTGAAGTCTCTTAAATAATACAAAATGCCCTTTTGGCTGGAAAAGGCTGGATGAGCTTGTGGTTGATAAATTGTTAAATTATATCCTATGGCTGACTGCTTGTCTTGGGAAAGTACAGAATGATAAGTGCACAAATTATCATTACTACCTAGAGTGAAACTCTTTCCAAAAAAGAGATGATTTGATAAAAGAAAAGTTATTTATCAAGATTAAAAACAGTATATCTGTACTTTTCCACATCTACCAAAGCCTGAACTTGCAATCGGTTTCTAAAAGTACTAGGTCCTGATTTAACGGGTTTTGTCATTGTTTTAGATGACGGATTTTTCTCCCAAAGAGTGAATAGAATAGAATGTTAAAATTGCTGTGTTCCCAGGAATTATTTTCTTCTGCATTTTAGGTAGTAGTTTGATTTCCTTTTCCTTTACACCTTTATCATAATTGGTTATTTTTACAATAGAGATTTTTATACCCCAGTAGGAAACGGATTGCTAAGAGTAATTTGTATATTACTCTTCAACTGATAGGAGCAATGATGTATGGAGTCTTTGCTCTCTAGGTCATCAGTTCAATCCTCACACATATTAGTGATGTCTAAAAGTAGTTACCACCAGTTGAATGTTTGGTGATCCCCGTGCAATACTTTGGTGGACTCAGTCCAGTTGGTAGTGACAAAGTGTCATCACAATTGGCACTAACTGGGCCCCTTTTCTGGCAGTCTCAGCAGAGAAGCCAAGTACTATGTGGGTTTGTAAGAACTTCCCTTTTACGTCTAGAATGTCCCTCAAAAGTAAGGTCAAAGCACATTGGGAGATCAGTGAAGTGAAGCTTGCAGTGCTCAGCAAGAACCAGTTTTGCATATAAACACAGGGCTTTATTCTCCAGGGCTGCTATTCTGGCACCCATCACTCACAGCAAATTAAAAATACTAATCAAAAGTAGTCGTTGATGGATCACTATAGTTATCACCCTCAATCTGCAGCAGGCATCTCTACAATCTAAGGTACAGAGCCTTCTGCAACTCCCCAGAAGAGTCTAAAAGTGCCCCAAATTCTAATTTTCCCCCTCTTCAGAATCCCATGGAAACAGGTGATTTTTTTGTTTGCCAAAACAGAATGTCAAGAACATTTTGTGATACTGGTTTATGTCCCAATTCAGCAAAGTAATGACCTTCAGTGGCACCACTCACACATACACGTTTGTGCATGTGCCTAAATGCCTTGTTGAACCAAGGCCATAGTAAGTCCTCTTTCCCAAATTCCCTGTGTCCTTCCATGGCATTTGTCATCATTTGCAGGCATTTGTGGCCTTTTTACTTACAGGCACATCAGCTATTTGCAATAATATTTTTTTCATAGCTTCATAGATCTGAAGGCCAGAAGGGACCATTAGATCATCTGGTCTGACCTGTATCTCACAGGCCACAGCATTTCATTCAGTTACCCTTGTACTGAGCCCAACAACATGGGTTTGACTGATACATAGCTTCCAGACAGACATCCAGTCTTGATCTGAAGACTTCAACAGATGGAGAATCCACTTCTTCCCTTGGCACTTTGTTCCAATGGTTTATCATCTCCCCCTTAAAAATGTGGTCCTTTCTTTTAAATCTATCTCAGTGGGAAATAAACAAACAGCTCAGTTGGCTAATGCTTTGGAGGCCACATTTGACTTTTATAGCCAGACCTGGCCCTTTTTGACCCCATAAAATACCTGAACAAGTCTTCATCTTCATTCATTATAGTCTGCAGCATTCCTATACCCCTGGTCATGCTGCCACTTTCACTGACAAAAGACCCTGCTGCCTCCCATATTCCTCCTGCTGTTGGTATCAGCGCAATGTCTTGGGCAATGGGTCAAGCTCCACACTCTGGATCTTCACATGTCAAGAGGAAGAAAATCTATTTCAGTCCCCATAGGGGGAGAACTGCTGGTGCAGAAGGCCACTAAGTGCTTGCTCTATTCACTAGAGTCTTGGAGGGAGAATCCAATGAAGTTGACATAGATGTTGAACAAGATTCTGTATTCCATTTCTGCCCTAGGTTACTGTAGGAGAGATGTTGGGGAATTCAAATATAAATAGAGCATGGATTTTTATTTTTTAGTGCACAAGCACTGAAACTATTATTCTTGTCATATGGTTTATATCAGTGAAATTTTGGACTATCTGCTGCACCCGTCAGCCATGCATGGTACATGGGCCTGGGATTAAATTTAATTGTACTGCTGAATTTTCATGAGCATTTCTACTCCTTTAATTTATGAAGCGGTCTCCTGTGTTTCAGCATCCCAGCTCCCTTCTTTTTCAGCTTTAAGGTACAGTTTATCAAAGCACTTAAGCACAAGCTTAACTTTAAGCCTGTGCTAAAACCCAACCCTAATCAGCAAAATTTCATTTAAGCACATGCCCAAAGGTAAGCATAGTCTTAAGTGGCTTCTGTGGAGCTACAGTGGTCTAAAACTGAAATATCACAATGAAGAATCAGGCCCCATGTTTCAAATTAATGAAGTCTTAATAATGAGAGCTGTCCTGAGCTCTCTCCTATTAGATCTTCACTGAGAAATGGAGAGCGGCTTCCTCTTCTATAAGCAAATTATCATGTGTGCAGATTAGCAAAGTGGAAATTCAAGAGGGTTTACTCTATTTCTTATATTTCTAGTAATGAGCTAAATGAACATAGCAGAAAGATGGCTGAATGCATAAATATTCTCTTACAAGAAAATGCGATCCAGTGAAATCCTCTTGTGCATTGTCTTATGTAGCTGGTGAGGGGCCAAAGCATACCTCCAGTGTTGCCCAGCATGCTGGTACATCCTTGATAAAGTGCCAAGATTCTGGAATGCTACTGGCTGCGCTACAAGAAAGTTACCACCATCAGCTGCAGAACAGAAGCCACGGGGGAACATAGCAGAAAAGCAGTTAAAGCTGAACTGGCAAATACATTATAAACCCACATTTGGAATGTTTAAGGGCCTAGTCCTAGGGCTGATCCAAAGCCCACTGAAGACCAGAGGAGTCATTCCATTGACTTCAATGAGCTTTCGATCAGGCTTTATGGTCCTGATTCAGGAAAACACCATATATTTCATTGAGGTCAATGGGATTTAACCATCAACTTTTAAGTGCTTTCCTGAAGGCCTAACTGAACAAGTCCCACTGACTTCCACTTTTCAGAGCAACTGGCTGAGCCAGTCCTTATACTCTATCTGGGCCATTTCGGTTCTGATTTTAATTTAATACACAGCTTGTCTCTCCAGAGGTCAATCTATTTTACAAAAAAAATTTTAAGCTGTTTTCAAATTCTAGAGCTTCAAACAACATAATTTTACAACTGACTTTTAAAAAAAATGTTCTGGCAAGCAGGCAGTAAAACAAAGAATCTGAACTGGGGGAGGGGCCAGAGCTGGGAAGGACTCTGATCCCGCAAACCTTTACCCATGCAGCTGTAAATCTACCATTTTACTGACTTTGCAAAGAATCAGACCCTACAATATTGCAGGTGGTGTGAATCTGTAGAGGACCACCAGTCCTTGTGTGACAAACTGTGATAATTGGATTGGTTGGGGGCAGGGGAGAATAACTACAGTGCACCAACCCCAGAATGTAATTAAAAGTGAGTCAGTATCCTGGTTAATGGTGTTATATAAAAATGCAAAGTGGCTAACGATAAGAAAAGGAGGTTTCATTAAGCCATGTGCCTGATGCGAAAGGGTGTCATTGACTCTTTCAAGGATATTGGCTGGAAATGGTCAGGCAGCAGAAACAGGTGCAGAAATAAAGGCAAAGCAACTGATCACATTAAACCCCCCAATCTGCAATTTTCGTGAGTACAGGGACCAGATACCCAGGGTGGCCAAAGTAGCTTTGTGCACACCCATGCACAAAGAGGGGAAAGTCAGAAAATAACCAGACTATTTCTGGCCATTCTAGGAAATTCCATTCTCCCAGGCAGTACCCCTAACTGCATTTATATCTTTAAAAGTTGATTTGGCAAGGGATGGGGGAAGGGATTGCACCAAAAGTTCAACCCTATTAAAAGAAATGGAAAAGCGGGGGGTTGGGGGAAGGAACCATCCTTGGTCTCATAATGAGCTAGCCTCATTATAAGATTAGCTGCAGGAATGAACACCACCCTCTTAATAAGGCACACATCACTATGACAACCACAGAGTTTGACACCCGAGGACATCTTTATTGTGCTGTAATATTTAGTTATTTTTAAAAAAATATTATTTCTAGTTATTAGACTTAGCTTCTCTACAGCCCCTTCTTCTCCGCGTTTGCAAGGCAGAATAGGCCAGAGGGCTAACGGGCCTCTTGTAAGGTTAGTAAATTGCTGTCACGCATCAGTGTCGGAGCCTGCTGACATGATTATCCCACTGTACCACATATAATTAGTAATGCAAAGCCTAGACTGTATTAAGACCATGATTTTAATTATGGTGGAAGCATAAACAAGGGTATTAGTACTATGAAAGTATTGGTAGAGCTATTTGACAGCCCATATGCTAGTCTGCAGGACCACTAGGGATTGCGTGGAACCGGGAGCTGTGCGGTTCCCTGACTGTAATGAGAAGACTGCTGAAAAATTGATGCCGCCTGCAGATTGCACAATCCACTGAACAGCAGGGGGTCGGCTTCTTACATCTCCTACTCTCGGTACAATATGCTAATTTCCACATGCATATGAGTGTAAAAGGGAAGAAGAAAAGATTTCACAAAAGGAAAAAAATGCAAATGACAACCACAAAGATCACTGCAGAGAAATCCATGAGCTTTATATGGATTAACTGTGTTGGAGCTAGTGCTCGCCTGAGTTTAACCCTTTCCATCCTAGAACCTTTGGCATCTTTCTTTTGTGGTGCAGAGGAATACTTAAGATGCCTTTGTGGGAAGGAGGGAGGCAAGGGGAGCAAGGAAGGAACCGAAAGGATGGAAGCGTTTTTCATCACGACGCCCCCCTCTTCTTAATGTTGGTGATGAGGTCCCCAGGCACTAGTGGGGAAGAAAAAGTGAGTTGGGGAGGGGGGGTTAAAAAGAGATGGTGGTAAAATGTGAAGGGAGTTCAAGGGAACACTGCTGGGACACAGCCTGGTAGAGGGAATCTCCAACTTTAATATGGGAAGATTTGCAATAGACTCAGGATATTCAATTCAATTACTCAGGATATTCAAGAGCTTCTTTGACTGCAGGATGAGGTATTAGAGCAATGCACGGCAATGTTCCTGACTATGTATTTGCAAGGTCCTGGTGCTGTTACAAAATATCATCATCTAGAAGAGGCAGATTTCTAATTTCAAATTCACAAGCCTCCTCTACCCTTCCAGACTGGAGAAGGAGATGTACTAGCTTGGCTAATAGACCATCTCTGTGGTGTACTGACTGCCATGTGGTTTCCCCATAGCACGCCTGTTATATGCCATGCATCCATACACAGATATGCTCCCAAAAGGTGCCCAGGCAATCACACTCCCGTTTGGATTGGACTTGCCTTGAGAGAAGCCAGCTGCTGCCTCCGCCATGCCAATCTTCACCATTGCCAGGACAGGATGTACAGAAATATTCATTGGTACAATAGCTTTAAGAGAGCACAGGGTCCTCCCATTATTGGCCTGCAGTGCACTGGTCACTGCCAGGAATTAAGGCAATGCAGGTCCCTAGACAGACTCTCATTCAGGGGGATCCCACAGCTCCATTCCCTACATGACTCCACTTCCACTCTGGGTGTTGGCTGGCCACCCACACAAGAGCCAGCCCTCAGGCCAGTCTTCTGGCAGGGCAGGGGATCCTTCCTCCCCGGCCTGCATGGGGGAATTACCTGTGTTTCTGCAGTGGGACAAATCAAAGCCTTAATTCTTCTCCAGCCATTAAAGAGATTAGTTGGTACCACTTTAGGAGAAGTAGTAGCAGGAGCAGCAGCGGGCGCTGTTATGCTTGGTCCTATTAATGCCTAATATGGCTTCTCTATACACCCACTGTTTCCAAGCGTGAATGAAATCCTTAGGAAATATTAGTCATTAAAAAGTTGCAGTTGGGGATGTGTACTGCAGCAGGTGCTTAGCAAAAAGAGAGTGCGTGTTTGCTTTAAGTTGCATTAAAAGAATTACAAGGTGCTGATTTGGCATCCTTGGGTCTGAAGACTGAAAAACTCATATTACAACCCTGCAGAATGTCCTCGCCTCTCTGTACTTCACCCTATTCTGGAAGGGCCACTTGTAGGGAATCAGAGAGCTGGGCAAGGAGGCAGATGTGACAAGATACTGTCTGTACTCCAAACCCAACCAAATCCTTTGTCTCAGCAAAGAGACCGTCAACAAAGAGGGCTAGTTACAATTGGGATGTTTGGTTCTTTGCTGAGTTGGACACTCGTTTCCTAACAACTGGACTGAGACCATTAATTAATTTCACAACCATCCTTGAATAGACTTCAACTTTCAGTCAAATGACTGGGGCGTACTCCAACCCTCTGCTAAATACTCTCCCAAAACCACAACCCACCACCCCCAAGATCCTGGGGATGAACAAGCTGCAACATTCCACAGTTATCATAGTGCTGGTCACATTCTAGGTTGAACAATAAGGCTGTTTTTTTTTGTTTGTGAATCACGGCAAACATGTTTTGATCTTTACCAGTTCACTATTCAGAATCAGTTGTAAACTATTTTCTTCCCTTGTTTGCTGTTCATTATTCATAGTATGTAATTGCTCTCTCAAATCAGTTGTTTTTGTTCCCTGATTGGAAGATGGAAACTTTACAAGCAGGAGAATAATTAATTCTTACATTGTGAGCTCTTCAGGGCAGGGCCCTTGTCTTCCCATGTGTCCGTTCAGTGCCTACCACGCTGGGATTCTGTTGTTAGCTGAGACCTTTGGGCACTACCACAGTATAAATGAATGAAGAACAGCAAACAATGAAGAACAAGTGCTGTTCGGTGGGTGCAAATACTCCTGGTTGCAAGTGAAAGAACAGCCATTCCCCAGATATGTCCCCTGCATGCAGAAGATCAGAACAGCAAATAAATAAATGCCGTAAAAATGCTGTCGAATTGAACAGTCATTTGGAAAGCTAATGAACATTTGCAAACGACATTTGTACAGGAACTGATCAGCAGTAACCATTCTGAAGTTACACAGAAGCACACAAAAATCTAGCATGATAAGACTTCTAGTTTGTATTTTCCCCCTGGCATCTCCCACATTTAAACTGGTTGAGAGTACGAACACTGAGCTTCAACCTTGGGTGAATTTTTATGGTTGAGCGAAGAGGTGGTTGAGGAAGGGGTAAGAGCAGGGTTTAATTTGTAATGAAAGAGATGCCAGGGCTCAAGCTGGGAGGCCAGAGAGTGGAGGCTGCTGGCCGGGCACCCAGCTCTGAAGGCAGCGCCGCCACCAGCAGCAGCGGAGAAGGGAGGGTGATGTGGTATGGTATTGCCACCCTTCCTGCTGTGCTGCTGCTGATGGTGGCGCTGCCCTTGGAACTGCGTAGCTGGAGAGCAGCGGCTGCTGGATGCGAACCCTGAGGTACAGGGGCTATGAACTACCAAGCCTTGATGTGCTGGAGCTCAGCCCTGGCAAGCCCTGGCCCAAATTAAGCACTGGGTAAGAGATAAATATGTTTATAATGGAAATGCTGACCCAGACGTAATGATAGAGTGGCACTAGAAGGCATTGCTATAAGTACTACAGGAGAAGACATTAACAACTCAGGTCAAGGGACGCCCTGTTGATGGTGATTAGAGCTGAAATTTACAGCGTACTCTCAAGACTCTTCTATTGCAATGTAGTTCTCTCAAGCCAGTCAACTGGAAAAATGCTAATATGACAAAGCTGTATGGGCCAAACCAGAACCCTGAATTCAAACATCCCTGAAACCTGTGTGGGTGTATGTGCACAGCGAGGATACGGCAGATAGTTCAAAATCTGGTCCTGAAGCCAGATCTTCAGCTGGTGTAAAGCCATCATGGTTCCAGACTGAGCTATATCATTTATATCAGCTAAAGGATCTGGCCCCCACTTTTTACAATCAAGGTCTTTCTGTCTTCTGGTCCAAACTGGAACCCCAAATTCAAACACCCCTGAACTTTGAGGCTGTTCAAAATCTGGATCTGAACCTGGATCCAAATGTGCAGTTCATGCCCAGCTCCCGGTGGTTCTAAGTGGGGGAGGACCCTGAGCTGACATTGCAGCATGCTTTTTTCAGAGGCAGATACAAACAGCACAAACTGTCCAAAGGTATTGAAACAGTAGCACTGTGTAATTGTACTTTTATTTACTTAGCTAATGAGCACTTTCTTCTTGACCCAGAGACTTCTGGAACTGGAAGGTCTATAGCTCGTCCAATGCCCCCAAAATAGGGTTTCTATAGGGCCATATTCTGGTATCCTTAATCCTGACAAGCAGTCCCTTACTCTGAGAGTAGTTGAAGTCAATGGGGCTACTTGTGGAGTAAGGTACTTCTCAAGACGAGAATGGACATCACACAATCTGGGCAATAGGTTTCAGAGTGGTGGCTATGTTAGTCTGTATCAGCAAAAACAATGAGCAGTCCTTGTGGCACCTTAGAGACTAACAAATTTATTTGGGCATAAGCTTTCGTGGGCTAGAACCCACTTCATCAGATGCATGGAGTGGAAAATACAGTAGCAGGTATATTTATATATAGTACATGAAAAGATGGGAGTTGCCTTACCAGGTGAGGAGTCAGTCTAACGAGACAATTGAATTAACAGTAGGATACCAAGGGAGGAAAAATTACTTTTGTAGTGGTAATGAGGGTGGCCCATTTCAAACAGTTGACAAGAAGGTGTGAGTAATAGTAGGGGGAAATTAGTATAATAAAATTAGGTTTTGCAATGACTCATCCACTCCCAGTTTTCCCAACCTGAAGCAAATACTCACTAGCAACTATACACCACACAACAAAAACACTGTAAGGGACTGCGGAAGACTTTGTTACGGCCTAGCTAGGGAACTTCCACTTTCTTGAGGCCGCCCGGTTACTGTAGGACATGGAGAACCAACTCTAACCAGTTTCGGCTGGTTCTATCTGCCCTGCAGGGCCCTGTGCCAGTTTGCGGAAAGCCCCCTGTAGGAAAGCACCTAATTCTATATTCATGAGCTGTTTGTGTATACAGCTTATTAGGGCTCGCTGGTCACTCCTTTGTTGGACTCCGTCCCAGGCAAAGCTCCGGTGTGCTGGGTTCTCCGCCTCCGTGACAGCAATGCTTGAGTCCCCGTTGCGGGTGTGGTCACTAACCTTCAATAAAGTCAATAACTCGCTTAACTGCATGTGGGTCTCTTTTTCCAGAGTACCTCTGCCGGCCTGTGGTGCTTCGAACACCTTGGCCTAGAACAAACACTAACCCAGGAACCAAATCCTGCAACAAACCCCGGTGCCAACTCTGTCCACATATCTATTCAAGGGACACCATCATAGGACCTAACCACATCAGCCACACCATCAGGGGCTCATTCACCTGCACACCTACCAATGTGATAAATGCCATCGTGTGCCAGCAATGCCCCTCTGCCATGTACAGTGGCCAAACCAGACAATCTCTATGCAAAAGAATAAATGGACACAAATCAGACATCAGGAGTTATAACATTCAAAAACCAGTCGGAGAACACTTCAGCCTCCCTAGTCACTCAATAATAGACTTAAAAGTGGCAATTCTTCAACACCAAAAACAGACTCCAATGTGAAACTGCAGAATTGAAATTAATTTGCAAACTGGACACCATCAAATTAGGCCTGAATAAAGACTGGGAATGGATGGGTCATTACAAAACCTAATTTTACCATATTTTACCATCTTTTCATGTTTTCATGTACTATGTATAAATATACCTGCTACTGTATTTTCCACTCCATGCATCTGATGAAGTGGGTTCTAGCCCATGAAAGCTTATGCCCAAATAAATTTGTTAGTCTCTAAGGTGCCACAAGGACTCCTCGTTGTTTTTAATCTGGGCAATAGCATTTTGAAACGTGCTATAGAATAGCATAGGATGGATTTTCAGTAGGGCATAGCCATTCAAAGTGCTGCCGAGCTCAGGAGTACCCTGTGAGTTGCTGAGCTAATGGCTTGATCATGAAGCCCAAATGCAAGTATAGCTCTCAGTGAAGTCAATGGGAGAGATGCAGGACTGGGCCCTGACTAAGTAAGAGCTCTGCAAACAAAGGTGGTAAATTCACCGACTCATCTATTTGTTCATTTGGAATATCCCTTTTCTACTTCTCCTCAAATGAATGTCCTTGTCTTGGCAACAAAGAGGGACAAGTTGGTTATTTACTCTAACACTGAGCTGTCACATTCGTATATAGGACTCCAGCATTGTCAGTCTACCATCCCACTGCTGCTACAACTATAAACTGTAGATCAACCACTGTAGTACCTCACAGGCAATGCTGCTGCTGCTGACCCTGAACCAGCAGAAGAATTTGCATGCAGGTTACTAAGGAATGAGGCTGACGGTGGAACATTGCTGAGTCCTTCTTCTAGAAGCTGCAACTATGCAATTCAAACCATATTGAAAGACACAAGCCCTTTCTCTGATATGCTGGTGCTCTGGTTTAATTCCAGTGTAGGTAATTACATTTTGCCTCCCTAAGACACCCCCTGCATTTCCAAGTGTCTTAGACAGTTTTGTGGTGTTGCGGTGTAAATGGTTAGATGCCACACTAACTGCTGCAGCCCAGAGGAGGCTGCATGTCATGGGGTTCTCAGATACGCACAACATGCTCTAGCAAGTAAGTTGGTTGGTACCGTGATTTGAGATCCTTCTGGATGATAGGTGGTGTGTAAACGTAAGTTATCATTATCCTGGGCGTATGCAGCTCTCTGGTCGGGAGCGTTCTGTCCCTGTGTGCAGTTATGTATATCACATGACCTAAGTAATTAAAAATGTCCCAGCATGCCTCCCCCTTTTCATTTTTTTTTCCTCTAGCTCGGTTTGCTGCCGTTTACTCAAAACAACACAGAGTGATAGCTACGCGCGGGCTGTTGCTGGTTTCCCTGCCATGATATGGCCATTGATCCTGCAGCATCTGCCAGCTCATCAGCGCTTACTCTAATTCCCTGCCTCCAGGTTTTTCCCTTTCCCTCCAGGCAATAATTGCTTCGGATGAGCACTCCCTTTGACCAGCATGATGAGATCTGCCAATTATCATGGTCTCAGTGTTCAGCTTTGGGAGCGACCGTGACCACACACTGACCTTAGACTATGGTTTTTCCAACCTGTCTGGGATGGTGTCTTGAACCAAACTGAACTGCAGCTCCTCAGCTCTAGGCACAGTGCTAGAAAACAGCCTCTATGGTAATTCACTATAAGTTTGGAAATATACAGTAGCCTGACATGACATCCTCCTCCCCCATCTCTCCCCAATGCGATCACCTACCTACAAGGAAACAGGAAAATCTGCTACCTTCCTCTGGATGATGAGTGAATTTTTTGGCAACATAGCTCTATATCTTATTACAGAAGGATTTATAACACAGGAGTTTAGACATGTGAGAGAATAAGCAGTCTAATATATCATGGCCCAAAGCATTTTTCTCTGCATCACCCTGATAAATGAAATAAAAGGAGGGAAAAATGAAATGAAACATTATCTAAACAAGATTTAGTTAAACCTGGTAATTGCAATAATTTCCCCCAAAGCCTAGACTGTTATGAAGAAGCTTAAAATGGCCTGTTTGAAAAGCATGAATGAACTCTGAACTAAGGAGCATCTGTTGTAACTTGGGAGATTAGTTGAATAGTAATGTGAAGTGAGTTTGGCCTGGGTTAGCCTGTGCTAAATCCATTATGCAGTGGGATTCAAAGCACTTTCAATATACAGCATTCTGCTTGCAAAACTCTTAATTTCATAATTTAGAATCTCAATGTCTGAGCAAAAAAGTAAAATAACCTAGGGAAAAGATGCAGTTAGTTTTGGTTGCGCCCTACACTGAGGGGTTCCTACTGCAAAGCACGGTAGCAGAGAAGGGCGTGACAGGTTCAGCTGCAGTAAGTGTGGCTGGCTTGTAACTTACAACCGCATTACATCTGTTGTTGCATGTATCAAGCACTGCCGTCTCATGCCTAAGCTCTCTCCCCTCACAAGCCAACAAATAAGAAGAATTAAACTGATTTTTGGCTGAAATGTCAAGATTTAACATCATTCCACATTGTCAAAAGTAATTTTATAGGTACATACCCGCTTTTGCCCGTACGGCTTTACAAATGATGCATCAGATCCTCAGCTAGGGTAGATCAGCCTAGCTCCTTTGAAGACACTAGAGCTATGCTGATTTATAACAGCTGGGTATCTGGCCTGGTTGTTATACTGCTTCAGACACTCAGCTACACAGCAAAGTGCACAACAATGGAAAAAGAGGGCACTTGAGCCAGGGACAGCAGAGAAAAGATTTACTCTTCCAAAGAAGTGTTATGGGATCTTTAGTGCCCCCTCCCGCCCCACACGCACCAGACGGTACCTGGATTTTTGTTGTGGTTGGGGGTTTTTCGGGTTGGGTTGGGTTTTTTCGTCCAGATGACCTAAACACAGAATACATCACCTGGACTTCGGTTTATCATGATGTGATGAGCTGAGCTACCTGGTAGTGTCACATAGCAGTTAGTTACCTGGGTCACAGCTCTCCCCTGTCTCTAGCATCCCCTACTGGTGAGCGTTCTGGCATAGTGACAGTCTCCTGCTGGGAGACGGGTAACTTGGCCCTCCAGCTGGGTCACCAGTTTAATCTGCCACCTTTGCAGGGGGACAAGGGGTTAATAGAATTTAAATGTAATAGTCCCCTGCAAAAGAAAGAGTCTTCAGCCCATGTCCAGGCCCCTGTGGGCTGTGTGCCCTTGTCTCAGGGCTTACAATGTCTCTATCCCCCTTAACTCCAGTGGGGAAAAGGGTTTGTGTGCCCTTCAAGGCCCTCCCTCTCCACTGGGCTCCAGCCTAGGACCCTACAAGAGGCAGCAATGTCAAACATGCAGGAGTGCTTCAGAGCTCACTCCCTGGGTCACTTCCTACCACTTACCCACCCCAGTCTGTGGCGTGGTCAGCAAGCATCACAAAAGATCCACCAGACAATAGACTGAAGGGTTGCCTAGAGTTAGGATAAGGTTGGTTCCTCCTTTAGGAACGGAGGTAGCTGCAGCTTGCAGACTTCTCTCCTGCAGCCAGGACTCCAGCTGGGCCCCTTACCTCTGAGCTGCCTAGAGAGATGTGTTTTACTAGCTGAGTGGTTCTCAGACTTATTTAATCACACCCCCCTTCTTTGGGTCTGTAGTGGTTTACGCCCCTGCCCTTCCTCAGGTGCCTGGCTAGGAGCCACTGCTCTCCCACCACTCAGCTCTGAAGGCAGAGTGGGCAGCAGCGGCTGCTGCCTGGGCGCCCAGCTCTGAAGGCAGAGTGGACAGCAGCGGCGGAGAAGGGAGGGTGGTATGATATGGTATTGCCACCCTTCCTGCCGTGCTGCTGCTGGCACCACTGCCTTCAGAGCTGGGCAGCCAGAGAGCGGCGGCTGCTGGCCAGCTGCCCAGCTCTGAAGGGAGCACCGCCACCAGCAGCAGCACGGCAGGAAGGGTGGCAATACCATATCATACCACCCTCCCTTCTCCGCCGCTGCTGGTGGCGGCGCTGCCTTCAGAGCTGGGCGCCCGGCTGCACCTGCTGCTCTCTAGCTGCCCAGCTCTAAATGTGCACAGTAAGTGTTTTTCCCTAAAGCTTCTCATGTCCCCTTAGAATACATTCCGTGCCCCACAGGGAGAACCTCTGTCCTATCCTACCTGCCACCTTTGTCTGAGCTGTCTGGTTCTCTTTTAAGCTTCTCCAACTGGAGCAGGCTCTGCAGGTGCCGTGGGGTGGAGCCACTTATGCCCAGAACTGTTCCTTAACCCCTTTGGTCCAGGTGTGGATTTTTACACCCCATCACGTCTGGTCAAAAGGGTAAAAGGCTGAGCTGACCCTTGTGGGAGTCAAACTTGTGGTTCCAGCTGCCTAATGTGTCACAAGCTTGACATGCACGTGCACATCACTAAGCCATACAGCACACAAAACAGTCACACGAACTGACTATTCTGTGAGGTTCTGAGAGCTTTTTCCCAAGAGCCTTCCTCTCTCCCAGCCTGCCTCTCTTCATCCTTCTGGGTGCACTTGATAAGGGATGGCACCATCTGGCACCACAAGCAAAGGAATGCCACAGGAAGTGTGATTTTAACAGCTCATGCCTACTTCCCTGGGAAGTGTTTGCTTCAATCCGCAGCAGTAATGATCAGGTAGTAGTGGCGATGTGAGATCAGCCCAAGAGGGAGAACAGCCCCAGGGATTTAAGGAGCTGTTCCTCCTCCCCGGCACATTGCACTGCCTCAAGCCAATGGCCCTTTGCTTGCCCTCCTTTGTTATTCCCCCCCACCCCATGCTAGGGAGAAGTACTCGGCTTTGTCCCACACTGATCTCCTGTCTCTTTTCCCCATTGACTCAAGGTAACGACAGGAGCAAATGGAAGCAGGCGGTTGCCCATTTGGCTGCCCCATTTTGCCCTTGTTGGGCTGCACGTGAAGGTTTTAACTAAGTACTGGGTTGAACTACAGCAGAATTGCTTGAGAGCTGCATGTGGCCTGCTGGCTGTCCTTTAGTCACTCTGAGCTGCAGCTCGTGTTGAAAGGAAACGTCAACTGTGCCATTTTATCTCAGGCTCAAGAACGTCCTGTGAAATCTGAAACTTGCATTTCATCCAGACAGGCCACTTATGCTGTAGCAGACATTATTGACATAACCCAAGAATGTTGACGTAACCCAAAAGACATTCTTCCTAGTGTCAACTGTGTGCGCCCAAGTGGAGCCCTTAATTACAGCTCCTTGTCAGAGTCCAGGGAGCAGGTTAAGCAAAGCTAAATTTCAAAGACAAACAATATGCATAAATTACCCTGCTATTTTCAAAACATAGCACACAGGTTTCACGCAACCTAAACAGCACCAAAAATTTACCCTTTGATTTATCTTTTCATGAAATATTGAAATAAGTATGTTTGAAAGGAGACCTGTGAAGGGAGAGATAGGGGAAGCTGATATTGGGTCAGTTTGGGCATCTTTATGATGAATAAAGAAGGCTTGAAAGGTTAATTTTCTATTTGTCTTTTCACCTTACAAATATCAGGAATGTCAAGTCTAGTCTCCCATGTCACTGCTGGAAGACACCTTGGAGGGTTCAGAGATGTGCCTGGTGATCTTCAACCTATAATTCCAGGGAGGGTGGCTTTGCTGAGACCTTTAACAAATACATCTTTTCTTCTAAGTGTTTCTTCTGTATTTGAGTTACATATGTGTGAATGGAAATAATTTTCTCACTAACATACCAAGGAGGAAACCTCCATCTATTGGCAAATGAACTTAGACAAAGTGCACTCACTGGAAATGTTACCTTTTTTTTCCTAAAAAAATACTTATTAGGATAGTGACAGTACAGCACAATGTTCCATGTGTGTAGCTTGAAATGTGAGTAAGTAAAGACCCTGTAAAAAGCTCTGTGTGCCTCTTTACTCAGGATTTTTTTTAAAAATACCAATGTGATGCAAGCTAGTTCATTCCATTGGCAAATACACTCCTCAGAACCCCAGGGATCCCTGCTAGAAATAGCTTATCCTGCAGTATCCAGATAGGGTGTAAAATCCACTGGGGGGCAAGAAGGAAACCACCTCATCCCTTCTCATTATAATCATGAGTTTTAAGCAAGGATCTCCCATGACCCATTTCCAGCACATATCTGGAGATACTTCAAGGCTGATTAGATAATAGGGCAAGCACCTTGTTCTGCACAACACAAAGTGTGCTGTTGATACCCAACAAATAATAAATATAATAATTGATCATATCAGGTACGAGTCAGATCTTCAGTTGGTGGAAATCAGCATGGTTCTGACTCAGTTGGCCTCAGTAGAGTTTTGCCAATTTATACCAGCTGAGGACCTAACCTTGTAGGAATACCTAAGGTTATAGGTAGTAGATGTATAATGGGTTGGTGCGGCATAAAGTTATTATCAACATGAGTTTCAGATACCTTCTTTATTCTGACGAACAAGGCCACAAGTGAGTTATACAAGTCATCCCAAATGAGTGACAATCAAACTTTTATACTATGCCACATTGTCTTGTTTTATTTACAGCACAGAATTTACAGAAAAAAACCTAATTCAGAAACATTATTACGGTATTTTCTTAATCCCTCCACCTGTAAAGCTAAATTGCCTTAGCAGAGGCCAAAGAGGGAGAGGAAATTATAGCCAATACATTTTAGAAACCTCTAAGCGCTCTCTAAAATAGCTTTTCTATCCATCACAATGTCACGAGTCTACATCCTTGATATTTTCAACCTGCCATGGCTAGAAACTCTTGCTGTGTTGTGACAGGGTGTATAAACCCTGCACTGAAGATGAAGGGGGTAAAGAGCTGCTGTGTGCAAGGCTGGCCCCATCAATCTTGTCAAGGGGGGGAAGAAGAACTTAAAATCAAGACTTTTCGAGCAGTTGCTGGGAAAGAGCAGATGATGACGCTATAGTTCCTGACAGCGTTCAGGCAGGCTGTTTACCAGCCCCCTAGTGCATACAAGGAGACAATAACCCTGGCATAATGGCAAGTGAGTAAGTTTGGCAAGCCCCAGGGCAAGTCAATTCGTGCTGCCATCCTCTACCCCTTTTGGGGTTAAAACTTCTGAGAACAGACTAAGAACAGACCACAGGGACTAAGGGAGTGGGAGCCAAGCCCACCCCCATCAACCCAAAAAGACTATCTAACAATTTGTATTGTAGGGACTCCTCTTTAGGCAGATGGGGATGCCCTAAAGACTTTTCAGTGCCTGTCCAGTAGGAAGAAAAGGAGTACTTGTGGCACCTTCGAGACTAACCACTTTATTTGAGCATAAGCTTTCGTGAGCTACAGCTCACTTCATCGGATGCATTCTGTGGAAAGTGTAGAAGATCTTTTATACACACAAAGCATGAAAAAAATATACCTCCCCCACCCCAATCTCCTGCTGGCAATAGCTTATCTAAAGTGATCACTCTCCTTACAATGTGTATGATAATCAAGGTGGGCCATTTCCAGCACAAATCCAGGTTTTCTCACCCAGGTTTTCTCATCTGTAAAAATGTCAGACATGAAAGTTGCAATTCTTCAACAAGAAAACTTCAAATCCAGACTCCAGCGAGAAACTGTTGAATTGGAATTCATTTGCAAATTGGATACAATTAACTTAGGCTTGAATAGAGACTGGGAGTGGCTAAGTCATTATGCAAGGTAACCTATTTCCCCTTGTTTTTTCCTAACACCCCCCCCCCTTCCTCAGACGTTCTTGTTAAACCCTGGATTTGTGCTGGAAATGGCCCACCTTGATTATCATACACATTGTAAGGAGAGTGATCACTTTAGATAAGCTATTGCCAGCAGGAGAGTGGGGTGGGGGGAGGTATATTTTTTCATGTTTTGTGTGCATAAAAGATCTTCTATGCTTTCCACAGTATGTATCCGATGAAGTGAGCTGTAGCTCACGAAAGCTTATGCTCAAATAAATTGGTTAGACTCTAAGGTGCCACAAGTACTCCTTTTCTTTTTGCGAATACAGACTAACACGGCTGTTACTCTGAAACCTGTCCAGTAGGAGGAGCCTGGCAGCTGCCTGACGACTGTGACATGTATCCCGTTGTAAAGGATGTTACCTAGCTTTTCCTAAAAAGCCTCCATTTTTTGCCTCAGTGATGATTCATGAGATATTTGCCCTTATGACTGTGACTGGCTGAGGACTGACTATTGCTCAGACAACAAAACAGACCAGTGACTTATTTTTTGAGGGGGAGGAGTGATTTTACATTTCAGGGGAAAGATTTTTGTGGGGGAGTTCAATAAAGTGGCTGCAGTAGAAAATTTTGCTCAGAGTATTACAGGGATGGGGTGGGGTTTCCAAAGCTGCCTAAGCTACATTGCAGTTAAACACCTGCAGCTGGCCTGAGTCAGCTGCCTCGGGCTGTGTGGGGCTGTAAATTGCAGAGTAGACATTAGGACTCTGGGACCCTCTGTACTCATGGGGTCCTAGCTCAAGCTCTGGGACCCTCTGTACTCCTGGGGTCCTAGCTCAAGCTCTGGGACCCTATGAGGTGGGTGTGTCCAAGAGCCTGGCTCCAGCCTGAGCCTGAACGTCTACACTGCAATTTTACAGCCCCACAACCTGAGCCCTGCAAGCCAAAGTCAGCTGACATGGACCAGCTATGTGTGTTTAACTATATTGTAGACAGACCTTTAGGGAACCAGGTGTGCAATTCCCATTGGAAATCCCACCCAAAACGTAATCCTTAGAGGGAATGGCTAAAGTGAACTGGGGGTAGGTGAGTGAGGAGGTCATGAGACAGGAAATACAATTAACCCATTGTCCTGCAGTTTAGCACATATATATCACCACCATATATGTGCTATAAATGAGTGTGTGTGTGCATATCATATATATAATTACAGGGCAATTTTGCTGACACTAGCTGCCATAGTTGCAAGTGCAAACTACTGTAGTAGTCATTTTGCACCCTCACCTTTTTGCACTTGTAGTTAAGGTCACTCTGGTGGCTAAGGGCTTGTCCATACTGGAAAGTTATACTGCTATTAGCTAGCATGTGAATTTAAACTGATACAGTTATAATGGTATAATCCCCTCCCCAATGTAGACACTCTTATTCTGCTAGAATAGGCCATTTTCTCATTTAGCTTAGGTCACTTAGGAGGGGTTGAAATTAAACTGAATAAAAAAAGCCACTAGCAGAAGAGTGTCCACACAAGGGGTTATACCTGTATAACTGGTAAACCTTCCCGCACAGACAAGCCCAAGTCCCTGACTCAACTGCGATTTAAGTCCCTAAGTGACCTAAATTGCTAGCACAAAACGGCATCTAGTTATTTGTGCTGGCAGTTTTATGCCCACAGATATGGAGGATCAATAAAGGCCAAATTGAAAATCTGACCCTGTATATCTATGTATGTCGCTGTTTTAAGGTATTTATTATATTTACAGCCACAAACATACATTTCCTATAGCTTATACCACATAGGTGAATGTGTATAGCGATAACATTGGTATTTTTCTTCATGAGTCTGCATGTTTAACAAAGGAGGGCATGGAGAAGGTGACTGAAAAGTCTGAGGAGGTGGAGGTTCATTAAAGCTGTTTCCAACAGAGTGTAAAACATTTAATAACTATTGTGTAAGAATGGGTCCATGTGGGATTGGCAGTGTCCACCCTTGTGTGTGTGTGCGCCAATCTTTTGTAGGGAAAAATAAGCTAGAGAAGTGGCTAAATAAAGTTTCACTGAAGGGAAAGGACTGCTAGAATGTTCAAATACGATTGAAGAGGTGAGAAGGATTGGCCAGGCAGGGCTGGTAAAGTTTCCAGCCGTATTAAAGGTGCTCTATTTGGTTACAAGTTCCTGTGACAACCTTTTGGCCCCAACCCCTCCTGGAGTTGTTCTTTCTGTATATTACTTAAAGCATATTTCTTTTCCAGGGGCAAATGTCTCAAGATTTTGAAGTTTGCTTTTGTAGAGGAACAGTTCAAGCATACAGAATAATCTCAGTGAAATGAAGGATGGAGGTAGGGGAGGGAAGGGTTAGGAAAAGGGCAGCTGAGGAATATCAAACTTAGCCAATAATAAAACAAAAAGTGTCTAGATGATTTACAGTTACTTCTTCTCTTTCTCCTCCTTGCTGGTCTCTTTCCCCACCAGTTAATATCAGAGGTGAACCTGGACCAAAACCCCTGACCTGAACACCCCAAAACTTCGGGGAAGTTCAGATCCAGACTGAAACTTTGAGACTTAGGCTCCTTAGATGTGAAATTAAAAAACCTCTAAATTTTCTAGTGGTATCTCCTCTAGCAAATATTTTTGTATCAGTGACATTTGCATTGATGTTGGGTTCATAAGCTTTTGCACTATTGGGCTGTCTATGGACATTTTCAACCAGCTTTAAATGGGTGTGTTTCTAACGGGTGGAAGTCAAATGGTTGTAGAAGTCACATGGTACTTCTTCTGGTTCCATGATCAGCTGAGTCTACCCAATGTGCTTAAGGTGCCTCAGCAAAACCAGCCATTTGATTCACTTTCTCGGGGGATAGAGGAGAGGTCTTTAATTTATTTGCATTCTGAACCAATCAGGAAAAAACTAAGGTCTTAGGGTTTTTTTACAGTAGCCTGAGCTTTGGAGTTTCTTTAACAGCCACAAAAGCTTATAGGATATGTCACTGCCCCAGGTCTCATGGTAGCAGGGAGTAACTCAGTATGCTCCATGGTACAATATGGGGGAGGAAAAAAAGCAGTCTGGAAATCAGTGTGATATGATCTCTCTAAAGATGGATTCCATTCACATGAACTTGAAATAGTAAGTCTCACACATGCTGTCCACAGTATGCAAATACAGATGAACAACAGGTGTACAAGTTACCTACAGAACAGGAGTACTAGCAAGAACCTGAAACTTATTTCCTGACTCTAGTCACATGACCTGGGACAGGGTCCTGAGGGTTAATACCCTTGTCACATGACAGGCCTCAGACTCATCTCCAGAGAGTACTGTTTCAATCAGAAGTGGCAAGAGTTAGCATCTCAGGAAAGAGGTATCTCACTGACAGTGCCTCAGGCCCCATCCCTGCAATGAATCCTTGCAGACTGGCACCTACGCCTCTGGAACTCATTGTAGTAACGGATTCTAAATCAGTAACTTGTGCTAAGAACTTCCAATGGATCAGATAAGCAATCAATGATTTGGGAATGTCAACTTAAAATCTATTTACTATTATACAAATAACCCTTAAGATTGCTATAACTGAATGATATTAAAGACAAAGTGGCTTTTTTTCCCCAGTTTGTTTTGTTGGTGATTTAGACAGCACTTTGTGTATAGTCAGTGTCACTTCCCAAACACACATCCCTAGTCAGACTGTGAAAGTCACCAGGATCAGCTGAACAGGGCACTGGAGAAAGAACTATTTTAAGTGTATTAAGAGCTGATAGAAAGAGCTGCTCAGAGGAAGTTGGTTGCAGTGCCCAACAAGAAGTTTCACTGGCTTTACAAAACCCAGGAATTATGCTACTGATCAGGGCTGGCCTTAGGGAAAACGGCTCCCTGGACAAACTTGTATTGGTGGCCCTGGCCTGGGCTGCCTTCCCATGCTCCCTCCCACACCCTCATCGTCCCTGGGCCGTCTGCCTTCTCCCCCTTCTCCAAGCTCCCTTCAGTGGCCTCGCACCCCAGGCCCGTCCCGCTCTTTGACCCCCTGACCGTGGAACCCCCCTGATCACAACACCCTGGGTGGTCGCCCATGTTGCCCACCCATAAGGCCAGCCCTGCTACTGAGCACCATCTACAGGGACCTTCTATTAACTAACTATTCCCATATATACAGATGCATAGCACTCCTGTAACAGACTAGTTTGAGGTTGCAGTGTAGTGGTAGCCGTGTCGGTCACAGGATATTAGAGAGACAAGGTGGGGGAGGTAATATCTTTTATTGGACCAACTTCTGTTGGTGAGAGAGACACGCTTTTGAGCTTCAAGGTGAAGTGGTCCCATATGCTAAGCAATCTGTTCCATCTTGTATTTAACTGTGACATGCTGAATAAGTTTCCCAGACCTGAGGAAGAGCTCTGTGTGGCTCAGAAGCTTGTCTCTGTCACCAACAGAAGTTGGTCCAATAAAAGGTATTACCTCCCCCACCTTGTCTCTCTGGTTTGAAGTTGCTGGTTTTGCAGTAAGCACAGGAGACAGTGGCTACAGTGACCTGTAGTACAACAGGGATATTGGAAACCTGCCCCAGGTCAGCTGTCTTGGGCCAGGCAGTTCAGCTTCTTATCAGCCCTCCAGCATGTCATAGCTTTATTACAGCAATCAAGGAACACAGGAAAGGTGATTAAGTTGGCATCCCTGCAAAGCAGAGACTTAGCTTCTGTGCCTCACTTAAATGTCTTTTCTTTGTACCTTTATGAAAGGTTTGAAGATCAAGGGAGAGTCATTTCCATTTCCAGTAATATTTTATTGATTTACTCCATGTAATGCAGTTCAATAACTCATCCCCAAATAGATGAATCTTTAGCTCTGTATAAATAGGTATTAATAACAAGTAAATTACTGAAGAGTCTTAATTAAGCAATAAGATAGGACAGACTGTACAGTCAGGCTGATTCATGGCTCACCTTGGACATGCATTGAGGCATAGGACTAAGCCAAGTGTTTCCAATACACCCATGAAATGTAATGAATCAGTGTAATAATAGCACCAAAACCTTCCCTGGATGTTGGTGCAGTCAAAGATTTGAATGTTGATTCAGCCATGACCATGCAACTTTCAACTTTGAATTAATAACTAAATAATAATAATTTTAAAAGCCTAGTTTGGAAGCTGCTCCCATTTTCCAAAGCAGCAGAGGTGGTGGGTTTATTTTGCTTTCCCCTCCTAATAAAAAAAAAAATTAATGTAGCAGCAGTGTAGGTCTAGGGGAAGGGTGTGTATGGCGGAAGCCCTGAATGGAGCCTAGAGAGGCTTTTAAAAATCATTGTAAAAGACCAAACTCTGAGCCTGTTTAGGACGATGTAAATCCAGAATACCTGTAACTCCATTGAAGCTAATGGGCCTAATTCTAATTTCATTTACGCCATAGTGAATTAGGAGTGACTACACTGCGGTCAGTGGAATTAAAGGAATGTAAAACTGATGTAAGAGAGAAGAGAAAAGGGCCCATGCATTTTTCTCTCTATATGGTGAGGGCAGAACTTGGTTCCTGGAGGATAGAAGCATTCTACAACCCTTTATATTTCTTCCTAGAGGACTGGAGAGGAAATCAGCACACAGCCACACTTCTAAGGAGAGTAGAGTGGAAAGAACTGAGTATTTCTGCCTTACACCAAGAAGTAAAACCCATTCAGAGGGAGACAAGCCAAAGCAGATGCTCAGCTGGTATCAACTAGGGAGCTCCATTGAAGTCAGTGGAGCTACACTGATTTACACCAGCTAAATGTCTGGTCCCCAGGAGTCAGCTAGTTTAGAAGTTGGATCATGTAAGACCAGAGAGAGAAATCCAAATTGCCAAGATCTATGCAGCAATGAGATTCTTCAAGACCTAAGTTTAACAAAGCAAAGAATATAGCCAGAGTAAAAACGGAAAAAGAAAGAGGAGTTACAAGCTGGAAGAAGTTTCCAGACTGTGAGACTCCAGTGGAAACGGCATTACAGATGGATAATCCAAGAAGCCAACATTCTTGTCGTAACTTCCGAGAACTGCTAAAAACCTGTTAGATGAGCCAGTATAGCAGGAGAAAAACCATCTATAAGCAGTGAGTACACTGGAGGGTTGCATACTTTGTAGCTTCTGTAGGCCAAGCTCATTGCACACACCAGGGGTTCCTGGCATCCCTTCATTCTCCCATGCAAGTTCCTTATGTACCAGCTTCTGGTTCCTGTCTCCTAGTTCAGAGATTGCTGCAATCTCCACCCTTTCCCTCATGCAAAAGAATGTATGCCCCCCCATTCCTCACTTCTCCATGCTCTGCATGCCCCTTTGGCCCCGTGCCTCACTGTTTCCCCCTTCTACTCTATACCAGGGTCCCCCATTCTCCTCCTCCCCCCCCATGCCAGGGGCTCTGTGTTGTCCCACTCCCGCAAACACCCTACCTTTCTTATTCTCCTTCTTCATTTTTCTTTTCTTTCTCTTTCAGGGTGTCAGCATTTTTAAACTATATGTGGAGAATGGGAAATGTTGTTAGGCTGGCAGGCACTAATGGCTGATATCAAGTGGTTCTTGATCTATAAACAATTACCAACAGGGTTGGAGTTGGTCACCAGATGCCACAGGCACCATGTGTTGCCCATTTTCCTCTTCTAGTTTTCACCAAAATTAATAGGATTCTTACCACTGAGGCCTAGAACATTCCCTGAAATTTTGGAATTGATTGGACGCAGCATTCAAAAGTGATCATGTTACATCCAAACAGACACATGCCGGCAAGTTGAGTGAAGGCCTCACAAGCTGGGCCAAAAATACTTGAATTTTTTCAAAGACTGAACTACTGTTAAGAGAAACGCTTCTGAAACAACAGTCCTGTGTCTGAGCCAGGTCTGCCCTGTGGACTTGTGCTGGCACAGTTGTGTTGGTCGGGGGTGTGATGAGGAATGATCACTGACAGACATAGCTGTGACCATGAAAGCACCTACTGTACACACAGTTATACCAGCAAAACACCCTTTTGCCAGTATAGCTTATTTCATTCGGGGGAGCACTGGTATAAGTCATACTGGTAAGAACCCAGATTTGCCTGTATAAGCTGTATCCACACTAGGACTGCTATAACCAGACTGTCAAAATGCGCCCTGCATAGATGCAGCCTGACTAGGAAACACTAAGGCCTTCTCCGTTAACTAACATGAGGGAATAGCATATACCAAGAACCACAAGAGAGCTAGACAGATACCTAAGGCCTAGTTTACACTAGAAAAGTTTTGCTGATATAGCTATACTGGCAAACCCTGCCAGTGTTGTGCTCGCAAATAAGTGCTTTTGCCGGTATAGCTTTTAGGCTGGCTCAGTGAGCAAAATAAGTGATACCAGCAAACTTTCATGCCGGTATAACTGTCTACATGAGAGTTTGTGCCAGTATAGAAATGTCACTAAAAAGTCACACACTAACTGACATTGCTATACCAGCAAAAGTCGCTATGGTAGGCTCAGACTAAGAAAGCACCTGGGATTACTTTCTAGGGCAAAGTCTACCAGTCAGTATGGGACAGAGAGGAACCACCTCCCCGCAAAAGAAAAAAACCAACAAAACCATCCACACACACACAAACACACACACCCTACCTTAAGGTTTCAGAAAAGGGCAACAAAAATGGTTTAGGGGTATGGAATGGCTTACACCTGAGGAGAGATTAATAAGATTTGTCTCTTTGCCAAGTTGAAAAGTCCCACTAAGGGGGGGATATGACTGAGGTCTATAAAATCATGACTGGTGTGGAGAAAGTAAATATGGAAGTATTATTTAGTCCTTCTCATAACACAAGAACTAGGGGTCACCAAAAAAAATTAATATGCAGCAGGTTTAAAACAAACAAAAGGAAGTATTTTTCCACACAACGCATAGTCAACCTGTGGAACTCTTTGCCAGAGGAAGTTGTGAAGGCCAAGACTATAACAGGGTTCAAAAAAGATAAATTCATGGAGGATAGGTCCATCGATGGCTAGTAGCCAGGATGGGCAGGGATGGTGTCCCTAGCATCTGTTTGCCAGAAGCTGGGAACTGGTGACAGAGGATGGATCACTTGATGATTACCTGTTCTGTTCATTCCCTCTGGGGCACCTGGCACTGGCCACTGTCAGATACTCCTGAGGGCATTCTGCGCCAAAAAATTAAACATTCTGCTCACAATATTTTAAAATTCTGCAAGTTTTGTTTGTCAATAAATAAACACAGAGGCTTCAGTATGGAAGTGGGGAGCACAGGCCTCTGGCTGTACGAAAGTGGGAGATCACCCTGCAGCCTCCCCACCACTCACCCTTGGGACACGGACTCAGTGGTGAAGCTGCACCCGAACCTGACACAGCACAAGACCTGGGGCCCTGCCCCTCTGCGCCAGGCACACCAGGTGGGGGGCAGGCAGGCTCAACCAGGCAGGATCCAAGTGTGGAGAGGCTCAGTATGGTGACGAGATGGATTTTGTGTGGGACAGCCTGGGTGCAGGCAGCTCAGTGGGGGGTTTGGGGGGGGTCTAGGTGTGGGGGGGATCTGGATGCACAGAGGCTCACTGGGGGGGTTGCAGGTGCAATGGAACTCTGCGGGAGCTTCCCGGTGAAGGTGGTTGGGGCTCAGCCGAGGGGTCTGGGTGTGGAGGTCTCAGCAGGGGGGGCTGGGAGAGTGGGGCTTGGTGGGGTGGGGGTCTGGATGCAGCTAGTTGGGGGTTAGTGGTGTGGGGATCTGGACGTGGGGGCTCAGGGTGGTGCAGAAGGTGGGGCATCAGGGTGGGAGTTTGAGTGCAGGGAGCTCAGTGGGGGGTGGTCTGGGTGCAGGGGCAGGGGGTCTGGGTGCAGGGGGGCTCCAGATGCAGGGGTTGAGGTTCAGTGGGGTGGGGTTTGGGTATGGAGGGCTAGGGGAGGTTCTGGTTGTACACAGTGAGGCTTGGCAGGGGTGTTTGGGTATGGGAGGTCCAGATGCATGGGGGTTGGGTGGATGGGGGGAGCAGCTCCCTGTACAGTGACTCCTCCCCCCGCAGCTGAGGAGTGATAGGGGCAGGAAGTAGGGGAGGATGCTGAGTTTCCTGCAGCTGGAGGAGGTTTCTGGGGGTGGGTCTGACACAGCCACAGCCACTCCTTGCAGGGGAAGAGGAAGTCCTGTCCTCTCCTGCCTCCAGCCCAGCTGGGACTAGCAGCTGATCCCGGCTCAAGGTAGAAGCCACTGACTGAGGTGTCCCCAGCCCTGTGATGATTTACCTCTCTGCCAGCTACTCTGGGTGCTTGAAATGATGCACATGCACAGCTAGGGACAGTGCGTGACTGCTCTTGCAGGTTTCCTTTTCTTCCCTGTCAGAAAGTCATTTTTCTGCAGGGAAGCAAAGAAATCTGTGGGGGACATGAATTCTGCGCATGCACAGTGGCACAGAATTCCTCCAGGAGTCTTCAGAAGACTGGATACTGGGCTAGATGGACCTTTGGTCTCATAGAATCATAGAATATCAGGGTTGGAAGGGACCCCAGAAGGTCATCTAGTCCAACCCCCTACTCGAAGCAGGACCAATTCCCAGTTAAATCATCCCAGCCAGGGCTTTGTCAAGCCTGACCTTAAAAACCTCTAAGGAAGGAGATTCTACCACCTCCCTAGGTAACGCATTCCAGTGTTTCACCACCCTCTTAGTGAAAAAGTTTTTCCTAATATCCAATCTAAACCTCCCCCACTGCAACTTGAGACCATTACTCCTCGTTCTGTCATCTGCTACCATTGAGAACAGTCTAGAGCCATCCTCTTTGGAACCCCCTTTCAGGTAGTTGAAAGCAGCTATCAAATCCCCCCTCATTCTTTTCTTCTGCAGACTAAACAATAGTCTGACCCACTATGGCCATTTTTATGTTCTTAAGCCATTTCCTGGTGTATATTAACATCATGGTTAATCAAATATTTGCATGTTGCCCAATTTATTATTGCACAGAGAGGACTTATCCTTTCAGCAATCACTATTAGGACAATATGAAGAATTTTTTTTAATGACTGTATATAGAACTGCCAGTTGCTGAATGGAAAAAAGCTCCAATGAAAATATTTGGCTTTGGTGTAGACAAGGCCACCTATGGACATTTTCCTTTCCTCTTCTCTCCCTCCCCCTTCTCTCCCAGCCATTAATTTACTAGCAGCAGCTGGGATTGTCTGGAGATATGGAGAGAACCATAAGAGGACCGTGCCTATGCTGTTAGTTCTGGAATATTAGGGGGATTATTTTTAAGACTTTTTCCTGTTACATGTCAGGCTGCAATTGGAAAAAGGAACTTAAGAGGATTTTCATGCAGTATATTTGTTATTCTTTTTGTTGTTGCCACCACATGTGGGATTTGTGTGCATTTAGGATATCAACTTAACTGTGTTCCCTGCACTTCTTTACTTATATTTGCCAGTTGACGAGATGCCAAGGTGCAGCACCTAAATCAAGAAGATTTAAAAGTAAACATCATTTAGAATATAGCCAAATAATGTAATGGTAGTGAGGTGGGGGGGTTCACATGCTGTTTTTAACGGAGGATGCATCTTCTAAATGATTGGACTGCAGTCAACTAATACCTTGATAAAACAAATCTGCATATTGCCAAATACTTGAATTGTCATCAGTCTCTCCTTTTGCAGGATTATTCCATTCTACTTTTATTGGCCTGTATCTTTTATAGTGTTTTAAAGGGGTTACAATCATTTGTCATCATCATTAGGTTTTGCCTTGCTTGTCTGCATTGTACAGCTGATTATTTTGTTCCTTTTTTCACAGTTTCCTTACTAGATAGAACTGATCAGTTCATGCCTGGGGGAGTTGCTCTCCAGCTCTGCAGTTTAGGACCTATCTAAGCACCTGTGTACAGAACTTTTGCCTTTCATCTTCTTGATCTCCTCCTCCTGGGTCCTTTTTTGCAGGTGCCCAGCAGACAAGTGGCACTATGGGTGAAGGCACAGACACATACTATAGCCTTGATTTGGGCAGGCATTACTATTTTAGACCACACATCTTTCCTAATACACATCCCTGTCCAGAGACATACACGTCACCCTTTACTGTCTCTATTTTTAAATTAGGAGCACATGAATTGTCGAACCAATGGTCTGTCTAGTCCAGGATCTTGTCTCTCACTGGCCAGTAGCAAGTGCTTTTGGAGGAAGATGTAAGCAGTTGTAGTTGTCATGGAATAACTGGCCCATAGTTCTTTGGGTAGATCTTGCTCTACAATTCTATTCTGTCAAGAGCTCTAGGCCTCTTCCCTTTACAGAGGGTGCTTGCCACTTTGGCTCACTTAGTTAAACTCTATCAAACAGGAACTCATATTTGTCTACTGGGACCACACTTGGTCAAGGGGCAGAGTTGAAAAGGATGGCCTCTCTCTTTCATTCTGTCTCTCTTTAAATTGTCATTTTCCAGAAATTGATTACTATGGCAATTTAGAGAAGACACAGTTGAGGGCAAAAACATCCAAACAATATCATACTGTGGGAAAATATTCCTACCATAGTCTTAAGAGACTATGAATCCTCTGCACAGCTTCTCTTAAAAGGAAAGGAGTCTAGGCTGCTGCTGGGATGTAACAGACTCCATAGACAGCAGAACCTCAGTGTTACGAACACCTCAGGAATTGAGTCTGTTCGTAACTCTGAAATGTTCGTAACTCTGAACAAAACTTTATGGTTGTTTTTTCCAAAAGTTTACAACTGAACATTGACTTAATATAGCTTTGAAACTTTACTATGCAGAAGAAAATGCTGCTTTTAACTATCTTAATTTAAATGAAACAAGCACAGAAACACTTTCCTTATCTTGTCAAATATTTTTTTTTAAACTTTAGAATCATAAAAGATCAGGGTTGGAAGGGACCTCAGGAGTTCATCTAGTCCAACCCCATGCTCAAAGCAGGACCAATCCCCAATTTTTGCCCCAGGTCTCTAAATGGCCCCCTCAAGGATTGAACTCACAATCCTGGGTTTAGCAGGCCAATGCTCGAACCACTGAGCTGTCCCTCCCCCCATAATAAACTTCCTCTTTATTTTTTTTTAGTAGTTTACATTTAAACACAGTACTGTACAGTATTTGCTTTTTTTTTTTGGTCTTGTCTCTGCTGCTGATTGCATACTTCGGGTTTCAAATGATGTGTGTAGTTGACCAGTCAGTTCGTAACTCTGGTATTCATAACTCTGAGGTTCTACTGTGACATGTTAGGAACCAAAGGCTAATTTAACCTAGTCTATTTTGATTTCCAAATGTCTTTCTCTCTTTATGTTCTTAAATAGTCCCACACATGTTCATGAATTTATCCTCACAACAGTGTTGTGAGACAGGGAAGTATTATTCCCATTTCACAGATGGAAAAGGTCACATAGGAAGCCTGGGGCAGGGCCAGGGCCAGGAATTGAACTTGGATTTTCTGAATGCCAGTCTAGTGCCTCAACCCCAAAATCATCCTTCCTCCAGAAGATTCCCCCTGAAAGGGGCATTTCACCTGATAGCTATAACCATCAGCATTCTAGAACCTTGTCTCAGTCACTGGTCCAGTGTACTGGACTGGAAGTCAGGAGATTGAGTCCAGTCTTGGCTCTGCCTGTGATCTTGGGCAAATCACTTCACTTCTGTGTGCCTCCATGTGCCTAGACAGTACAATATTGCCATTAATGATTGTTCTTACAGCATCCAAAACTTCATTGATCCCCTTCCTACTCCTATTTGCAGTACAGCTTAAAAGGACACTGTCAAGAACTCTCCAACAGTTTTACTTTTTAAACTCTCTATTGCTTTCAATATCTCATTTAAAAGCTGGAAAATAAAATTTCTCTATCGATTTTTTTCCCCATTTGGCAAACATTGATTTTGTTGTTGTTGTTTTTAATGGAGCTTGAAATTAACATGAATCTATTTGTTTACTTCCTTGTTCGCATTAAGACAGTTCTAGTAATAGTTGCTTAGGTAGAGGTCACTACAGAGCCTGGAACAAGAGCACAGCATTGCAAAATATGTTTGTATTGGGTCTATACAAGCAGAAGAAAATTCTCTTTGCAATAGATTTGTGGGTTTTGTTATTGGTCAGTTGTTTGGTCAATATGTCAAACCTGGAGGGCATTCCCTACAAAATTCTGAGAGCTTTAAAAGTGTGTCAGATTTGGGGCCTTGGCTATTTTTCAATGTTTTCTTAAGTAAGTTTTTTATTCCTTGCATAATATCACTATGTCATCATTCAGCATTAGGGGTGATCTGCCCCTGAACAAAGTTGATATTCAGTTAGTTGGCACAGCTATATGTTGCTTAAAAGCTAGAGACTCACAGCACATGTTGTTATGATTCTGTGATAATACAGTCTTCAAGTTGCTATGGCCACGTGTAGTGATGAGCTGCCAAAATCTTAACAAAGGGTTCCCTCCTCACCCCACGAGGGGGTTGTTGCCCACCCCCACCCCCCAGGATTCTTGCCCCATCCAACCCCCCTTGTGTTCCTTGATGCCCCCCAGGACCCCTGCCCCAACCATCCCCCTCCCCTGTCCCCTGACTGCCCCCAGAACCAGGCAGGAGGGTCTCGTGGGCCACTGTAGTGGGTGCCCACCCCGCCTCGCCCCTAAGAGCCAGAGGCACCTGCCAGGGGGCGAGGTGGGGAGTCCCGGAGGTGCTTACCTGGGGCAGCTCCCAGGAAGCATCTGGCAGGTCCCTCTGGCTCCTAGGGGCGGGGGAGCATAGCTGCGGGGGGAGCAGCCGCTCCCCCACAGATCACATCAAAAGTGGTGCCTTAGGTGCCAACTCCCTGGGTGCTCTGGGGCTGGAGCACCCATGGGGAAAATCTGGTGGGTGCAGAGCACCCACCAGCAGCTCCCCACCCCGCTCCTGGCCCCAGATCACCTCACCTCCTATCCGCCTCCTCCCCTGAACGTGCCGCCCCGCTCTGCTTCTCCGCACCTCTCCCCTGCCCCGGCTTCCCATGAATCAGCTGTTCGGCGGGAAGCCTGGGAGGGCTGAGAAGCAGGCCACGGCTTCCCACTCAGGCTGAGGGTGGTGGAGGTGAGCTGGGGCGGGGAGCGGTTCCCCTGCGCACCCCTCCCTCCCACCCCAGGGTTACCTGCTACAGCGCAGGCAGCCCTCCTCGCACCCTCCCCCCAGCCCACCTCCCTGAGCAGGAAGCCGCGGCCTGCTTCTCAGCCTGCCCCAGCTTCCCACGCGAACAGCTGATTCGCGGGAAGCTGGGGGGGGGGGGCAGAGAAGCAGAGCAGGGCAGAGCCTTCAGGGGAGGAGGCGGAGCGGAGGTGAGCTGGGGAGCTGCCGGTGGGTGCATTTTCCCCTTGGGTGCTCCAGCCCTGGAGCACCCATAGAGTCGGCACCTAAGGCGCCACTTTTGGCCAGTTAAATTTAGAAGCCCTTTTAGAACCGGTTGTTCCGTGAGGGACAACCGGTTCTAAAAGGGCTTCTAAATTTAACAACCAGTTCTGGCAAACTGGTGCGAACCAGCTCCAGCTCACCACTGGCCACGTGGACTTCACAGTCATCAGCAGGGGCACAATATTCTGCCACAAAACGGAGGCAAAAACTGTAGTTAATTCACTGTAGAGATATTTGGGCTTATCCTCTGCCTGCCATTAGAGGGAAACAAAGACAAACATGCTTAAGTAGATCTGACGCTTCTTCTAGTAGATGCCAGTAGTACACATGCATGGAACATTAGTATGTGTCCACATATTATCAAGACTATAATTTGAAATGGGAACACAGCAATCCAAGGGTACCAACTCTACCAGATGAATCTAAAGGGGGTTTGCTTCTGACCAAGCCAGTGGCAGCTGTACTAAGCATGCACCAGCTGGAAATTGCTTTTTACCTAAGAACATAAGAACTTCCATACTGGTTCAGACCAACAGTCCATCTAGTCCAGTATCCTTTCTCTGGTAGTGGCCAGTATCAGTGGGAGTGTACAGGACAGGGCTGTTGGAGTGATCCATCCATCCATCTTCCCCTTCCAGCTTCTGGCAGTCAGAGGTTTAGGCCCCTCCCCCAAAACATGGGGTTGCATCCTGACCATCTCAGCCAATGGCCATTGATGGAGCCATCCTCCATTAACTTATCTAGTTCTTTTTTGAACCCAGTTATGCTTTTTGCCATTCACAACCTCCCATGGCAACTAGTTACTCAATTAACCTGTGTATTGTGTGAAAAAGTACTTCCTCTTGTTTGTATTAAACTTGATGTCTCTTAATTTCATTGGGTGACCCCTGGTTTTTGTAGCGTGGAAAAGGGTAAATAACACTTCTGTATGCACATTTTCCATACCACTCCTGATTTTACAGACCTCTATCATGTCCCCCCGGTCATCTCTTTTCTATGCTGAACAACCATAATATTTTTAGTCTCTCCTCATACAGAAGCTGTTCCATATTCCTGATAATTTTTGTTGCCCTTTTCTGAACCTTTTCTATTCCACTGTATCCTTTTCGAGATGAGGCAACCAAAACTTGACAGTATTCAAGGTGTGGGTCACCCCATGACTTTATATGGTAGCATGATATTTTCTAACCCTTTCCTAATATACTGTTAGCCTTTTTGACCACTGCTGTGCATTAACAGTTAATTCAGAACCCATCACTATATATGTGTAGTTGGGGTTATTTTTTCCAGTGTGCAGTACTTTGCACTTATCACTGTTGAATTTCTTCTGCCATTTTGTTGCCCAGTCACACTACTATGTGAGTTCCCCCTGTAACCAGGGGTGCTGGAACTAGGAGTGCTGGGGGGTGTAGCAGCACCTCCTGGCTTGAAGTAGATTCCATCACATACATGGCTTATAGTTTGGTTCAATGGCTCTCAGCACCCCCACTATAAAAACTGTTCCAGTGGCCACTGCCTGTAACTCTTTGCAGTCAGGTTTGGACTCAAGTATTTTGAGTTATTTTGTATCATCTGCAAACGCTGCCACTTCACTGTTCACTCCCTTTTCCAGATCATTAATGACTATGTTGAACAGCACAGCTTCCAGTACAGATCCTTGGAGGACCCCACTGTTTACCTCTCTCCATTGTGATAACTGACCATTTATTTCTACCCTCTCATTTCTTATCTTTTAACCAGGGACCGATCCATGAGAGGATCTTCCCTCTTATCCCTTGTTAGTTTCTTTGACAGCCTTTGGTGATCAACCTTATCAAATTCAAGTACACTATATTGACTGGATCACCCTTATCCATGTGCTTATTGACGCCCTCAGAGAATTCTAATAGATTGGTGAGGCAAGACTTCCCTTTACAAAACCCGTGTTGACACTTCATGAACAAATCATGTTTATCTAGGTGTCTGATAATTCTGTTCTTCACTATAGTTTCTACTAACTTGCCCGGTATTGAAATTAGGCTCACTGGCCTGTAACTGCCAGGATCTCCTTTGGAGCCCTTAAAAAAATTGGTGTTAAATTAGCTATATTCCAGTCATCTGATACAGAGGCTTGTGTCAGTGATATGTAACATATCACTGTTAGTTCTGCAGTTTCATATTTGAGTTCCTCCAGAACTCTTGGGTGAATACCACCTGGTCCTGGTGACTTATTTCTGTTTAACTCATCAAATTTGTTCTACTGACACATCAGTTTGGGACAGGACTAAAATTTGTTGCCCAAAAAGGCTAGCTCTTATGCATCTCCCCCACATCCTCTTCATTTAGCTTCTCTTCTTCAATGGCCTTGTTGTCTTCCTTGAATGCTCCTTTAACACCTTGGTCAGCTAGTGGCCCCACTGCTTGTTTGGCAGACTTCCTGGTTCTGATGTACTTTAAAAAAAATTTTTTTACTATTAGTTTTTGCATGTTTAGCAAGTTGCTCCTTATATTCTTTCTTGGCCTGCCTTATTATACTTTTACACTTAACCTGCCACAGTTTGTGCATCTTCATATTATCCTCACTAGGATTTGACTTCCAAATTTTAAAGGATGTCTTTTTGCCTAACGACCTTCATTACTCTGTTATTTAGCCATGGTGGCATTCTTTTGGTCCTCATCATTTTTTTCTGATTTAGGGAATACATTTCCTCTGAGCCTCTATTATGGTGTTTTTAAATAGCCCCATGCTGCTTGCAGGCATTTAGCTCTTGTGACAGCTTGTCATGGGGTCCTCTGATCAGTAGGGCGCATCCTCCTGGCCAAATTAGCTCCTTCCAGATGCTGCGCCCTCCTCTGGTAGTCTCTCCAACCATTTTCCACTCACAATGGGTGGAGAGACTACCAGAGGAGGGCGCAGCATCTGGAAGGAGCTAATTTGGCCAGGAGGGTGCGCCCTACTGATCAGAGGACCCCATGACAAGCTGTCACAAGAGCTAAATGCCTGCAAGCAGCATGGGGCTATTTAAAAACACCATAATAGAGGCTCAGAGGAAATGTATTCCCTAAATACTTACAAATGTAAGTCTCTGCTACTCTGGGTGTTCTCCTTCATGACTTGACCCCCTGGCCAGGTCACTATATGTGTTTCCCCCTTCTGGGGTACCATCGTCTTTTGGGGCAACTGTCCCAGGGAGTCCTGTCTCCTCTGCCTGGTCTGTACCACTTCCGCAATAGCTGGTGGGGGAATCTGGACCCAGCCTCTACTCCAGGTTCCAGCGCAGGGGCCCTTTCTTCAGCACCCAAGGTCTGTACTGTCTCATAATGTCCTGGTTTTCCCCTGAGCCTTTCTTACCTTTGTGGCTCTCCAGTCCTCTTTGGGTTTACCAGCCCAAACACTCTTCTCCCAGGGAGTAACTGCAGACTACTTCCCTGCAACCTTTTCTCTGCTATCAGCTTCCTGCCTTTATAAACCCAGCTTGTTCCTCCTCAGCTCCCTCATTCAGTCAAGGGATCACTTAAGCCACCTGATTCTCCTCAGCTGTGGCCTGTCTGGTCAACTGGCTCCCTTCTTAGCCTACATTAACATCTTCAGGGCAATTGTGGGTGAACACCCCACTACACAGCTCCTTTTAATTTCTAATAAGCATCCTCATTTTTATGTATTTCTCCTTTTCAAAGTTAAATATTACCGGGGTATTTTGGTATTATCCCCCATACAAGGATATTTAAATGTAACTACATTACAGTTACTCTTGTGTCACTATTACTGAGTGGTTCTTGGATCAGATTGTGTGCTCCACTTAGGACTAAATCAAGAATTCCCTTGTGGTTTCCAGGACTAACTGCTCCAAGAAACAATCACTCATGGTGGCTAGAAATTTTATATGTACATCACGCCCTGAGATTACATTTATCCAGTCCGTATTTTTAGAAAGGATTTATCTTTCTCAGTTTCTTCGGATTACAGTAATTCACAGCTGTGCACAAGGTATAACTTTTCCTTCTAAAGGGAGTATAGCACAATGACACATAGACGTACTCACACAATCTTCCCAATGTAGCTATTTTTAGTGTTTCTTTGAAAAGTGCCCTTCTTGCATGTTCAAATCACTTTTGACCAGGAGGCTAAAGGTGTTGGTAATCTGCTTGCTTGGATTTTAATAAAATAAAACTAACAAAATGCTGAAGGAGGGATGATAAGCAGTTCTGCTGAGGTTTGGTTTTTGTGATTGTCTCTGACTCACAATGTCACTTAGAATAAGAGACTTATAGCTTTACAAATTGCTGACTGCTGGTTACTAATTTACTTACGTATATCCTCAGTGGATGGGCACCGAGACAAAGAACGAATGATAATACTTATGGTCACCTCTGCATTGTAGTTACAGTCTACAGTGTAGTCAGCAGTTAGCAGCTGCATTTGAAGGGCTATTAGCGAGGCAAAGTAGAAGTGATGTGTGTGCATGATGTAATTACAGCAGTAATTATATAACATTCCATGTTACATTATTACAGGGTCTATTCTGTCCTCGACAAGCATGCATAACTCCCATTAATGCTAATTGAACTTGTGCACATGAATCAGCAGCTGAACAGACACCTAAATTAATTACATAGAAACTATCAATTTAGGTGTTATAAATCCACTGAAATATTTGCCCAGTACAAATATTTATAGTCATAGGCAGAGCTATCCTGGGCAGAAAAAGAAGGGGTGGGGAAGGGAGTGCTGATATAAAATCCTTGTTGAATACTTGGATTGTGATAAATGGTCTGGATGAGGATCTGCAGAAATGCTGGCTCCTAGCTATACTTGCCGAATGCTTTTGGTACATTCTTCCAAAAACATGGAGTTCCATTGGAATGAACAAAATGAGAATTCTACATTTCCATAGCACCTTTCATGGACGAGGTCTCTCAAGCCTTTCCAAATAAATGGTTTGTAAACAGGGAGTGGCTAGGCAAATAGAGAGGCCATGTGAACAGCAATAATTATGCACAGGCTTGGATGTGACATACCACTCGTTTTTTCTTAGCTCTTGCAAAATATAACTTTCTATACAGGAGCACTTGGATCAAGTGAGCTTGATGGTGACTGGGCAATACAATATTGAAGCCTATGCATGTGGTAGGAGATGCTTGTGTCTGAAATATTAACTTATGTTTTAATGGTGGGCCTGATCCTGTAAACATTTTTGCATGATTATCAGGTGGGGATACTGTCCAGGGGACTGAATTTATCCTCTCTCTCTCTCTCTCTCTCTCCCCCCTCCCCCTTTTTTCTTTTTAAAGTATTAGGAGAGCTTGAGTTTCAATTTGATGATCACTAGAAGTGGGCACCAAGATCATTGTCAAAACATTTCATTTGAAAGACACTGAAGCCCCTTAGATATCCACACTAATATTACCACATTTATATCCTGTAATTAGACTATAGTAGTGGTCCCTTGAAATATGTTAACTACTTACTTACTAAACAATCTGTTCCATCTTATATTTAGCTGTGACGCTCTAAGTACCTTTCCCAGACCTGAAGAACAGCTCTGTGTAAGCTCGAAAGCTTGTCTCTCTCACCAACAGAAGTTGGTCCAACAAAAGATATTACCTCACCCGCCTTGTCTCTCTTTATTCTGGGAACTTCTAACCAACAATAAAGTATCTGATCCTTTAGACCCTTGCTCAGGGGACACATAGTCCTGATAAATAGTATCACTGAAGTCAATAGGAGCTAAAGGTGCTCAGCACTACTGAAAATCAGGCTACATATTTATTTGTTAATAGTACTAAATATTTATAATCTGAGAGCACCTAAGGCCATTTATGCTAACTGCATACAAACACAAGAATGGTCTCTGCCCTAAGAAGTTTAGTGTTAAAAAGCTACAATCTGACAAGATTTAGGTGCTAAACATGGATGTTTAGGCACCTAATTATGAATTTAGATGCCTAACTTTAAGGTCTCAAGTTGAAAAACGTTGGCCTAGGTAGTTGACTGACAAAGCAGAATGGCACCATGTGTCAGTCTGTTGGTTTTATTTGAGTTCACAAACCATGGTATAGAAAGGCATTTTATGATCTATAACAGACTTAGGCCCTAATTCAGGCAAGTACTTAAATAAAGTGCTTAAGTACTTGGCTGAATTTGGGCCTTAAGGAGTTGCTACAGTGGCTGCCATGCCACTTGTTTGTCTCTTGTTTCCATTACAAGAACACAATAAAGAATAAAGACAAAATGAGCACATCAAAACCCCACAGTAGCATTATTGCTGCAGCACAATCCAATGAGAGCAGGAGGGAAATGAAAGTTAAGGCTAGCCCTCTGCCCTCGTCCTGTTTTTGGCTAGAATTGAAGTACCTCCATGCAATCTTCACAGAAATGAAACTACACAGTATCACCAGACATTTGACACACACAGCAGAGTTATGTGTGCATGCATGACAACAATTATAAGCCCCAAGTCCTGCTCCCTCTAAGTCAACGGCAAAAGTCCCATTAACTTCAAGGGTAGAGGGATGATGCCAATGGCTTGTACGTATCTGGAATGCTTTGTACATTTAGGTCTCATTTATGGCAGGAAGGCACAACCCTGCACAAGGAACACGTGGCAGTGGGAGCTCCTGGAGGCATCAGGCCTCAAGCAGCTGCAAAGCTTCCTGTAGATCCTGGTGAACACAGCCACTGTTACCTTAGTAGGGGGTGCAACATTAATTTCCCTCTGAGTATGAACTTTGCTCCTCCTTCCCTTGTTTTTGGGTGACTAGAACGATTAGTAATGTAGAGTTGATTGACATTTTTTGCAATTCAAAATTTTGACCCAAAAAATCATGAATATTGTTTCCCATATTTGTGATCGGCGATAGAGCTAATTTGGAAAATCTTAACATTTTCCCTTAATTTCACATTTTGAGGATAAAAAATGGGGAATGCGGGAAATCACAATTTTTTAATAGGTTTCAGAGTAACAGCCGTGTTAGTCTGTATTCGCAAAAAGAAAAGGAGTACTTGTGGCACCTTAGAGACTAACCAATTTATTAGAGCATAAGCTTTCGTGAGCTACAGCTCACTTCCTCTGAGGAAGTGAGCTGTAGCTCACGAAAGCTTATGCTCTAATAAATTGGTTAATTTTTTTATAGTGGTTTTTCTTCTGATTATTTTTTTAAACCAGCCCTAGGAGCAGTCACTGCACTCAGGAGAGTTTATGGACAGCAGTTTTGTCTGACTCTGATGTGGTGGTGGTGGGGATCCTTTGCTCCTTTCATGCACCCACATAGAGGCTGAGTGCAACCTGGCTTAACTGCATAACATGAGCGTTGCTATATACCAGTAGCTTCATGTACCGAAATTATGTTTCCTTCAGAACAGAAGACTACAAACACTGTGCTGAAAATGGAAAATGTAATAAAGATAGTAATAGTACCTAGGTCTTATATAGCACCTTTCATCTTCAGCTCGCAAAGCATTTTACAAAGGAAGTCAGGATCATTCACCCCACTTTACATGGCTCAGGGTGTGGGCATGACTTGCACAATGTCAAGAATAGAATCCATGTCTCCTGATTCCCAGTCCAGTGCTCTCTCTGATAGGATGCCCTGCCTATTGTATATAAACCAGAGTTCAGATTCAAAGATATATGACAAAATTCATCCCTGATACAACTCCAATCACTTCAGCCCAGGATGTTTAAGTCTTGTCTTTCTCATATGTCTTATATTCAAACAGGCTTGGTGTAAGCACATTATGTGGGGTGACCAAATATCCTTTTTCAAACATTTAGTGGTTACAAATTTAACTTTATAATTTTACAAATATCAATACATTGATTTGAACTCCACTGCTCTTTAGGATATAATGTACATCACGTTTTATTAGAGCTTTCCCTTTTGCATTACAAATAGCTGACAGTTTAAATATTTAACTCTGCTTTGTTTTGCTTAAGAAAGCGCTAGGCACATCTGTGCTGCTATATAAGTCATAAATAATCATGACTGATAGGTCAGATTCCTCAAAATATAACCAGTCTAATCAAAGGGAATTTTCCAGATTTAGACATTCACGATGGGACGTTTTAGACAGCAGCAAATATATAGGGCTGCAATTACCGTTGTGAGCACTTATGCAGATAGTGTCAGTGAAGGCAATAGGGACTTCTAGCATGAGTAAGTGCTCAACAACGTGTGACAGGGTTGGCATGATCCAGCCCAGAGCTAGGATCTGGTAGGTAACCTTTATTAGGGCCTGATAAAGGAAGCCATTTTTGTCCTGGCCATCACCTGAGTCTGCATTCTCTCTACAGTATTTTAAGGCTGTCTTGCTGAGCACTGTTTGTCTTTTTTTTTTTTTTTTTAATCTTTATTCCCCCATCTTCCCTCAATTAACTCAGAAGCCATCAGATATGTGTGTGTCAGGGTGAGAATCAATGAGGCTTCTCTAATACTGTCTTGTTGGCTATTCAATGACATAGGGCAGTGCATGAGCCTGTATCGACAACTCCCCACTAACCTATTGCTAGAACATCTAACACACCCTGAGTTTACTGTAAAAGTCTTCTGTGGCTCATTACAGCAGAGGAGCAGGTAGTATTACCCCCTGGATAGCATGTACCTTGCTATAACATATGTCAGTGTTTAAGAACAATCTTACAAAAAAAGAGTACACAGCAGGCCTCCTCGGTGCTACAAGGAATTCCATTTTGCTGAATCTGAACAGAAAATAATAATACTAATAAAAAAGCCTACAGAAAGCTGACATTTTTTTATCTCGGTTCTGGCAGTACTTTGTTTCTCGTTCATCACAAATTAAATAAAACCTAAGCAGCAGGTGTTACTGTAGATATGGGGGTGGAGGGAAATGTGCCATGCAACACTTATGCTGAAAAACCTAATGAAAAACACACAGCGTTTCCAGAACCCTCTTTCTAGTCAGACCCCCTGCTGCGATAAAAGGTCAGAGAAAGCAAGCAAGCAAGAGAAAAAGGTATTTCACTGGGAAGACAAGGGAAAATTTAATACAAGCCAGTTCCAGCACTGATAGTCCAGAGTGATTATATTCTTTGAATGCCAGATATTAGAAGCTTTAATAAAGGAAACCCAGATATAATCCATTTAAAAACAAATATAGCCTTTCCCCTGCTGCAGAGGAGAACTTTTTGAGCTCTGCAGTGGCGTATTCCCGCAGAATAGAAAAGATGGGATGTGGGAGCTCTGTCCCGGATGGTGTGCGGCTGCCACCTGCAGTTTCTTAGCCTCATTGCAGGAGGGGAGGAAGCAAAGGCGTCAGCTAACAATGCAATCGGTAAAGAGCTGTTCATTTGTCTCAGAATGATATCTTTCAAATGTCCCTCATTTCAAGGGTCGTCTTCTGCTTTTATCCCAAAGTGCGCTCTGTTGTGTCCCCTCACTTTGATTGTTGAAAACGATTGACACTGGAAATAACGAATAATGGCGCTGACAGTATAGAAAGAGTGGTTTGCCTTAAGGTTGGAATCCCACAGCCTTTTTAAGTGTCCTGTTTCAGAGTAGCAGCCGTGTTAGTCTGTATCCGCAAAAAGAAAAGGAGGACTTGTGGCACCTTTGAGACTAACCAATTTATTTGAGCATAAGCTTTCGTGAGCTACAGCTCACTTCATCGGATGCTGCACGAATGTTTATGCTCAAATAAATTGGTTAGTCTCTAAGGTGCCACAAGTCTTCCTTTTCTTTTTAAGTGTCCTGCATCAGGAATTTTTAATCCCTCACTTTGGGCCATTGGTACAAATTTCATCCCACATTTGGGTCTTGACTGGTTGAGAGGCATGCTCACATTTTCAAGTTATTGTCAGGAAGTAAGAATGAATAAAATCTTATTTGCTCCCTTTTTGACGGTGCTCATCGGTTTATGATGCTGAGTAAGACACATTCAGAATCAAGGTGGGGGAGTGAAGGGAAAATAACAAAGTATTTGGTGATGAAACATGGACAATCAGAGCCAGATTAAAATGACCAGAATTTATTTCAATGAGAAATAATGTCCATTTGGAGTTTTTCTTCTTTTTGAGGGAGCGGTAGCAAGGCAAGTGGGATTAAAATGTAATTCTCTCTCTACTCTATAACAGAGTCATGTTTACCTACATAAAGGCACAACTACATTCTGGTGCTTTAACTGAAATCCTAATTTAGTCATAAAGCAAGTCAGACAATGTCTAGAGCTGCTAAGACACAGCAGAGAGTGTTGCTTAAAACACACATACATACACAAACGAATTTTGCCCATTTTCTGTTAGAAGAGAAATGCTGAAAACTTACAAGATGATTGGCACCAGTTAATTTTTTATTTAATGAAGATCGTTTTGGTTTTAGATACGGCAGGTGCTGAGCTATTGATGATATGCAAATCCAGTCCTCAGCATTTAGCACAAGTATCTCAGGAAGGTGCTCAGGAGACCTGTAAGGGAAGAGAATGGAAGGAATCCTCTCCCAGTGCCATGGAACAGCTGTCAAGCTGCTCTGTGGAAGCTACTGTGCAGACTAACAGGCCCCCCACAGCATATGTGGATTTGAGTAACAGCAGATCATCCTGCCCTGCCCCCACAGCTCCCAGGGCTCTTGCAAACATCCCCTTTATAAAGCTACCTATGGTGCACCCAATGAACTTGTTTCCAGGCTGTCCAAGGCGTATTTTCCCCCTGCCTGGCACTCCCCATATGCTGCCCCCTCTGTGTAGCTGAATCACACCAGTTCTACTGGCAGGTACCCTCCAACTCCCTGATAAGGGCTCCGATGATCAAACACACACCTGCGGCTGCCGACTCTATCAGAGCTTAGGACTCATCCTAAATATGTGACGGACCCACTGTTGTGGAATTGTTGAATGCTCCCTTTCTCCAGCAGATTGCAGGCACAGATATGGAAAGCCAGGTCATTGTGGTGTTGTTCTAACTACCAATAGCTCGTGTAGAGCACTAAAAAAGATACTGTTTGACCAATGGGGACCTGCAAGTCTCCTCCCCCACTCCAAGCTTTGGTTAATAAATCGTACTAAAGAAACAACCAGCTGACGCAGGACAAAATTCTGCCCTGGCATCCCCATTGATTCCAGGTGTAAATTAAGGCAGAATTTGGACCTTGGTGTAACTGGTTGAAAACTCTCCCAGAAGTCCCTGAGCAAAATTCTCCAGTGATGTAATTGGGGTAGTTGTGGGATATTTGGCTCTGACTTTAATGTGTTTGCAAAAGAAGTGTAGCTTATGTGGCAGGGCAAGAGGGGAAAGCAGAGGAGGGGTAGCCTCCTCTGCTTTATCTCACACCCTCCAGTTGCTTCCCCTCCCACACACTTCCTCTACCTTTTGTGTGTTATTAACACTTATTTTGCACCCGCTGAATGCCAGATTGATACAATTCACACAACATTACCACTTACATCCAGTCCCATGAATTATCTGAACAGTGTGTGCCTGATATATAACTTATGCTACTATTATTTTACCACAGATTGGTGGTGGGAACTACTGAGCAAAATCACTGTGTGTGAGCCACTTCCAAACAGTGATTTATTTCTTCTCAGATGGCGGTGTTGGTGCAAGTGGCAAATGACTATTGTCACTGCTGCTATGGTTCGGTGACCTCCCAGAGTCATTTAGCTAGGATGGGGATGGGGCAGGGCTTCTCCCTCCTCACTTCTAGTGGGGGGAAAGTTACAGCTGGACTTGCAACAAAACGCTTGAGTCTTGGGATAGTTCATATCTAAATCTGGATTCAAACTTTGTAGCCCAGTCCTATCTCTTTACTGAGGGGCAAACCAACACCCAATACCTGACCCACATCTGAACTTTAGCTAAGTATGGATCCTAATCTTCACACAAACGTTACAGCTTGGTCACATATCTAGGAAATATTTAGATTTTTCCCTCCTCTCTCCCCAATAAAGATTTTATATAAACAAGGCAAGAGATCCTGTCCCCCCAGCTAAAACTCTTCTCTTGGCCCTCACCATCTCCCATGTTGACAACTATTGCAAACTCCTGCTCTCTGGCCACCCTGACACCCACATTGCTTCTCCCCACAGTCCATCCAAATGTAGCCACCAAAATCATCTTCCCTGTCCATGCTTCTAACCATGTCACCACACCAAATCCTTACACCAAATCAACTTCAAGCTTCTTAACTCACCTTAAAGGCTTTTTACAACTCATCCCCTCAGTTCTTGTGTCTTAATGATTTGCTCCCTGCAGTCCATAATCATTGCTACCATCATCCACCCGCTTGTCCACTTAAGAACATAAGAATTGCTAGACCAATGGTGCATCTAGTCTAGTATCCTGTCTTCCAACAGTGGCCAGTGCCAGGTATTTTAGAGGGAATGAACAGAACAGGACAATTACTGAGTGAGCCATCCCATCATCCAGTGCCGACTTCTGCCAATCAGAGGTTTAGGGACACCCAGAGCATGGGGTTGCGTCCCTGGCCATCTTGGCTAATAGCCATCAACAGACCTATCCTCCATGAACTTATCTAGTTCAGTTTTGAACCCAGTTATACTTTGGCCTTCACACCATCCCCAGGCAATGAGTTCCACAGATTGACTGCATGTGGTGTAAAGAAGTACTTCCTTATGTTTGTGTTAAATCTGCTGCCTATTAATGCAGTGCTCCCTTTATATGAATTCATAAAGCCACCATTCTATCCTTCAGTTCCCTCCTTGACGCCCATCTCTACTTTTATCCCTTCAGTACACTGCCAGCCAAAATCCTTTTGATTTAGGTTAAGCAGCTGCTCTGGGACCAGGCAGCTCCACCCTTCCACACCTGCAAAATGTGCATGGCTTCGAGGAGCAGCACAAAAGGAGAGATGCTCTTTATCCATTTGTGTGCTCTTTATCATATGCTCTTTATCATGAGCAAAGAAGAGCCTGGACATGGGAGGGAGGGAGTCTGCAGCAGGACTAGGAATTGAATCCTAGAGCTTCCAGAGCGCAGTCCAGGGTCTGAACAACAAGACCATCCTTCCTCTCAATGGCAGTGGTAACAAAAGCGCAAAGAACAAGATAAGACAACTTGATGACAAGACAACAAATAACAGTGTGGCCAACTTTTGTGATATGGGTGTTTTTCTTAAAACGCCAGCTCCTGAAGCCGTATGATTATGTGAGAATTACAGTTGTAATAAAAAAATTTAAAAAGTAAATGTCTAGCCTGAGGGTTATGGCCAAAAGCTTGAAAGCATGAACCCTAATGGCTCAAAATTAAAGAAAACTCCAAAGTGAATTACTGTAAAAGTCTCATAGTTTTTAAGACAATCTCCTAATTTGTAGAGGCCTGGCTCATGATCTATGAACACTACAGACTGGCATTACTGTGATTGTCACTGCATAAACACAAGCTGAACACAGAAGCACCACCAGTCACTAAAGCCAGGTTGCTAAATCCTCATCTTGTGGAAGCTGGTGTAGCTCCACTGATTTAAGCTAGCTGAGCATCTGGGTCATGCAATACAAGCCTAAAATCAGAGGGAAAGTGTTCCAAACCCCCCCAAGTATTTTATCTTCCTTTCCCACCTTCTTTTTATTTATCTGACTTTTTTCCCCATTTGCATTGGCACTGAAAACATGGCGAAGTGTGGTAAAAGACACGATGATGAAGAGAATTCAAGCTGCTCTGCCCGATATTAAAAGATGTGGCATTTGGTAATATTTGGACAGAGTCCAACCGCTAAACTGCTGAACTGCAGTTTGTAACATAAGCACAGCTTGAAGAGAAAGATGCAAAAAGGAGACAAAATGAAAGTTATCAACAGGAATAAAAGAACAAGCAACAGAAAAGCAGCAGGAGGAATACAAACTGTCTGAGGAAGACGGGGAAATGTACTGAATGCATAAAATGTAATATTAGTGATTCCACACAGCCACATAGTGAAGCAGAGCACTGGACTGATGATAAATTGAACTGGGAAAGGATGCAGTGAAATAAGAGAGTGGAAGCATAGCATGTGTGGCCAAACCATGATGGGTTACTAAATGAGACTAACCCCACCTAGAATGTTAAATGCCAAAAAATGATGCTTATTACATCTTTGATTTGAAGAGATAAGAGCAAGGAAATTCACAGTGAATACTCTCAGCCTGGGTAAGATTCCAATCTCAGTGACACTGGTGTAAATCTGCAGTAATATCAGTACTGTTACTCTGTATTTTCATCAGTGTCACTGAGATCAGGATCTGGACATAAGTGACCTAGTTGTATCAGCCGTAAGTACACTGTCTGAGAACAACTGGTTGTTGTTTTATAATTCTTACACTGTATGCTGCAATTCCTATTGAATGGTAGGCATGTTGGGTTATTTAAGGATAGGGTGCCAACATTAAGCTTTGCATTTCTTGGATGTTGTCAGTTCTAGTCAGATTCCAGACATTGTTATATCATACTTTGCCTTTTAAATTTAATGTTAAGATCCTAGAAAGACCACATCTGTCTTCCTGATCAGGAGTTTGGAACAACCAAGAAAAAGGCTGCACCCAAAGAATCCTTACCAGGTTTTACCTATGCAGGTGAAGGATTTGGGGAATTTGTTTTAGTTACATCTGCTCAGTGTCATAGAATAATAAGGGGCCAGTTTCTCTGCTGCTGTAACTTCACTGAGACCAACAGAGTCACAGCAACAGAGAATTTGGCCCGATGTCAAGCCAGAGTAAATTTGTTCAATAAAGTTATTCCCATTCAGTTGTAGTGTATGAAGTCCAAGCCTTCAGTGATCTGACAATTTATTTTGGATGACGAAAACATGCCTGAACAATGAAACAAACAAAATCAGCTTGTGGCTTGGAGATGTTAATAAACTCTCTTTGGTTTGATATAATGAAAAGACTCCAAAATATTGTCTTTCCATGGGTGAAATTCACTCTCCTGTGCAGAGGGCTGTCACAAGTCCCACTTAAGTACAAAACAGGGTGAAGTGGGACATAAATGCTTCATAGATCCTGTGTTGACCTTCTGCCTATGAATTAATTTTTCTCCGTATTAGTATTGAAAATATGCAGAAGTTTATTAATCATGTGACTTTTAGTTCAGAACTGTACCACGTTGAAGTAAAAGTGACCTCACTAAAAATTAAAGGGCCTCAATCACTGTATTGTACTATAAGACTGATTCTTTGATCTGGAAGCAGGGTAAATCTCACAAATACAGGCTCAGACTGATGAAAAGATCAAGACACATACCAATGGGTCCTAACCAGCAGCCAAGGCTGATGTTGCAGAGGGAAATCTGACAAGTACCACCCAATCTAGTAGGTAGTCACTGTTCTGGGCCTAGGAGTCACTTGAACTAGATTTTACAAGTTAGCCTCTACTTAAAAAGATACTAAACAAAACCCAATTAAATTAAATTATTGCTCTTAATTTGTCCTTTTTCTAATTTTGATTTTTACAAATTACTTAAAAACATTTGGCATCATTAAAAAAAAAAAAAACATTTCAGGCTGGAATTTTCAAGGAGCCTACTTAAGTTGGATGCCCAGCTTCTGTCAACAGTCCATTGGAGTTGGACACCTAATTCCCATAGGTGCCTTTGAAAATGGCTGCCTTGAATGTTTGAGCCGGTTGTTGTCCACTAGAATCTAAACAGCTTGAAGTCTGCTGGTTTTCCATACAAATTTAATCCGTCTGCAATAATTTACCACAATCATAAAACTGATTTAAATTCCATCCAGTACTCCATAAATTATTTGTAGTCCCTAAATTACAAAACTGTGGAGCTGATTAGAATGATGTTTAATTTATTCTCTATAGATAGATGGCATGTCAGAGGGAAAAGGGAGAGACTGACAGCTAAATGATATTTTTGCTACAGTTTTACTGGCCAGAATAAAACAGTATGATTCTTATGCTCCAGTCTCATCTTAATGGCGCAGATCAAATATATATTTCCAAAATAGCTGTTCCATCCCCTCTCCCGTTTCTTCTCTATTTAAGCCTGAAGAGAACATGTCCTAGTTTTACCAGGACAGTCCCTGTTTTGGAGACAATGTCATTCTGTCTCAAGAATTTCTTTGGAGACACATGATGAAATGTCCCAGTTTTCATTTAATCAATCAAAATATTCAGGCTTTTTTTATTGCTACAAAATGTTTGTTCAAGACCTATTTCTACATCAATACAAAAAGTTTTGTAAATCCCTGTTTCACTTTCATCATGTAGCAAGCATCTGTTTTGTGCCAACATTGTTCCCGGCCGAAGCTTGTCCCACATATGCCCTTCTTCTTTTTAATACATTTGTAGATTTTTTAAAAAAAAAATGTATTTATTGTTATAGCTATATCCTTTGTCTAAGATTTTAAAAAATGACTGGTGATCTTTAGGTCTTAAAAGGCCTGGCCCTCGTGAAGAAAAAAGGCATGGTCTTAACCAACATCTTGGTAAAATCTTAGTGAAGACAAGGCAGTTTGTAGTTTAACACATGTTAGCAGGTCAAGGTAAACCCTAGGCTTCCCGAGAGCCTTTAACTCAACCTGTTAACTTGTGTGAAAACTACAAACTGCCTTGTCTTCATTAAGATTTTACCCTCATGTTAGCTAACTTGAGTTAAGAACACACTATTTTTCTAATGAAGACTCATCCAAAGTGGCGTGATTTTTAGATGGCAGGCGCTTGGCTTTTTCTGAAAATCATGCCCCTTTAAGACAGGAATTATCTTTTTGTTCTGTGTTTACACAAACACCTAGCACAACCATGACTAAGGCTAAGATTTTGTCACAGTTATTTTAAAAGTCACGGACAGGTCACAGGCAATAAACAAAAATTCATGGACGCCCATGACCTGTCTGTGACTTTTATTAAAAATAACTGAGACAAAATGGAGAGTGGGGGGGTCCAGCACCCACTGCTGCTGCAGCTCCAGAGTCCCCTCACCATCTGCAGTGGCTGGGAGCTGCAGGGTCCCCTTGCATCAGCAGTGGCTCGGAGCTCTGGCTGGCAGCTGCGGGGAGCCTGCCACAGCTGAGAGCTCTGGGGCCTCCGCTGGCTGACAGCTCCAGCCCTGGGGCCCCAGAGCTGAAGCAGAAAATATCACGGAAGTCTCTGGAAGTCACGGATACTGTGACTTCCATGACATAATCATAGCCTTAATCATGACTAGGTCTCCTAGGCACTACAGTAATATAAATTAATAATATGGCCCAAGGTGATTAGTCACTTTTGAAAGTCTTGGCCCTCATCTTTTGTTCAGATTGTCTCTTTCCTACTCTGTACATTACCAAGACTATCTATGTTCCATTCAATTTGTGATGTTCAGGGATGGTTTTCACTATTGTTTAGGAATACTGTACTCATCTTTCTCTATGTACCCATAACATTTTCACTCTCCCTCCTTTACATGCTTTTGCTCAGAGATATGCAAACCATCTGCATCTATAATATGATGTTCTTAAATAGCTTCCAGGCAGATCATGTTTTTTAAGTATTTTACTGTGCCCTTCAGTCTGCTAATTGTATTCCTCATAGCCCTTTCAAAAGTTTATTGTTACTGTGTTGTGTCTAAGGAAGTAACTTGCTTTCATGAAATCAAAATTAAAATTGTGACGTGATCACTGTTATCCAATGGAGTTTCTACAACAACCTCCTATACTAACTCATTTGCATTACAGAATATAAGACTGTGGCCTAAATTCTCCCTACTACAAATAGCCCTAGTAAACTGGCATTCCACTAAGGCAGTGGTTTTCATACTTTTTGTATTGGTGACCCCTTTCACACAGGAAGCCCCTGATCGTGACCCCCCCTTATAAATTAAAAATGGGTGGGTAATTTAATTTAATGGGGGCTCAGGGCTGTCAGGCCCATGGAGCTGACGGCTCATGACCCCCGTGTAACCACCTTGCGACCCCCGAGGGGTCAGAGCCCCGTTTGAGAACGCCTGCACAAAGGAATGATGTGGGAGCCAAGGGGGATGGAATCCTTCACCATCAACACTAGAGTAGCAGCAGAGCCACTTTACTGTACGTGTCCTTTCTCCACATGGAGGTTGATCAGTGCTTAATGTCACTCTAGTTCAGATGACAAGCTGTCCTGATAGACATGAGTGCAGTAAACAGGAACTGAATTATTCCTTCATGGAAAACCTACAGGAGGGGATTAAGGAGAAGGAAAACTCCACAAATTCAATCTCATGGAGTTTTCACCAAATTGTTCCATGGGGAAAAGTGGGTGGAGTCAGGTTAGCCACCAGGAGCCTGGACCCCAGACCCGAGAATTAAAATTTATTTTTGAGATCTTGAGAGGTCACTGCAGCACACTGCTGTTCATACAGAGATCTTGTTCCTCTATACTAGTTCCGGTGGTTACTCCTGCTATTCACAGCACCTGGAACTCTCCTAAAGGGGGGAAATCTACAGCATGGAGAATCTCTTCTTAAAAATGAATATCACCTCAATATGAGGTTGGAGACAGCAGCATGGTGCTGCAGAGGCAGCTGATATTCCACCCCTTCTGTGTGATCAGTGCACAGAGCATCCACTTCATGAATGGTTCTTGGCAGGGGAAAGAGGAACAGGACAGCATGATCAAAGTTCAGGTTATTAACTGGCTTCATTGGAGAATACTTGCTGAGACTGCGTTTCATACCTCTTGTGCTACACCAAAGGTAATGACTCATTTTCAAACATGCCAGGTGTCCCTGAAAATGAAATCAGTCCCCTGTGTGTGAAGCATCACTATTTCCCTTTTGTGCATTAACTATCAACTGAAACAATTACAGTACTGATTCATTATAAATCTGCATCTTCTTAACAGGATTATACATTAAAGCACTGTAAATGAAAACAAGTATTGAAGCTTAGAAAGAATATTTAAAGCACAGTTAAATACAGGCTCCTGGTGCTCCTGGCACACTCAAAGCACACCCTTCTCTCCACCGTTTACAGCATAAGATGTTTCCTTTAGAAAGTGTAGCACTGGAATAGGTTACCTAGGGAGGTGGTGGAATCTCCATCCTTAGAGGTTTTTAAGCCCTGGCTTGACAAAGCCCTGGCTGGGATGATTTAGTTGGTGTTGGTCCGGCTTTGAGGAGGGGATTGGACTAGATGACCTTGTGAGGTCTCTTCAAACCCGAATATTCTATGATACAGACACAGTAGGAACAGGATTCTTGTTCTTCTGACTTCTGGTTAGTCCAGTGAAAATCATTTACAAGTGCTCGCTGATTTATTTGGTCTTACTTGGGGATAAAATTAACCTCGAGACAATCTAAATATACAATCAGGAGCTGATTCTTTTGAGAAATATTCCCAAACTGTTACCATTTTCTTATTTGATCTGGCACATGTATTTGTATTTGCTTTTAATAAGGCTTGACCAGTCAACATACTGAGGATTCTCACCGTTTTACTTCTATTTTTTCCATTGTCTCTCTTTTAGACAAAGGTGCTATTCCTTCTGCAGACAGCAATCAGCTTCCTTCAAGGCTAGCACCAGGGTTGCTTTGAAATCAACTACTAGGAATTGCTCAAGAAAGGTGAGACAATTCCAGTTCTGCAACCTGACAGAGAAACACACTGAAGCCCAAGGTAACTCTCAAACTTAGGCTTCTATTATAGGAGTGTTGCTCTAGTCTGCAGGGTTCGTACCAACTTACTGCTTAAATAAGTACAAGAACTACTAGCATTGTCACCAATGAATGTTTCATTGTCTCAGATGAAGCAAGAAAAGTTCCTGGAGCCTTTATTTAAACATCATCAAAAAGTGAAACCTATGCAAGAGATTTCCATATTAGGCAACCTGTCTTAAGAGTCTGCCCAATAACATCGTCAAATAATATAAAACCTAGCTTTTCTGTAGCACTTTTCATCCACAGATCTCAATACACCCTACAAAGGCGATAGATACCATATTCTCCCGGAGAAAGATGAAGTGACTCACTGTCATAGTGCAGTCTACTGACCGCTGGATGGCACCCCCTTCTGGGGATTAGCTCTGCCCAGTTCAGCACCCCCTTTCTTCTCTTCCACTGTTGCAGCTCTTCTCCCACTCATGGAGTCACAGTAGGTCTGCTTTGTGCCTTCCCAAGTCATATTGTGATTTCCCCTTACAGGGGAGTCTTGCAAAGTCCCTCAGCACAAGCAGCATCAGGCAATCTGCATGCCTGCTGCCCTGACTGTGTCATTCCTACAGTGTCATTCCTCAGGCAGTCTTCCCATTCACTGCTCCAGCCTTCCTATGCTGCAGTGGATGGTAAGGGAACTCAGGCCCACTCTCTACTCTGGGTTCCAGTCCAGGGCTCTATAGTGAGGAATTAAGATTTGGGACTTCACCAACCCTACTGCTCTCTTCCTTGGACTACTTCTTCCTGTGCTTCTTTAAGCTTCTCCCCTGCATCTTTTAGGCTTATTAGGTAAACCCTTCCTCATGAGTTCCTATCTCCCCTTCCTTCTCCTTTACCTGAGGGAAAGAGATTGGCAGGGAGGAAGTTTGCAACCTCCACATGGACTAAATCTCCCCCTTTGCAGTTTAATTGTCTGACTGGGCCCACTTGGCCTAATTAATCTCTTTCAGGGCTGGTGCGGAGAATACACCACATCATACTTGCACAAAGTCACCAAGCAGGCCAGTAAGAGAGCCAGGAATTGAGTCACAGTTCCCATGCAGATGTCATGTTGAGCTAATAGTGTATAATTCCCCTGGTGCATCACATTAAATGCAGTGAATTCCCATGTCTAATTAGCTAAAAATTTTGTGTATCATTCAGTTTCCAATGAAATATATCCAATTAGTTATATAGTTAGTGGTAGGTGAAATTCAAATAATGCAAAGTTTTCCTGCTTGGAATTCTATAGATCTGAATCAGAGTAAAGGAAAGAAGTTGGGATTCTACATTTACATTTCCTTTCCCTGATATGTTGCCTCAAGACCAGCATGTACTTTCACTGTTATTTTCCCACTAAACTAGCAAGCTCACTTCAATTTAATTGCATTCTAGTGGCCTGTGCATCTATTACTGCATCCGATGAAGTAAGCTGTAGCTCGCGAAAGCTTATGCTCAAATAAATTGGTTAGTCTCTAAGGTGCCACAAGTATTCCTTTTCTTTTTGCGAATACAGACTAACACAGCTGTTACTCTGAAACCTGTACCAAATGAGTAGGGTTTGAGGACTCAAATATACTACACTTAATACTTCAAAATAATTCTTCTCTCAATCTTAAAAATTTCTTTCACAACACAATAAGCAGCTCTATTTAAGTGTATTTATTCACTGTGCTCAAACAACTTATCAGTCTTATTTTGAACATGCAGAATCAGCTGTAGGTTTGTGTGGTTCTTTTTAATTTTTAGGTAAATCCAAATTCCCTCTGATCCCCTGGCAAGCATTTATCTCCTGATAACCACGTTCCCTGGAACTGCCTTGCAGCTAATGTTAAGAGCGTTCAGGCTGTATCAGAAAGATGTAAAGAGTATTTTTAAGATGACAAATAGGTCCAGAAAAGTTTAAGTATGCACTGCGGTACTCACAGATTAACTCATTCTTTCAAATGGGTTTTAGTGAGTTAGAGCAGTGGGTCTTAACCAGGGATACATGTACCCCCAGGATACACAGAAGTCTTCCAGCAAGTACATCACCTCATCTAGATATTTGCTGGTTTTACTACAGGCTACATAAAATGCACTAGTGAAGTCAGTACAAACTAAAATTTCATACAATGACATATATACTGCTCTATATACTATACATTGAAATGTAAGTTCAATATTTATATTCCAATTGCTTTAAAGGCAGTCCTCGACTTTACAGCATTTGACTTCATGATGAATGGCACTTATGACATTTCTGAACTGACACCCTGATTCGACCTCCAATTTGTTTTGACTTTATGACACTCGGTCCCGCAATGGAGTATATTGCTGTTCCACGTTATGATGTTTCAGCTTACAACACAATTGGTTCCTAAAAATTGCACTGTAAGTCTGAGGACTGCCTGCATTTTATAATTATATGGTAAAAAATAGGAAAGTAAGCAATTTTTCAGTAACAGTGTACTGTGACACTTTTGTATTTCTAGGTCTGATTTTGTAAGCAAATAGTTTTTAAGTGAGGTGAAACTTGGGAGTACACAGGACAAATCAGACTCCTAAAAGGGGAACAGTAGGCCGGACAGATTGAGAGCCACTGAGTTAAAGTATTTATTCTTTCAGTTCAAGAAAATATATGTTGAAACGTCCATGGCAACATGCTGTAGATCAGGGGTTGGTAACCTATGGCACGCGTGCCAAAGACAGCACGCGAGTCATTTTTAATGGCACGCTGCTGCCTTCTGGGTCCCAGCCGCTGGTCCCACTCAGCGCCCGCTGCCTAACGCAGGCCAGGACCCCAGCAGGCAGCAGCGTGCCATTAAAAATCCTGCCCGCCCCAGCCCGCTCTTCGCCCCCGTCCCCGCGCGGGGGCAGGGTGAAGAAGCTTGGTCCTGCTGGCTGCTGCTGCAGGGCAGGCAAGCTCCCCCCTCCCCCGCACCATGCTGGGTGCCTGCCCCTCCTCCTCTCACTCCCTGCCACTGATCAGCTGATGGCCCTTGCGAGGGAAGGGGGAGAAGCAGTGCCTGAGTGCTCTCGCTGCTCTGGGGAGGAGGCAGAGAAGAGATGGGGACGGGGTCTTGGGGAGTGGAATCAGGGCATATGCCCTCCAGCCCCCTGCCATGAGCTGCTCTGGGCAGGGCGCTGGGTGCACCCCCACGACCCCAGCCCACACCCCCAGTCCTCTGCCCTGACCCCTGCACCCCCCTGCCCTGATCCCTGCACCCCCCGACACACACCCAGACCTCTACCCTGACCCCTGGATCCCCCACACACATCCCAGCCTCCTGCCCTTACCCCTGGATCCCCCCACGACCCCAGGCTTGACTCCAGCACCCCCCGACACATACCCAGCCCCCCCACACCCCGTGCCCTGACTCTTGCACCCCCCACATTCTCACCCCCACCATGAGCACCAAACGGGAGCTCCTGCACCCCCGCCCCCACACATTCCTACCTGCACCCCTCACATCAAATGGGAGCTGCCCAGGTAAGCACTCCACACCCAAACTTCCTGCCCCAACCCTGAGCCCCCTCCCTCATTCTAGCTCCTGGCCAGACCCTACACCGCAACCCCGAGCCTACTCCTTCACCCCCAGCCCTGTGCTCAGTGCACTCCCACCCTCAGCTCAGCACAGAGAGAGGAAGAGAATGGCTAGAACCAGGGAGAAGGTAGGTACCCACTCTAGGTGGGCAAGGCCAGGATCCCAGACTGGCAGTGGGCTGAGCAGGGCCGGCAGCTGGGACCCTGGCTGGCAGGAGCCAGCGGACGGAACCCCAGACCAGCAGTGGGCTGAGCTGTTCAGCCCACTGCCAGTGTGGGGTCCCAGCTGTTGGCCCCACTCAGCCCGCTGCTGGTCTGGGGTTCTGGCTGCCAGCCCCTTGCCAGCCAGGGTCCCGGCTGCCGGCCCCGCTCAGCCTGCTGCCGGCTTCGGTGAACGGAACCCCAGGTTGGCAGCGGGCTGGCGGCGTAAGATCAGCATTTTAATTTAATTTTAAATGAAGCTTCTTAAACATTTTGAAAACTTTGTTTACTTTTCATACGTCAATAATTTAGTTATATAATATATAGACTTATAGAGAGAGACCTTCTAAAAAATGTTAAAATGTATTACTGGCACGCGAAACCTTAAATTAAAGTGAATAAATGAAGACTCGCACACCACTTCTGAAAGGTTGCCGACCCCCGCTGTAAATATTCTAAACAAGGTTTTTCATGATATTACATTTTCCAAAAAACTGGACTCAAATGAGTTTTTAGTGCACATAATTAACTAGTTGCAACACATAACTTACCAACTATTTGCAGTGATTTTCTTTTATATATGTTCTAAATATGGGCAGAAAATATTTAGAAAAATTCAAACCAAATCCATAAATGCACTAGTGACATTTCCATTTAAATTACACATAGAAAATATTGTTTCGAGACGTCATTGGTCCTGGGATCACTGCATGTGTATGGCAACATAAAATTTCATTATGGGCATATTCACTGAGTGTATATGTATTTAGAGTGAAAATGGCTTCAAATCAGATGGATTAGATAACCGTGTCACCTACTGAAATAATATAAATATATTCTGACCACTTATAAAACATGCACAAAAGATAAAATTCTTTATCACACACTTAATGTTTTAATACCAATATTAACAGAGTTAAACTAAAAATAGCTGTCTCACACAGCAACTTTAGATCAGCTCCTTAATGAAGCTTTGCATTCCCATTCATTTCACATGTTCTGTCACATAAGCAAGGAAATGGGTTCCTGATCTCTTTTCCTATAATTTTGCAGCAGTCTATTATCAGCTCCTGGTTACATATAATTACAGAACATACAATATGTCCAAACAGTTTCAAAGGACATAGTATTTTCAGTCGGATTGTTGTTGTTGTTGGAAACCACATCAGCTCTCAATGTTATCTTGAATCTCTTTTTGTGTACACCATTTAAGAATGGTCACTTTCATGTGCTATGTGTGACAGTAGAAAAGTTGACAAATTAGATATTGTCCCAGCTACACAACTTCATGACTTATTTTATCTCATACTATAAAACCTGCAGCTTTCCCCAACAGTTCCTGCTTACAATGTTTCTACTCTAAACAAACAGTTTTCTATAGCTTAAAGGTGAAATGAAATATTTTACAAGCTGTCAGATCCCAAATAATCACGAATACATAGACATAATTACAAATGAACAGACTTTCTATCCAGTTTTTTAATACATAGCCCATCACCATGGTATCCAAAATGGACTAAATGGCTTTCCCTACATAATCTCCAAATTCACAGTTCAGAGATTTCTTTCCTGTGCAAGATCTGATGCAAATCACTAAGGATCCAATCCTGTAACCCTTAATCACAGAGCAGTTCCACTGAAGTCAGTGCTTACAGGCTTCATCTGCATCCACAGACAGCAGCAATCAAAATTCCCATGGCTTTACTAGGTGCTGAGTCATACACATAAGGACTACAAGACACAGACCCAATCATTCAGCCCATACATATAGGGGAAAAAATGTCAAGTTGTACCTGAGTAAAGGTCAAAGATTTTAGCCCCCAAGTCTTTAACTGTTTTGACTGTTAGGGAGGTCAACTTCAACAGGACAAAAATATACAACTATTAACTCAGGTCTTTGGCCACACAGTAAACAGAAAAAAAAAATTTACATGGGGGAAATGATTTTAAAATATTTTGTTTGCAAATGTATTCATAAGTTTTACATGTACACAAGTATTTTGCTAATATATGGGATCTCAAACAGCCATTTGTATGGATTTTATTTTGCACACACATTTAAGTTCTCTTTTAAAAATAAAGTCCAAAATACTGTGCATGCAGTACCATCTGAACTGAAAAATTAGGGCTTGACTCTCACCTCACACCAGTTTTATACGATCTTCCTCTGACATCAGTGGATTTACCCCAGAGTAAAAGGAGAAGCAGGCCCTAAGTCTCCACCTAAAAGAGGCCCCTCATTTTTGCTCTAATGGTTGTAAGGGAAAGTATGCAAAACACAAAACCATGCACAACTCCTAATCATCATCATCTTCTTCATCATCAAATGAGAGAAGGCTGCTATTTTTAATTTGTTTAGCTGCATTCTGAGGGGGTGTTGAGTCCCTCTTAGTTTTCTTTGATTCTTTTTTCTTCTTACTTGAACTTGCAGTCAGGCCCGAAAATTTCTCTTCTGATGAACGCTTACTTGGCTTCTTGAACATAATTTTTCCATCATCAGGGTCTGGTTCTTCATCTATAACAAAAGACAGCAAAATCAAGATTTCCTTTTATATGATCAGACATACAGAACTTCACTCTTCCTCAGCTAAACTCAGCATGAGAAGACCTCTGAAATAAAAAAAATTCACCAAAATAAAGTGTCCCATTTCCTATTTACTCTAAAGTCTAAAGTAATTTCCTTGATGCACACACATGGTTGCTCTGTGGAGTGCATCCATGTATATGTTTGACCCATTTCTTCTCCCATGGTAGCATGGCTTCTGTGGATGTTGTCAGAGTTCTTAGGAGAAGAGGGACATGCTGCAGAGCTAGAAACAAATCTCTTACAAACAACCTATACGTAGCTCCATCCACATGCAGAAGTAGAGAGCAATTGTGCCTTTAACTTCTCAGCCTTCATTTCACCCTTTGATGATGATAATACATCCTCAGAAATGTCTCGCCAATCTCTCTGAAGGGCTGCATATGTTAAATTTATCTTAGTGGCAAAGGGTAGATGTTGTGCATATACTTCCATAAACTATTAAAAACCCCAAACTTTGACATTACTTCTTTTGTTGTTTTGCAAACAACTTCATAAGATCTCTTTACTTTATGCATCTACATAAAGTGTATCTGCATGGTCACCCACACTGGATCCTGAAAACGTGTGAGGATTCATGAATTCTGCTCATCTACCTGTGCTAAGGAAGATAAGAATTTGAAATTAAACACATTCTGGGATTACCAAGGTGGGGGGGAGAACAACTGCTGCATGAATGTCCATCTCATTTTGGTAAATGTAAAACCATTGTTATGAATTAGAAGCAAAGCCTCATGCTGCAGTGGCTTACAACTGAAACAATTTACAGACAAAAGGACATTCATGAATCAGAGATTCTGCTGTGCACATTTTTCTTAAGTACAATAATTTGTTTTAAAATCAATTGTGCAATAGAAAGTTCCTGATGACACATAACAGCAGTGTTTGACAAGGTTGTGGTTTACTGATCCCCATTTAATAACGTACTCTGTGTCCTTTTACCACCATTATCATGGGGTTTATAATAGAGAGAAGGGGCATTGTAACTTTTCCCTGTTACAGGAAGTCCTGTGAAATCTTATTTGAAATTGACCAAGACTATTTAAAGTGCATGTTCAGACTGTAAAAACTGTTACATTTTTTATATTATATTAATAGTTTTAGGGTCTAAAGAACTCATATGCATCCACAGAGCAGGTCAGATAACACCGCTGTTTTAGTAATTTATAAGTAAGAGAGGAAACATCACCTAAAAAACCCCCCAAACTCTCTCACCTTAACAAATCTTCTCCAGGAGCAAACATAACCTTTAAAGGACTAGGAGTTCCAATCCTGCCAATGACTTATACTGGAGCAGGTACTACAGGCATAATACTGTTCACAAAATGAATCAACTCAGCAGCGTCTTGATTTTGGAAGAAGAGTAAACTTGTGCACTGTAAAATGTAATGGTGGTTCCCATTAATAAAAATTATGGCTAAAGAAAAGCCCTCCAGTAACCTAATATATCTTATTCACATTAATTTTTATAGTAATATAAACATGTTTATTAGCAGGTGTATTGTGAATTATACATAAGATGAGTTTGTTGTTCATGCATCCTATTGTTTATTAATTTGTCTTGTATTTAATACACAAAAATAAACTTAAGAAGCGTTCACTCTTTGGCTCTGGGATTAGATTTGTTATATTTTTGGTGAAAACCTATCCTATCCTTGACTACCAAAATATCACCACATTCAAATCTTGATATAAGATACTTGAAAACATTTCCCATGCCCCATCTCTCTATTGTTTAGATTTTGCTCTCAGAGGTTTAATAATTAAATAATTCCCTTTATTGAGTGTTCTTTTGTATTTGACAAACACTGAGCTTTAGTCTATTTGGAAACACAGCTTTGGTTTAACAAGATCTATTTCTGTGACGCGTGACGTGACAAAACAAAACCACATTTACACACACGATTAACTTTATGCATGTGAGCACACCTAATTACCAAGAATATAAGTTTTTTGTAGGATCAAGGTCTCTATGCATTCCAGCATCAGTATATGTCAATACAGCTTTGGGAATAGGATTCACTAGTAAATTGCTGCTGCAAAAAGCAAAATAGCAGCACAAAATCTGCTTTGCTCAGTTCTACAAACACAGTGATTACAGCATTTCTGTGGAGTGACAGCTTTTTTTTTTTTTTTTAAAACAAGACAACCAATAATTTGTCCATCATAATATAAAAACAGTTTAATCAAATCAAGTCTGGGACTAAAAAGCCTTGAGAGTTTTTCTGGTCACTACACTTCTTCACTGTATTCTGTGTGCATAAGTTGGCAGAATCAGTTTTAGCACATAGCCTAACCCAGAGACTGAACACCAAGGAATGGACTGAATGTACATGATATGGACAGGGTTGTGGAGGGACAACTACATTAGCATTTTTTTTTTCAGTGGCTCAATAGTATCTCACTCAAAACCTTGCATCTCTCACCAACAAAAGATATTACCTCACCCACCTTGTCTGACTACTTATCATCATTCAAGGAGTCAGCATAAATCACATATGACAGTTTCAGTCTGACTAGTTCCCAATGGGGAAATTCTAGAATAATAAATATAGCAAAGGAATGTAGTCTAGTACAGAAAAATGGGAAGTCAGAAGTTTCAAGTTCTATTACTAGCTCTTCTTTCTGCTGACCTAGTATGTGACCTGGGACAAGCCAATTCACCTCTCTGCTTGTTTCCACATGTATAAAGTGGAGAAACTGGTGAAAGGTCTTTGTAACCTGGTTTGAGGTCTTTATAAGGAAGGGTATACTAGAGAAAGGGCAAAGGATCAGGGCTACAGCAACATTGTCATTTCCTTAGGGTTTGAAAGACTGAACACTATGGAGTATTCAGAAGTAGCTGGATAGATTTTAGATTTCTTCCTGGAACAACATTATCAAGTTTTTATTAGATGTTCAAGGACACTCCTTCCAGCAGGAAAAAAAGAAAAAAAACAGACCAATTTCAGGCAGCCCTATATTCTCACTTAAAATATGTCAGTAATGTTAGACAGAGAGAATGAATCAGGTGAGGAAATATGGCAAATATGGTCTTACCTAAGCAATCTGTGGAAAGAGCGAGAACAGGAAAATGAGACCCTAAATCAAATTTATCTAAAATGTTTAAGGAAAGCAGTGTTGATTTGTTAATGCCTGCCAAGAGTGCCTTCTTTCAGCTAGTAATAAACTTCATCTCATCCTTTCTCAGATTACATTGGACTGATTACTCTTTCTTGCCTTTTATATTTGTGTTGATAACCTCTAGAAATTGATAAAAATGTGTCCTGCAAAGGATCAGTGAAAAACTTAAAGAATCAACTTCAGCGTTTGAAGTTCTTAAACCAAAACCCAATAAAAGCCAACACCAGGACTACAAATCAGGGAAAGTGGGATTTCTGACAATGTACTGAAAGAGTTGAAGACAGCAGAAAAGTGAGCAGACAAGCAAATGTTGGAGTGCAAAATATAATGTAAAGCATTATTGCTGAAAACAAGGACTAAAGTGCATTAACGGACTCTTTTTAAAGCACTGTATGACCTTAGCCATAGTTTCTTTTGCCTGAATCCCAAATCCATATTTTGAAAGATTAAGAGGGCTGCATTCAAAAACGGAGCTAAAATTCTAACTTTAAAAAAAAAAGTCATCTTCTAAAAAAATGTGTGGATTACCTTTTTGTTATAAGTCACACCTTACAAGATAACTATAACTGAAAGACTGGGGCCAGGGTGGAAAGCAGCATTTTTCTCTAGTTTACTTACTTTGTTTGACAGCAACTTGTGTATTCAATCAATTTCTATTTACATGGGTCAGTCACACAGCAACAGAAGACACAAACGCCATAAAAAACTCACAGGGGCTCAAGGTCACATGTAATGCACAAACTGCTTATAAATGTGACTGGACTTCAAGTTGTAAGTGTCCCTTTAATGACAATGACTAAAGAGGTTTTGTAGCAGCCTGATGAATTTCTCAATAGCTGCATGACTCTGGAGGTTTGGAGTCAATTGTTTTATAACAGATTAATATACTCTTATCATGGAGCTTTCTCACTTAGCCCAGAACTAGTCTTCAGCTTTCTCCCTCTATCTCCGTACCTGCCTCACTAACCAATTATTACAGGAATTCTCCAAACCACTGTTTTTAACTACATGATACTTGATGTTCCTCATTCATTTAAGGAGGCAATCTAAACAAAGTGAAATGTTACTGTAAACTTTTGATAGTCAAAATTGATGTTTAATACAAGGTTTTAGAAACAGCTAAAATTGAGGCCACTTATTAAGGCTACAGACCAGCTAAACAGCAGCTTGAACTCTAAAAGTGCTAAAACGCTCCTTCAGACAAGAAGGGAGCTCTCTCTGATGCACACACAAGAGATCAGGCAGAATTTTCCCCCCAGCAAATTGAACAAGCCTGGAATAATATTAAGAGATTTCAATAAGTAAGGACACTTGCTTCTAAGTTTTGGTCATCTGCATATATCAGAATGTCCCAGAGACCAGATGACCTAGAAAAAGCACCAGAAAAATAAATTCTAGCAATTATAATGAATACAGGGACAAGGTATCTTTTACCAATTACCATTTTTACTTTTCTGCAATTTTATTTATTTTTATTACCATTGGCCCTACAATCATTCTTTTCAGAATGCTGCATGAAAGAAAATTTAAGCAAAAAGATTGTTGGTAAATAAATAGCAACTTTTTAAAAACCTTTAGCAAGTCCTCCACGGATAAAATGATTTCAGTAGGGAAGACTACATATAAAGGTTAATCATAGCTAAAGTGCTCACCATGACTGTATTTCCAAAAAGCCAATGTAAGAGCATTACTAAATTTTGCTCTGCCTCAGAAGGAGGCTAAGTGAAGCTGGAACATTAAATCAGCTATTTTCCCCCCCAGATTAATGCAAGAGTATAGTTCATCAGTTTCAGAAAAAGCAAGTCACAGGGAGGACTGTGGCTTGAAATAAAAGGTACAGTCATGTCAAACTGGTTAGTGAACAAAGCTGTATAGGGAGGAATGTAAATGAGGTTTAGAAAATCCCAGAATAATATCCCAATCTGATGTTAGATGGCAGGGACCTTTGGAATGAAGAATCACTGTGACCATATTAAATGAGAAGGCAGAATGTCAAAACTGGATAGTTTAGGTACTTTTGAATACTTTGAATAGCAATACCCTTAGTGTAAATCAGCCTCCATCCACATCTGGTTCTTGGGCACAGGTTGCTTAGAACCTGTTCGCCTTTGTTCTGATCCTGATGTGGTAAAATGGAATGTTAATTCTGGCATTTTCTTCCTCTGTCTCCATTCAGTCTTCACATGAATACAAGTTAATGAACTGTCTGTGTGATATATTATAGACTATTATCCATTACATTCATTCCATTGTCAACTTAGAGGTTGACAACTTCAAAAATAAAATGTAAGAAATAAATTACTCTACAACAATCTTTTCATGATCCTTTGCTATTTTTAAACATGGAAAATACCTGCTTAAAAACACAAACACAATATTCAAAACCTCTCATAAAGAGTGGAGCTAGCCAGCTGTACCTATCAATGGTTAACAGAGACCTGAGTTTGACTCCTTATAACTGGAAATTAGGTTGGCAGGGTAAAGATGGTACTGCAGCTCTCTTTGATCATCACACCACAGCCATCTACATGGCAGTAGAAACTTTCACACGTGGCCCTTTCACAGCAGAAATCTCCCAGCATAGAAGCAATGCATGCTAGCATTTATGTTGTTGGTGCCCACTGTTAACACAAGTCAACAGGACAAAGGCAGGAGATGAACCCATTGATATTAACTGTATTGGCAATCAAGCAAAGTGTCAGCAGCCTAAGGTAATAGGATGTCTAGGCAAGAGAACAGCAGTCATCACAGTGAAGTGTCTCAGAGCCCCTGATTGTAACAAGTACATGGCCCCTTGCAACAGTGGTTCTAAAGCCTAAGTTGCAACTGACTATTGGCCATATCACAAAAAACTACACAATTTGCCACAACTGCTAGTCATTTACTCAAAAGTCTGAGGACTGAAGATAAATGAAGAGGTGCTAAAGCTCAGGACTAAGCTAGTGGCAAAACTGTACAGGTGCGTTTGCATACCATCTCACTGACCCTATTTATGAAAGACAATACTTTTATTCCACACAGATTATTATTCCAGCCATTAGAATAGATCAGTTCAGATTTTTTTCAGAGTGTGGACCGCCTCCCTTTCCATATATGATTATGCAGACCACTTCCCCTCTTCAGTGATTAATTGAGGTTCCTGTGGCTGCTATATCAATTGTTTACATGGAAAAGTAAAACTTGAAAAAGCATTTAATGTATTTTTCAGAGTGGTTGAGGTTTTTGACATGCTGGGAAAAAAAAATCCACTTTTCTGAAGAACCCCTGAAACCTTTACAAAATGAAGCACAAAGCACCTTATACTTGAGTAATAAATATCTTTATGAATAAGCATAAACCTGTTCACACAGTCTCAGAAATGAAGAGTTTGCAATTCTGTTAATAGAGTCCTCCCCCACCCCCAGTTACTAACTGATAAGGCCCATCACTTTTTTATATTTTCTTTTTATAGAGATAAAAAGCAAATAATTTTTTCCCAAGTTAAGAACTTAGCCTGTTATGAAGATCAGGCCAACCCAGTCCTGAAGTACTACTAATAAAAAAGTTTAATTGCTTTACTGGCTGGATAGGAATGAAAAATCTTTTAAAAACTGGCAGAATTCTGGATTCACTTGTCTTCTCTTCTGTAATTTTACTTCTATAATTTCCCACAATTTTTCTGCAATGAACTATGACACAACCTCCTTCACAAGCACAGTTTTTGTAGTCAAAATTTGTATCTTCTATTTTAAATGGTAGAAAAGAAAAGGAACTCAAGATTTCATTCCAGCAGCCACATTTCAGCTTTTCTGTTTTGGACTCAATGGTTTAGCCTTTGTATTAGATGGGAGGGAGGAAGGAAATCACACTGGATAAACAGGCAAAAATTCCTAGCTTCTCTTAATCATTTTTTTCCCCGCTTGTGCAGTTCTAGTTCTTGTTTGTTAATGGATTTCTACTC